>NW_027286062.1:0-374275 GCF_047495875.1 Pithys albifrons albifrons | reverse complement strand
CTATAGACTGGGCGTCCCTATAGACTCCCCCAAATGGGGGTCCCGTATGGACTGGGAGTCCCTACAGACTGGGGGTCCCTACAGAGCCCCCTAAATGAGGGTCCCCTATGGACTGGGGGTCCCTACAGACCCCTCTCATAGGGGTGCCCTGTAGCCTGGGGGGATTCCCTGTGGTCTGGGGGCCCCTTTTGCTCTCTGGGTGGATTTGCAGCCCCAGGGGGTTATTTTTGCCCCCCAGCCCCAGCTTTGCCCCCGCAGGTGCAGCAGGGGATGCCCAGCGACAGCTCCCTGGTGCTCGGGGGGGATTTGGGGGCATTTCTGGGGGGCTGGGAGTTTTTGCACCCCCATGGGGTGTATTTTTTGCCCCCCAACCCCTGACTTTGCCCCTGCGGGTGCAGCAGGGGATGCCCAGCGAGTCCTTCACTGGGCTCGGGGGGGATTCCTTGGGGTCTGGGGTTATTTATTGTGCTCGGGGGGAATTCTTTTGCCCTCTGGGTGTATTTGCAGCCCCGTGGGGGTTATTTTTGCCCCCTGCCCAACCCCTGGATTTGCCCCTCAGGGGCAGAAGGTGATGCCCAACGACACCTTCACTGTGCTCTGGGGGGATTCCTTGGGGTCTGGGGTTATTTGCAGCCCCCGGGGTGTATTTTCCCCCTCAAACCTCAGAGTTCCTCCAGATTGGGACACAAAGAAATGGAATTTGGGACACACCCCCCCCCAGAATTTAGGACCAAAAAGTAGGGATTTGGGACACAAAAAAATGGAATTTGGAACACAAAACCCCAGAATTTGTGACACAACAAACCCAGAATTGGGGACCAAAAAACCCAGAATTTGGGACACACAAAAAACAGAGATTTGGAACCAAAAAACCAGAATTTGGGACACAAAAAAATCAGGGGTTTGGGACCCAAAAACCAGAATTTAGGACACAAAACCCCCCAGAATTTGGGACCTAACACCCAGAATTTGGGACACAAAAAATCAGGGATTTGGGGTGGAAACCCCCAGAATTTGGGACCAAAAACCCCAGGGATTCCAGACTAACCTGGAATTTGTGACACATAAAAACAGAATTTGGGACACAAAAAATACATGGAATTTGGGACCAAAAATCCGGAGTTTTAGACACAAAAATCAGGGATTTGGAACACAAAAATTAAGATATTTGGGACACAACCCCCCAGGGATTTAGGACCAAAAAATCGGAGATTTGGGACATGAATTTTGAACGCTTGTCTGCCAACAGGAGCCACCAGTGTGCCCAGCTGGCCAAGGAGGCCAAAGGGATCCTGGCCTGGATCCAAACTAGCGTGGCCAGCAGGCCCAGGGCAGTGACCCTTCCCCTGGACTCTGCCTTGGGGAGGCCACACCTTGAGTGTTGTGTTCAGTTCTGGGCCCCTCAGCTGGGGAAAGAGATTGAGGGGCTGGAGTGGGGCCAGAGAAGAGCAACGAGGCTGGAGAAGGGACTGGATGTGGCTCTGAGTGTCCTCTTAGACACTCCCAGGGACAGAGAATCCAACATGTCTTGATCCAACCCCACTGTGATCACCAGCCCAGGGCACTCCGTGCCCTGGGCTGGTGATCACAGTGGGGTTGGATCAAGGGTTGATGATCTCCAAGGTCTCTTCCAACCCAAGTGAGAAGAGCAACGAGGCTGGAGAAGGGACTGGAGCACAAGTGCTGTGGGGAGAGGCTGAGGGAGCTGGGGGTGTTCAGCCTGGAGAAGAGGAGGCTCAGAGGTGACCTCAGCACTGTCTGGAACTGCCTGAAGGGAAGTTCTGGCCAGGTGGGGGTTGGTCTCTTCTCCCAGGCACTCAGCAATAGGACAAGGGGGCACGATGGGCTCAAGCTCTGCCAGGGGAGGTTTAGGTTGGATATCAGGAAGAAATTCTTTGCAGAGAGAGTGCTCAGGCATTGGAATGGGCTGCCCAGAGAGGGGGTGGATTCCCCATCCCTGGAGGTTTTTCAGCTGAGCTTGGCCGTGGCACTGAGTGCCATGATCTGGTAAAGGGACTGGAGTTGGACCAAGGGTTGGACTTGATGATCTTGGAGGTCTTTTCCAACCCAATCCATTCTATGATTCTATTTCAAAACATGGCAGAGGTTCAAAATAAAAAAACACAATCCAAATGAGGGACTATCGGAGCCTTCTGAAGGAAAAGGACATTTCCAATCAGAAGCAGCTGAGGGGGTCTGGTTTGTGTGGTTTGTTATTTTCTTTGGGCTTTTTTGTTGGGTTGGGGTTTTGAGTTTGGTTTTTGTAACTGCCCTGCATTATTTGGGAGCCCCTTTGGGAACTGTAAAGAACTGTAAAGTTGGGGAAAAAAAAAATAAACTGTTTTCAGAATCAGTTTTAAGGAACAGAATTCAAAGCCGAAGCCACACTTAATACAGTTAAAATTCTCAGAAAAAAATACAAGTTTGAAGCTGTGCCTGGTGATGCTGAAAGGTCCTTACAGGGCAAGACAATGAGCGGTGCAGGTGAATTTATCAACTCCTTTTTAATTGCCATTCCTGCCAAGGAGAGAAATGTCCTTTTGCTGCCACCTGAATGGAGAGAACGGGAATTAATGTGGGGTTGGCATCGAACCTGGGACGAGTCATGGCTGCAGTTTCATGAGGGAATGGGGGGAAAGGGGGGGATTTGGGGAAGATTGGGGGAAAATGGGGAATTTTGGGAAAAAGGGGAAAAAGAAGGATTTTCAGAAAAATGAATGGGAAAATGGGGATTTGGGGGAAAATTGGGAGAAAAAGGGGAATTTTAGGGAAAACTGGGGGAAAATGGGGAATTTTGGGGAAAATTGAGGGGAAATGGGGATTTGGGGGAAAATGGGGGGAAAATGGGAAATTTTGGGAAAAAGAGGGAAAAAGAAGGATTTTCAGAAAAATGAATGGGAAAATGGGGGTTTGGGGGGAAATTGGGAGAAAAAGGGGAAATTGGGGGAAAATGGGGAATTTTGGGGAAAAGAGGGAAAAGAAGGATTTTCAGAAAAATGAATGGGAAAATGGGGAAAATGGGGGGAAATTGGGGGAAAAGGGGAATTTTAGGGAAAATTGGAGGAAAATGGGGAATTTTGGGGAAAACTGGGGGGAAAATGGGGAATTTTGGGGAAAATTGAGGGGAAAAGGGGGATTTTGGGGAAAACTGGGGGGAAAAGGGGGGATTTGGGGGAAACGGGGGGAAAAGGGGAAATTTTGGGAAAAAGAAGGAAAAAGAAGGATTTTCAGAAAAGTGAATGGGAAAATGGGGATTTGGGGGGAAATTGGGGGAAAAGGGGGAATTTGGGGGAAAATTTGGGGGAAAATTGGGGATATTGGGGAAAATTGAGGGGAAATGGGGGATTTGGGGGAAAATGGGGGGAAAAGGGGGAATTTTGGGAAAACTGGGGGGAAAATGGGGGATATTGGAGAAAATGGGGGAAAAGAGGAATTTGGGGTAAAATGGGGGATTTTGGGAAAAATTGGGGAAAATGGGAAATTTGGGGGAAAATTGGGAGAAAAAGGGGAATTTTAGGGAAAATGGGAAGAAAAAGGGGAATTTTTGGAAAACTGGGGGGAAAACTGGGGTATATTGGAGAAAATGGGGGGAAAAGGGGGATTTTGGGGAAAATGGGGAGAAAAATGGGGGAATTTGGGGGAAAATTGGGGGGAAAAGAAGGATTTTGAGGAAAAAGAATGGGAAAATGGGGATTTGGGGCAAAAGGGGGGGGGGGATTTGGGATTTGGAGCTCAGGGATGGTTTGGGATCTCTGTTGGGTTTCTGTGACCCCTGAGGGGATTCCTGTGGGAATTTTGGGATCCCTGTGGATATTTTGGGGATGTTTTGGGAATTTGGGGGGGGAAATTTTGGGGGGAATTTCTGGGGGATTTTTTTGGCATTTTGGGGGAAATTTTGGGCAGATTTTTTGGGGATTTTTTTATTTTGGATGGGGGATTTTTGGAGAATTTTGGGGGGATTTTGACAATTTTCAGGGGAATTTTTGGGTGGAATTTGGGGGAAATTTGGGGGGAATTTTTGGGGATTTCTTAGGGAATTTTGGGGGGAATTTTTGGAGAGAATTTTTCGGGGGAATTTTTGGGGGATTTTTAAAAAATATTTTGACATTTTGGGGAAATTCGGGGGTAATTTTTTTGAGGAATTTTTGGTGGATTGTTTTTGCAGTTTTTCGGGGATGTTTTGGAACTTTTTCGGGCATTTTGGGGGGATTTTTTGGGGAATTTTTTTAATTTGGGGGGGAACTTTTGGGATTTTTTTGGGGAATTTTGCGGAATTGTTTTGGATTTTTTTTAGGAATATTTTGGGGGAATTTGGGGGGGAATTTTTTTTGGAAGTGTTCTTTGAATTTTAAGGGGAAATTTTTGAATTTGGGGGGAGTTTGGGAAGGAAATTTTTTTATTTTGGGGGAATTTTGGGGTAATATTTTGGAATTTTAGGGGGAATTTCGGTTTGTTTTTTTTTTTAAATTTTGAGTAATTTTTTTAATTTTGGGGATTTTTTTTAATAATTTTTTTTGAGAAATTTTGTGGTATTTTTTTGGAAATTCTTTGGGAATTCTGACCTGGCAGTGACCCAGAGGAACAGGAACCCTCCTCCTGCAGCTCAGGGATGGTTTTGGATCTCTCTTGGGTTCCTGTGACCCCTGAGGGGATTCCTGGGGTGATTTTGGGATCCCTGTGGGTATTTTTGGGATTTTGGGGGGGACTTTTTTGGGACGTTTTAAAAAATTTTTGGGGAATTTTTGGGGAATTCTTTGGGAATTTTTGGGGAATTTTTGTGGGATTTTTTTTTTATTTTTTTGGGGGGTTTTTTGGGAATATTTCTTGGAATTTTTGTTGGATATTTTTGGCACTCTGGGGGGAATTTGTTTTTAATTTGGGGGCAAATTTTTTGGGCAATTTTCTGGGGGGAATTTTTTGAGAATTTTTGGGGGAATTTTTTCGTAATTTTTTTTTTAATTTTGGGGAGAATTTTTGGCATTTCTGAGGGAGTTTTGGGGAATTTTAGGAGGAATTTTTTTTGGAATTGTTTTGGGGGAATCTTTTGATGATTTTTTTTGAGATTTTTTTTTTTAAATTTTTGGCGAATTTTGGCGGGATATTTTTGGGAATTTTTCTTCAATTTTGGAAGGGAATTTTTTTGGAATTCTTTGGGAATTCTGACCTGGCAGTGCCCCAGAAGAACAGGACCCCTCCTCCTGCAGCTCAGGGATGTTGAGGGGCCTCATCTCGCCACGTGGGAGGGTCCCAGAGTGTCTCGGTTTGAGGGGAAAAACCAAAATGTTTTACCCACAAGCAGGGGAGGGGCCTCCTCCACAATAATCACACCACTCTTTATCAAATTTAAGAAAAGGAATTTTAATACAAGAAGGATAACTGCTATATATATATATATATATATGTAAACAGACTAGTGCAACCCACTTCCCCAACACCATAAGAGAAAAAAAAAAAAAAACCAAAAACAAAACCCAGCAGGTTTTCCTCCGGGAGGAAAGGTTATACTTAAGTGTCCTTGTCACAGCCCGCTGGCTGCAGAGTGAGTTTCAGTCCCTCTCCAGCGAAACAGACGAGCAGTGGGCTTTCAGATGGACTCAGTCTCTTCCCCCTGTGTTCCCCGTCCAAGAAGCAGAAAGGTACGAGCAACCAGCAGCAAATCCAAGGCAGGTAGCAGCACGGCAGGAAAAAGTAATCCGAAGTAGGCAGCGGCAAGACAGCCAGGGAAAACCCCAGCAGTAACCAGCAGGGCAGCCTGCCTCCTTGGAGCCCCCACTCCCCCGTTCCGCCGAGCCAAGACTGAGGAGAATATCCAAAAAAGAAAACCAAAAGAGACAAACCTGCCCCCGCCCCAGCGATCACAGTTAACTGCTTCTTTTGTTAACCGCTGGCCTGGGCAGTTAAGTGGCAGGGGAGAGAATTTACATAATAATCCCAAACTACAACATTATCCACCCCTAAATTCTCTTCCATGCCGATACTCTACATTAAACTTAAATTTTCTTTCAAATAATTAAGTGTTTACAAATACAGTAATATGAGTCGTTTACCCAGAGATAAGTTCCCCTTGAGGTACACATCGTGTCTCTCCATCTTTCTGCATCACCCACCAGGTGGAACCAGATCCTTGAGCAAAGACAACCCCACGAATGGGTTTGCCTTTGCCTGAGGCAGGGTTGATCCAGACTGTTTTCCCTAGCATACCTCTCAGGTGTATTACAGGAACTTTGTCTCCATCTACAGTGTGAAGGGGTTCTGATTGGGCAGGGCCGGCTCGATTGACAGAGCCTCTAGTGTTGACTAGCCATGTAGCCTTTGCTAAGTGTTGATCCCAGTGTTTGAAAGTCCCTCCACCCAATGCCTTCAAAGTGGTTTTTAACAGTCCATTACACCGCTCAACTTTCCCGGCAGCTGGTGCATGGTAGGGGATATGATACACCCACTCAATGTCGTGCTCTCTCGTCCAGGTAGCAACTAAGCTGTTCTTGAAATGAGTTCTATTATCTGACTCAATTCGCTCTGGGGTGCCATGTCGCCACAGCACTTGTTTTTCCAGGCCTAGGATGGTGTTCCGAGCAGTGGCGTGAGGCACTGGGTGTGTCTCCAGCCACCCTGTGGTTGCTTCCACCATGGTGAGCACATAGCGCTTGCCTTGGCCGGTCTGTGGCAGTGTGATGTAGTCAACCTGCCAGGCCTCCCCGTACTTATACTTATCCCAGCGTCCACCATACCACAGGGGCTTCACTCTCTTAGCCTGCTTAATGGCAGCACATGTCTCACAGTCATGGATAACCTGAGAGATAATGTCCATGGTGAAATCCACCCCTCGGTCTCGTGCCCATTTATAAGTGGCATCTCTGCCCTGATGGCCCGAGGCATCATGGGCCCATCGAGCCAAGAACAGCTCTCCCTTGTGCTGCCAGTCCAGATCTGTCTGTGATACTTTCACTTGCGCAGCTCGGTCTGCCTGTTGGTTGTTGAGATGTTCCTCATTGGCCCGATTTTTGGGCACGTGTGCGTCTACGTGGCGGACTCTCACAATCAGCTTCTCTACTCGGGTGGCAATGTCTTGCCATATATCGGCAGCCCAGATGGGTTTCCCTCTGCGTTTCCAATTGGTTTTCTTCCATCGGTCTAACCATCCCCAGAGAGCATTGGCCACCATCCATGACACAGTGTAGAGGTAAAGCTTTGGCCATTTCTCTCGTTCAGCAATGTCCAGGGCCAACTGCACGGCTTTAAGCTCTGCAAACTGACTCGACCCACCTTCTCCTTCAGTAGCTTCTGCAACTTGTCGTGTGGGACTCCATACAGCTGCTTTCCATTTGCGATTAGTCCCTACAATGCAACAGGAGCCATCAGTGAAGAGGGCGTAGCGTATTTCCTCTTTTGGCAATTGATTGTATGGTGGAGCTTCTTCCGCACGTGTCACCTGCTCTTCCTCTTCATCTGCTAGACCAAAATTTTCACCTTCAGGCCAGTTTGTGATGATTTCCAGGATCCCAGGGCGATTTGATTTTCCTATACGGGCGCGCTGCGTAATCAGGGCAATCCACTTGCTCCAGGTAGCATCAGTGGCGTGATGTGTAGAGGCAGCCTGTCCTGACAACATCCACTTCAGCACTGGTAGTCGAGGTGCCAGAAACAGCTGTGCTTCTGTGCCAATCACCTCTGAGGCGGCTTGAACTCCTTCATAGGCGGCTAGGATCTCTTTCTCTGTTGGGGTGTAGTTGGCTTCAGATCCTCTGTAGCCTCGGCTCCAGAATCCAAGTGGTCGGCCTCGAGTCTCACCAGGCACCTTCTGCCAAAGGCTCCAAGACAGGCCATTATTCCCGGCGGCAGAGTAGAGCATGTTCTGTATGTCTGGTCCTGTCCTGACTGGTCCGAGGGCTACAGCCTGAGCAATCTCATGCTTGATCTGGTCAAAGGCTTGTTGCTGCTCAGGGCCCCAGTGGAAATCATTCTTCTTACGGGTTACCAAGTAGAGAGGGCTTACGATCTGACTGTATGCTGGGATATGCATCCTCCAGAACCCTATGGCACCCAGAAAGGCCTGTGTTTCCTTTTTGCTGGTGGGTGGAGACATTGCTGTGATCTTATTGATGACTTCTGTTGGAATCTGACGGCGTCCATCCTGCCACTTCACTCCCAGGAACTGGATCTCTTGGGCTGGTCCCTTAACCTTACTCCGTTTGATGGCAAAGCCAGCTCCCAAAAGGATCTGGATGATTTTCTCTCCTTTCTGAAAAACCTCTTCTGCTGTGTCCCCCCACACAATGATGTCATCAATGTATTGCAGGTGTTCTGGAGCCTCACCCTTCTCCAGTGCAGTCTGGATCAGTCCATTACAGATGGTGGGACTGTGTTTCCACCCCTGGGGTAGTCGGTTCTAGGTGTACTGCACGCCCCTCCAGGTAAAAGCAAACTGTGGCCTGCACTCTGGTGCCAGAGGAATGGAGAAGAACGCATTAGCAATGTCAATAGTGGCATACCACTTTGCTGCCCTGGACTCCAGTTCATACTGGAGCTCCAGCATGTCCGGCACAGCGGCACTCAGCGGTGGGGTAACTTCATTCAAGCCACGATAGTCCACAGTCAATCTCCATTCTTCATCAGACTTATGCACAGGCCAGATGGGGCTGTTGAAGGGTGAGTGGGTTTTGCTGACCACCCCTTGGCTCTCCAGTTCACGGATCATCTTATGGATGGGGATCACAGCATCGCGGTTTGTTCGGTATTGCCGACGGTGCACTGTCGTGGTGGCGATTGGCACCTGCTGTTCCTCAACTTTCAACAGTCCGACAGCAGAAGGACTTTCTGAGAGACCTGGCAATGAGTTCAATTGTTCAATCCCTTCTGTCTGTACAGTGGCTATTCCAAAAGCCCATCTATGCCCCTTTGGGTCCTTAAAATATCCATTCCTGAGGTAGTCAATGCCCAGGATACATGGGGCGGCTGGACCAGTCACAATGGGGTGTTTCTGCCAATCTCTCCCTGTCAAGCTCACTTCAGCTTCTAGCACAGTCAACTCTTGAGATCCCCCTGTCACCCCAGAAACAGAAATAGTTTCTGAGCCCACATGTCCTGATGGCATCAATGTGCATTGAGCGCTGGTATCAACCAAAGCCTTATACTTTTGTGGGTCTGATGTACCAGGCCATCGAATCCACACAGTCCAATAGACACGGTTGTCCCGTGCCTCTACCTGGCTAGAGGCAGGGCCCCTCTAACACTGATCCTGGTCATAGCGGTCAGAACCTTTTCTCGATGAGTACACCTGGGAGGTGCCCTCCTGTGGGTCAGATTCTTGCCCGTGGGAAACTGGGACTGCACTTACTCTCACTGACCTTCTTCCATTCTCCTTCAGTTCTTGTACTCGGGCTGCAAGGGCACGGGTGGGTTTCCCATCCCACCGTCCCATGTCTTCTCCCTGTTTGGCCAGGAAGTACCATATCTCAGTTCGTGAGGTCTGTCCACTTCCTCTGGCTGGGGGGCGTCTGGCTCTGACTTCAGAGGTTCTCATTCGCACTGGTGCCACTTGGAGACTTTCCCTAATTTCCTCTCTGATCGCTTTTACCTCTGCAGGCAGCGTCTTGAGACTCTCAACCAATGTCTCTACAGCAGAAATACGGGCCTGCATTGGGCTGTGGGTCATGCCTTCATATATCCGGAGCTTATTTGCTACAGCGCCCACCGTTTCTTGGTTCTCTTCTCTATACATGGATGCCAGAAAATTGGTGTATTCAGCTGGTCCCGTGTGTGAAAGGTTCCACCACATCTGTGGTGTGCATCTGACCTTGTCAGGGTCATTATTGGCTTGCCCACCTCTTCCAAAAAGCACGTCCATCATTGCCATCTCCCTCAGACGTAAAATTCCTTCTTCCATCGTCTTCCAAGTCTTCCTAATATGATGTTCCTGCAGGATTTCTCTATAAACAAACTTCTCTCTTACACTCGTTAGAAGTCGTGCCCAGAGTGAAAGGGGCTTTGATTCCCTCACGAACACCTGTTCAATAGCCACATCCTGGGCCAGAGCCCCCAAAAACCTGGCTTCAGCACCATCCAGTTGTAAGGTTTCACCCATAAGGTCCCAAACTCGGATCAACCAAGTCAGGATGGGCTCACCCGGGTGTCGAGCAATGTCTTTCCGCAAACTACGGAGATTATCAAATGACAATGACTCAGTGATGATCTCAGGCTCTGGGTCTGCTTGCTGTGGAGGTGCAGCAGCCCCCTCATCGTCTGCTGGATGGTCTAATTTGGTCTTATATTTCCTTTTCTGAATAGGGGCAACTTCCATAGGCTTGGCCTGTCCTCCTGGTTTAGCCTCATCCTTTTCTCCCTTCACTGTGGCATCAGGGGTTTTATTCTCTCGCTTTTCCCCCTTCACTGGGCTAGGTTTCTGAATGCATTCTGGAAAAACCCTGGCCCTACCTTCAAACATTCTGTAAGCTGCAGGGATACAACCCTGCAGAAAAACCATAAAGAGCAAGATATCTCTGGCATCCAGGGAGAATTTAAACATCTCAAAAGCTGTTGTAGCAGACTTGAATGGGGAATGGACAAAGGGTTGGGAGAAGAGATTCCCCTTTGTTCCTTCCCAAGGGTCCGTACTATTATCACTGAATCCCCAGAGGTAGCAGCTTAGGTTGCGGCAGGAAAACAGCCTGGAGAGCACCACCCACATGACATCCAAAGGCATCGAATTCATGGCACCATAAATCCAGAGTAAGAACTCAATAATAATTGCGGCTATTTGAGTTTTGCTCATTGATTTGTTGATAAGACTTAAACCTGCCGCTCCTTTTGGCATGAATTTGTACCAACAAAAAGCCAATATATTATACAGGATGGTCCTGATGAACCCTAAGCTCAAGACCCACATGGTGCCACAAAATAGCAGTTATCCTTCTTTGTTTACAAGCCCCACGTTGGGCGCCAAGAAATGTCTCGGTTTGAGGGGAAAAACCAAAATGTTTTACCCACAAGCAGGGGAGGGGCCTCCTCCACAATAATCACACCACTCTTTATCAAATTTAAGAAAAGGAATTTTAATACAAGAAGGATAACTGCTATATATATATATATATATGTAAACAGACTAGTGCAACCCACTTCCCCAACACCATAAGAGAAAAAAAAAAACAAAAACAAAAACAAAACCCAGCAGGTTTTCCTCCGGGAGAAAAGGTTATACTTAAGTGTCCTTGTCACAACCCGGCTGGCTGCAGAGTGAGTTTCAGTC
Organism: Pithys albifrons albifrons; assembly: GCF_047495875.1. Taxonomy (NCBI): domain Eukaryota; kingdom Metazoa; phylum Chordata; class Aves; order Passeriformes; family Thamnophilidae; genus Pithys; species Pithys albifrons. The sequence continues at coordinate 363,033 of NW_027286062.1, read as the reverse complement.
CCTCTCCAGCGAAACAGACGAGCAGTGGGCTTTCGGATGGACTCAGTCTCTTCCCCCTGTGTTCCCCGTCCAAGAAGCAGAAAGGTACGAGCAACCAGCAGCAAATCCAAGGCAGGCAGCAGCACGGCAGGAAAAGGTGGTCCGAAGTAGGCAGCGGCAAGACAGCCAGGGAAAACCCCAGCAGTAACCAGCAGGGCAGCTGCCTCCTTGGAGCCCCCACTCCCCCGTTCCGCCGAGCCAAGACTGAGGAGAATATCCAAAAAAAAGAAAACCAAAAGAGACAAACCTGCCCCCACCCCAGCGATCACAGTTAACTGCTTCTTTTGTTAACCGCTGGCCTGGGCAGTTAAGTGGCAGGGGAGAGAATTTACATAATAATCCCAAACTACAACACAGAGGAAGCTCCATGTGGGGGTCCCAGGGAGGGTCTGTCAGGACCACTGAGAACTTCCCCAGGATGGGCACGGCCAGGGAGAGGATGGAGCAGTGATCCACTGGGAAAGGGGAAGAAAACGGGAATTCTGGGGGAGGGAAGGGATTTATGGGGGGAAATGGGAATTCTGGGTGAAAAAATGGGATTTTTGGGAAAAAGATGGGATTTCTGGGGAAAAAAACTTGGGATTTCTGGTGGGAAAAATGAGTGGGAGAAGAGGGAATCTTGTCCAGGAGCACCAAGAAGTTGTCCAGGATGGACATGGACAGGGAGGGGATGGAGAAGAAAGTCCACTGGGAAATGGGAAAAATAATGGGAATTCTGGGGTTAAAAATAGGAATTCTGGGGGGGGGAAATGGGAATTCATGGCAGAAAAAATGCCACTTTTTCTCCCCCCATTTTTTTAACTGAACCACCTTATTTTTACCAAACTGTTACAAATATATTTGTAAATCTAACTGTGGAAGTAGTTATGCTAAGGTTTACGGGGTTTAACTGGGCCTGTGGTGAGGTAACTTGAAACAGTAGTGGGGGCCCAGAAACTATTGGGAACTTGCTAGGAACAGCAGGACAATAATTAAAGCGATTAGTGAAGTAAATAGAACCTGAGGAAGAAAACAAACTGTTGCTTAAAGATAAGATTAGAATCAACATATGTAAAAGGTTTGGTGGTGGGTGCCTAATTAACCAGAATCCTGTGTTAGACGAGCGTGGTAGATTTTTAACCCTTGGAGACGGACATCAATTGTATACATATAACCTATGTAACTGATTTATGGACGAGACCGTGTGTCTTTGTGCACGTACAACGCTGTAGCAAAAGTATAAAAGCTGTCTTCAAGAATGGCTCGTTGGAATCCTGGCTTAGGACAATAGTCCCCAGGTTTCCCGGGCCCAGCAAATAAAGCACCGCATAAACTGATACTCTGTCGGTTTGTGTTTCTGTGAACGGGCAACAGTTTTCTGGCGCCCAACGTGGGGCTCCAAGGGCTGTTGGGGCGGTTCGCGTCCTGATCCACTCCAAGCCGGCACCGAGCAGTTTCCTTGGGGAGTCATCAGTTCGTGCCCGGCCCCGCGCCCGTCGGACAACTACATAGAGGTGAGCCCGAAGGTGCTTTATTTTGAAAGGGGGGTGGCTTTATTCTGAATGGGGGTGGTAAGATTGGTTGGTTGGTATTGGAAGCCTGGGCACCGGCCGTAAGACACGTACATAGGAATCGTGCAGGTCCGGTACTTGCCATTCGGTAGCGACTAGAATTGGCAAGTTGGGGATATAGGTTGGTGGTTAGTCGCAGCGTCGTACGTGTTCTGTTATATATGTTGTCATTCGGGAGCTGTGGGATAATGTCTTCTAACGATAAGGATATTCCCGAGGATTCCCCCCTCGGGTGTTTGTTGAAGCACTGGAAAACGGGGAATTTTGAACAAACTATGAAGAAAAAGAACTTGATTGATTACTGTAATGATGTTTGGCCAGAATATGAAACGGGGGGAATGCAATGGCCGCAGAATGGTACAATGACTATGGAGATTATCGCCCCTTTGATGGGTTTCTTAAGGGAAAATGATAAATGGGATGAGATACCTTACTTAGATTTGTTTTATCATTTAAAAGGAAAAACTGAATGGTTAAAAGAATGTGGTATGCTGGTTTTGGAAACTATCAATAATGAATGTGTGGGTTGTAAAGAGCGAAAGTTGCGCTTTATTGAGCCCCCGGAGGAAGATGTGTCGTTGTTGGTCTCCCCTAGTGCACCTCCGTGTCCCTCTCTTGAAAGCCTTAAAATAGGAAAAGACCTCTGCTCCCTCCTCTTCAGACGAAGAGTCAGAGCTAGATAATAGGGGTGATGTACAAAGAACCCCATTAGCTGGACGCACACGCCGGGGAAGGCAAAAGGGGAAGGAGGGGGACGTGCAACCTAAATTAATGTCACCTCTACGGGAGGCGGTGGGGGCAGATGGTGAAAGGGTTATAGTTAAGGTCCCATTTTCACCTAGCGATTTGATGATTTGATGATGTTGGTTGAAGGAATTCGTGATGGTATTCCTAAAACTTTGAATTGGTCAAAGCTATACCCAGTGAGACAGGAGAAGGGTGAATCTCCGTCGGCATTTTTTGGAAAGGTTGAAGGATACTGCTCGAAAATATACTAACTTGGATGTAGAGTCAGAATCTGGTAAACTTCAGCTGGCCTTGATATTTATGGGACAATCGCAGGAGGATATTAGGAAGAAGTTGCAAAAGTTGGAAGGGGAGGAAAAGGCATTCCTGCGGCCGCTTGATATTAAATTTGGGGGAAAGAATTTGATCATCAATTTTTATATATGCCGAACAGCCCAGAGTCACTACTTGGAAGAGATTTGCTTTCGGTTTTACAAGCAAGAATAATATTTGATAAGGATAGGGTAAAATTGGAAATACCGGAAGAAAACTTAGCAAAAATGTTTATGATTAAGGAAGTAGAACCAGAGACGATACCAGAGGTGATAGAGCAGGCTGTGGCTCCGTGGATATGGGAGACGGGATCCCTGGTAAATCAAAAGCGGCTGAACCGGTAGTAGTAAAACTGAAGGAAGGAGCGCTACCGGTAAGGGTGAAACAATACCCAATAAGGCTTGAAGCAAGAAAGGGAATAGCTCCAATGATTGATCAGTTTGTGAAATTGGGAATATTAAGGGAATGTGAATCAGAATATAATACCCCTATTTTTTTTTTCAGTAGTAAAGCCGAATGGAAAATACAGACTGGTGCAGGATTTAAGGGCAGTTAACGCAATCACTAAAGATATATATCCTGTGGTAGCTAATCTGTATACGCTGTTAACATCTGTCTCTGAGAAATTTCAGTGGTTTACGGTAATTGACTTGAAAGACGCCTTTTTCTGCATACCCCTGGCACTTGAGAGTCAGCACATCTTTGCATTCGAATGGGAAAATCCAGACACGGGACGGAAGTGCCAACTTACTTGGACTGGACTGCCTCAAGGATTCAAATGTCACCTACTATATTTGGTAATCAGCTAGCCAAAGAATTGGAAGAATGGAGAACTACTCAGGTAAAAGATTCACCTTTTTCATATGTAATTCTACAACACGTAGAGGATATATTCCTGGGAGCTACAGAACGAGAACTCTGTTGTAAACTGACTATTAATCTATTTAATATGTTGGGGCAAGTGGGATACCGAGTTTCTAGGGAAAAGGCACAGTTGGGAAAACAGAAAGTTATCTACCTGGGTTGTGAAATTTCCCAAGGGGTACGTCGATTGGGAACGAACCGCATAAAAGCAATCTGTGACATTCCAGTGCCTCGTAATCACCATGAGTTAAGATCTTTCCTAGGAATGACTGGATGGTGCCGGCTGTGGATCCCTAACTATGGACTAATGGCTAAACCATTGTATGAGGCTGTAAAGAAGCAGGTGTTTACATGGGAGCCAGCAGAAGAAAAAGCGTTTCAAGAATTGAAACAAGCCCTTAAGGAAGCGCCAGCCTTAGGACTGCCCGACCTGACCAAGGATTTTCAATTATATGTGCATGAGAAACAGCAGCTGGTGTTGGGAGTCCTCTCCCAGAAACTGGGGTCGTGGAAGAGACCGGTGGGGTATTTCTCTAAACAGCTGGACGCAGTGAGTAGTGGTTGGCCGGAGTGCTTGAGGGCGGTAGCAGCTACCGTGATACTGATACAGGAAGCTCGCAAATTGACTTTGGGAAAACATATGACAGTCTATGTGCCCCACATGGTGATTACTGTGTTGGAACAAAAGGGGGGACATTGGCTCTCCTCTAGTCGTATGCTCCAATATCAGGCCCTGCTAAGGGAGCAGGACGATATCGAATTAAAGCTAACCAACCACCTTAACCCGGCAGAATTTTTGATGTCTACTCAGGAGGAAGGGAAATTGGAGCACGACTGTGTCGAAGTGATTGAACAGGTTTACGCCAGTCGCAAGGACTTAAAAGATGAACCATTACCGGACCCTGACTGGGAACTATTCACAGACGGATCCAGCTTTGTGGAAAACGGCACCAGGTATGTTGGATATGCAGTGGTCACCCTGCGACAGATAGTGGAAGCAAAAGCACTACCACCGGGTACCTCAGCGCAAAAAGCTGAAGTTTGGGCTTTGGTGCGAGCTCTAATTTTAAGCCAAGGAAAAAGGGTGAACATTTGGACCGATTCTAAGTATGCCTTTGGAGTAGTGCATGTGCATGGAGCCCTATGGAAAGAGCGTGGACTGCTTAATTCACAGGGGTCTTCGATAAAACATCGGGAAGAAATCCTCCAGTTGTTGGAAGCAATTTATAAGCCTACCACAGTAGCAATCATGCATGTTAAAGGGCATCAAAACGATTCGGGGAAAGAATTTCAAGGTAATCAACAAGCAGACCAGGTGGCACGCCAGGTTGCCCGGGAAGTATGGGCTCAGATGGCATTATTACCAACCCGGGAAAACCCTGCTGCATCTTATATGGAGACAGTGCCTCATTATTCTCCAGAGGACGAGAAACTTGCACAAATGATGTGTGCACGGAAGAATATCAAAGGATGGTATGTAACCCCTGTTGGTCAAGTGATACTGCCGGTAAAAATCATGAAGCAGGTGCTTGAAGTGGAACACAATAAGTGCCATTGGGGTGCAGAGGCATTAGTAAAATTTTTAAGGAAAGAAATATTCTCAAACCAGATGTTAACATTAGCAAAGAGGATCAATGCCATGTGTGCGGTATGTATTAAAAACAATCCAGTGGTAAGGAAACAGGTAAAAATGGGGATAATTAAAGTGGGGCCACAGCCTGGGGATTATTGGCAGGTGGATTTTTCTGAGTTTCCTAAAGCCCAACATTTTAAACATTTGTTGGTTTATGTCTGTACCTTTTCAGGATGGCCAGAGGCTTTTCCCTGCAGGACTAATCAGGCAAAGGAGGTGGTTAAAACGTTGTTAAAGGAGATTATTCCGAGGTTTGGAGTGCCTTTAGGAATTTCATCAGATAGGGGACCCCACTTTGTGGCTGGGATTGTTCAGGATCTTTCTAGAGTTTTGGGAATTTCCTGGGATTTACATACCCCTTGGAGGCCTCAGTCTAGTGGACAGGTAGAACAGGTAGAACGGATGAATCAAATATTGAAAAATCAAATTACAAAAATTTGCCAAGAAGCAGAAATCCAATGGCCGCAGGCATTGCCTTTAGCTCTGCTAAGAATCAGAATTAAACCCAGGGAAAGGGTGGGAGTTAGCCCATATGAGATTTTGTATGGGAAACCCTATCATGCTGCTACATATCAGGGGGACCCTCATTTAACTGGGGATCAAATGTTGCTTAATTATGTTTTGGCTCTGAATAAAACTCTTACAGCAATCAGAGGGACGTTGCAGTGGAATCGGCCTTTACCCCTGGAGAATCCAGCACACGATATTCTTCCGGGTGACCAGGTGTATGTGCGAAAGTGGTCTGAGGAGCCGTTGAAGGAGAGATGGGACGGACCTCACCAAGTGATCATGACTACATATACCGCCGTCAAGGTTCAAGGGATCGACAACTGGATCCATTACACCAGGGTGAAAAAGGTTCCTCTGAAATGGACAGTAGAACCACTGTCACCCACCCGATTAATATTGCAAAGTCAGCGCTAATATTGTGGTGGTGGATTGTTCCAGTGGGAGGGGTGGTAACGGTTGAAGTTCCAAGATCTTATGTAACTGTACGTGAAGGGAACGCTGTCAATCTAACTTGTTTATTTATTTGCGATCAGAGAGTTGGTTTCCGAGAAATTAAAGCTAGATGGAAGGCTCGATGGGATGGGGCCAATGACGATCAAGAATTGACTTCAAAATTGACTTGGGATGAAAGGATGCGAAGGGGCACTTCTATCATGCATATACCGAAAGCTACAAAAATGTGGACGGGACACTATACATGTACAATAACAGTTCGAAGTAGTAGGGACCAGGGAAATGTAGAGTTACGGGTGATAGGTTCCTCTGATCAGGAACCTGTCACTGACTCCCCGAATTCAGGGGTAGGTTGGGAAAAGGAATATGGACATCGTGAAAACTTAGTGATAGGTCTAATTAGAGATTTTGGTTTGATACAAAATGTATCTCAGATTACCGCCTGTTTACCTATGCCCCAGACTGCAAGTGATCCTATTCCGTGGGGGATAATCCCCGTAACCGTTATGCCATTATCAGGCAAGAATTTTTCATGGACATGTCATAAAGTATTTGGAAAAGTACCTCGACCAGAATCGAAAGGGGCTGATATATGTTTGACTAAACGGGTAATGACAGAAACAGAGTGCAAAAGGAAACCTACGTATTATGTATGGCTAAGGGACACAGGTAGATGTTATATCGAACCCCCTTTTGATGAACCCTGTGATCACGCCCGTACTGGGGCACCACGACAAAATATAAAATGGGAAAAACAATATACTATAGAATGCCGGAATGTTACTCATGATGTTGATATCTGGAAAAAATGGAAAACTACTTGGGGTTCTAGTGTCTTGGAGCATTATAGCTATATTGGCAAGGTGCAGTGGTGTATACAGTGGACGGGAACAGAAGATCAGTCACACCTAAAGGTTTTTACCACTGAAACCTCTTCCAGGTATTTTCATACACAACTAGAAGAATGGAATTGTACCCAAGTATTTACATGCGACACTCCGGAGGATCAGATAGGACTTGTTCCCGTAAAAATGGTATTGAAGTGGGGATGTGAGTGTAGAAGATATAAACATTATATTACTATAGAGCAGGAAGAGAAGGCTGTTAATTGTAAATACTCAACTGTACATAGCCCGGGAAATTTAGTATGGGTACTAGGACACAGGCAGTGGACAACTCACTTGCCCTTAGATGGACTGATTACACAAATTACTTTAGGAATTCCTACATTATGCCCTTTTTGGAAGGAATCAAAATTAACTAAGGAAGAAAAACAACTACGAAGTAGACGAAGTGTGGATCAGGATTTACAGGACTTAGGATTAGATAAAGAAGGTTGGCATGAACCCTCAGGGGGAGTTAAATTTGGGTGGGCTCTAGAATCTTTGTTTGCACCAGTTGCCTCCTATCGGAATAGGGAGATGTTGTATAAATTAATGGGTCAAACTGAAAGATTGGCAGCGGTAACCAGGAAAGGATTCAAAGCTATAAATATCCAGTTGCAGGCTACTTCTAGGATGACTTTACAGAATAGAATGGCTTTGGACATGATACTTCTCAAAGAACACGGTGTTTGTGGGTATTTGCATGGTAGAAATGAGCACTGCTGTATACACATCCCAAATGACACTCAAGGTGTCGAGAATGACATTCGTCAATTGGGACAAATCGAAAATAAGGTACGTGAGGTAAAAGAAGAAGCAGAACATAACTGGATTGGACAAATCTTTAGTTCCCTAGGAATCCAGGTCTCTGGTTGGCTCTCCTCGATTATACAGTATGCAATATCAATCATAATAATTGTTGTGGCAGTTTTAATTGTTTATAAGTGTCTTTTAGGAATGATTCTAAAAGAAAGTCAGCACACACGCCAAGTGATCAAGGCTGTCACTCGGAAAGAAATGATTATACCGGGAGCTTTGAATCCTAATATGTCAGCTCCTCCGCCCTATTCGGAGGCAACTATTTGAATGATTGAGCATCCTTGCGAAAAAGAAGCTCGAAGGATGCTCAAAAGGGGGGGGTTGTTACAAATATATTTGTAAATCTAACTGTGGAAGTAGTTATGCTAAGGTTTACGGGGTTTAACTGGGCCTGTGGTGGGGTAACTTGAAACAGTAGTGGAGGCCCAGAAACTATTGGGAATTTGCTAGGAACAGCAGGACAATAATTAAAGTGATTAGTGAAGTAAATAGAACCTGAGGAAGAAAACAAACTGTTGCTTAAAGATAAGATTAGAATCAACATATGTAAAAGGTTTGGTGATGGGGGCCTAATTAACCAGAATCCTGTGTTAGACGAGCGTGGTAGATTTTTAACCCTTGGAGACGGACATCAATTGTATACATATAACCTGTGTAACTGATTTATGAACGAGACCGTGTGTCTTTGTGCACGTACAACGCTGTAGAAAAGGTATAAAAGCAGTCTTCAAGAATGGCTCGTTGGAATCCTGGCTTAGGACAATAGTCCCCAGGTTTCCCGGGCCCAGCAATAAAGCACCGCATAAACTGATACTCTGTCGGTTTGTGTTTCTGGGAACGGGCAACAAAACCACCACTTTTTGTCCCCAAACCCCATTTTTTACTGAATCACCAATTCTTTACCAAACCCCCTTATTTTGTCCCCACACAAACATTTCTTTTTCCAAATGACCATTTTTTGTCCCAAACCCCCATTTTTTTAACCAAATTGCCGCTGTTTGTGGGCACACTGAGCTGTGCCAAACCCCCCATGTCGGGCACACCAGGGCAGTGCCAACCCCCGTCCTTTGCCCCCCATGTTCTCCCCTCCCCTGAGGTCGGAACAGCCTATCTGTGCCCCCGTGGGGGCCTGTCATGTGAAAGGGAGGAGAGACAGAAATGCAAAGAGTTCTTAACTGTATTAATAAGAAATTATTAGCAATAAGCACTTCCAGACAATCAGATCCTTATGTTCCCAAGACTGCATATCGACTACGGACTCCACACAGGTTGGAAGGGTTTCTGACCTCTGATATGAAGCCACATTTAGGCTGGGGAGAACTTATCAGCTAAATAAGTGTTTCCAGAAAATTAGAGTCTTATGAAGTCAGCACTGCCTGCTGAACTTCTGGACAGAACACAGGCTGGAAGGATTTCTAACCTCTGCTTTGAAGCCACACTTCATAGCTAGAAAAGAGCTTTGCCCACAACAGCTCCTGAAATGACATTTATTAATTTAGGTGTGTGACAGTTACTGTGGGTTCCGCTTTGCCGGCGATAACGTTCAGCTGCAAGATTGTATTTAATTGATAATAAAAGACCCCAAAAGAAACCAGCACAAAACACATTTTAGAGAGACAAGCACACCAAACTCAAGTTACAGTACAGCAACGTATCCCATTTTCACAACAGACAGAAACTAGCGACAAAGAACTACTAACCAGAAGCACAGCCACCTAAAACACTTATCTAGACACTCTTCTAATAACATAGGACAATAAAACAGTTTGCACACCACTCTCTCTGTAACACAAAGCAAAAGGAAAGAGCAGAGCTGCTTCTTATCAACACACATGTTAAAAAAAGAAACTGCGCATTGCAAAAGAAAGCAATAACTAATATAAAGTAGCAAAGTGTAAAGCAAGTTACTGCTTTTACTATTAAGGCAGCAAAACACAGTTAGTAAAAAAGGTGCTTCTAAAGAAAGAATCCAAGTAGCTGTTAGCATAAGATGTAAGATAGAATGTATAAAGGAATATGCTGGGTAAGAAAGTAAAGTTAAGAAAGTAAAGTATAGAAAAATAGAAAGCACATGGTCTCCTTAGCCCTACATCGTTCCAGGAGGTAGGAGGAGGCAGGACAAGTTGCAAGCAGCCACCCCAACAGAGACAATGGCATTTCTCCCTCTCCTCTGAAGCAAAAACTGCATTTCTTTTTATACAGTTTTTTCCCCTCATGTGGTTTTGTGTGACTATAGTCAGTCTTTTGCGGGGGTGATACAGATGCCTGAGGGTGTTGGCTCCTTGAGTGGTTAAAGAAAATATCGCAAAGGGGGCAGGGCCATTTTTTAACACTCCATCCTTTGTTAATCTCATCAGTTTGAAAGCTTTTGTCCTCGGCTGGGAGCATCCCTCCAGGTGGCTGAGGCGTTTCCCTCAACCCATCCAGGCTTATCAGGGCCATCACCCCACAAGCCTGAAGAGTGACGGAAAGTTTGAGGAGCTGAAAGGTGTTGAGGCACTTAATTGCCATGCTGGTTTAGCACAGGCAGGAGTGTCAGTCGTCGACTTTTAGGCGCCAGGGCCCATGTTCCCTGTCCCCGGGCCCGCCCCCGGCCCAGAGCGGCTCTCCCTGCCCGGGACTCGCTCCCCGTGCCGGCCGCGGCCTCCGGCGGTGCCAGCGCTGCCCTTGGGCACTGAGGCCCTTTGGGAGCAGCCGAACTGTGCCCCGGGCCGGGTGTCGCGGAGACCAGAGCGTGCCCGCAGAGTGCCCGTGCTCTGGAGGGGAGCAGAGAGGGCCAGGGAAAGGGAAATGGGAAAGGAAAAGGGAAAGGGAAAGGGAAAGGGAAAGGGAAAGGGAAAGGGAAAGGGAACGGGAAAGGGAAAGGGCCAGGGAAAAGGGAAGGGAAAGGGCAAGGGGAAGGGAAAGGAAAAGGGAAAAGGGAAAGGGCAAGTGAAAGGGAAAAGGGAAAGGGGCAAGAAAAAGGGCCAGGGAAAGGGGAAGGGAAAGGATAAGGGAAAAGGCAAGGGAAAAGGAAGAGAGAAAAGAAAGGAAAGGGGCAGGGAAAGCGGAAACTCCCCATTCTCTCCTCTGCCTTCAATCCCTGCTGTGCTCTCTCCATCCCATCCTTTCATAACACCTCAAATTCCCATTTCTCCTCACATGGAACAGGTCTGCCCTCAAGAGGGAAAATCCCACAACAGCTTGGAAGAGACTCATTTTTATTATTTCTATATTTACAGTTATTACATTTTCTATAATATATTATTGTAATATTATCCATAGATAGAATATAAATATGCCAATATATAATATAAATATAATAATATATTAACATATAAGAAAATATAAATAAAAATCTGTTTTTATAAAAGTTTATTTATATTTTTATTTTACATATGAATATTCCGAGTGCCACCCTGACACCCGATCCCGCCAGATCTCAGTAGCTCGGTAGGGTCAGCCTTGGTCGGTACTTGGATTGGAGACCTTCTGGGAATACTGGGCGCTGTAGGTTCTAATCCCGAGGACTTCACAGTCACCGTCCAAGCTCCTTCGGCAAATCTTCGTTTGCAAAGCCGACCCATACATCTCTGTCTCTATCTCTATCTCTATCTCTATCTCTATCTCTATCTCTATCTCTATCTCTATCATCTCTATATCCATCTCTATATCTGCATTTATCTCTGTATTAATCTCTCTCTCTAGGTATTTCTCTCTATCTGTGTATTTACATGTATCTATCTATCTATCTATCTATCTATCTATCTATCTATCTATCTACCTATCTATCACCATCTCTGTACGTATCTCTATCTATCTCTGTATTTATATATATTCATATTTACCTATCTCTGTATTTATCTCTATATTTATCTCTATATTTATCTCCATGTCTAGCTATCTATCCATCTCTCTGCATCAAACTTTATCTATCTCCATACTTTATCTCTATCTATCTATCTATCTATCTATCTATCTATCTATCTATCTATTTATCTATATTTAAATCTACATTATCAACATGTTTATATCTGTCTATCTATCTATTGCTGTATTTATATATGTATTTATCTCTATATCTATTGTTATCTATCTATCTATCTCTGCATTTATATTTATCTCCATGTTTATATCTATATTTATCGTTTTCTATGTATTTATCTTTATATTAATATTCATGTTTATATCAAACTCTCTGTATTTATATCTATCTATTAAACTGTATTTATATCTATATTTGTATTTACCTCCACATTTATCTCTCTATATTTATAGCTATATTCATATCTATCTACCTCTCTGTATTTATATCTATCTATCAATCTATGTATTTATCTCTATATTGATCGTTATCTATCTATATATCTGTCTATCTAGTTATATCTGTATTTATATCTATCTCTGCATTTATCTCTGTATTTATCTCTATAATTATATCTATGTTTATATCTATATCTCTGTATTTATAGATATCTATCATCTCTGTATTTATCACTGTATTTATTTCTATATTTATCACCATATTTAGAGATATATCTATCTATTTAAAACTCTCTATGTTTATATCTACCTATCTATTTATCTCTCTATTCATATCTATGTTTATATCTATCTCTCTGGATTTATTACTATCTATTAATCTCTGTATTTATCTCTGCATTGATCTCTATGTTTATCTCTATATTTATATCTATCTATTCATCTCTGTATTTATGTCTATCTATGTATTTATCTCTATATTCATCTCTATATTTATATCTATCTCTCTGTATTTATATCTCTCTATCTCTGTATTTATCTATATGTCTGTATTTATCTCTATGTCTATCTATCCATATCTCTGTATTTATGTCTATCTCTGTATTTATCTCTGTATCTATGTCTATCTCTATATCTATCATCTATATCTATAGATCTATAATAATTGATAATATGAATATGATATATAATGCAGCCCTATTAATAATGTAAATAAACATATAAAATTATAGATTAAAACATATATAATATATATATAACATATATATATATATATATATTATATATATTATATCTATAACATATACAGAATATATTTTTTTTTCTTATTTCTAGCTATGTCTACCCTATCTCTACAAGAATCTTCCTAATTCAAACTTGAGTTTGATTTTTCACAGCATTGCATCTTGTGCAGTTCCTCAAAATCTGGATGTTGGAGTAGGAGATAAAACATCTCCTGCATGTCCTTACATCAGTAATGTGCATCTTCACCCTTGATGAATCTTCACCCAGATGCAGCTATGTCTACCCTATCTCTACAAGAATCTTCCTAATTCAAACACAACATTTCCCACAGCCCAATAGAATCCATGTGTGGAAAGGCACAAGGCAGGAGCCCCGTGATGCTGCAGCTGCTCCTCTACAGGAAATCATTGCTCAGAGGCTGCTGCGGGTTCTGTGTCTGTCTCTGCCTCTGGAGCAGCAGCGTTGGGCTCCCTGCGCGCAACTGCCGAGGAACGGGACGGCTCCTGGCTGGTCCCTGCACAGCTCTCCAGGTCATCCTGACTGTGCTGTCGGTCTCGTGCCAGCAGTGCTGTCTTAGGGGACACCTGAAAGAGACACAAGGCCCAGCTCAGACAAGCCCACGCTGTCAGAACCATCTGGAGCTCCACAGTACCGGCTGTCGGGGCAGACACAGCCTCGAACTCCAGCCCTGACAAACGCTTGGACCTGGTGGAAGAGAAAGGAACAGGCTCCCAGAGTCCCCTGCACAGGGCTCAGCTTATCAACAAGTCAAGTTTCTTGCTGGCCAACACTTCCCACGTCCAACCCTCAGCCATCCCAGGTCTCTTAGAGATGCATTTCTGACAGGATTGACTAAGCCAGCTCTGATTTCCAAAGGAGACATTTGGGCCACTGGGCCCCGAGTTCCACAGCTGTGGCTCAGCAGGAGGGCTGCTGCTTCCCCGAGGTGCTGGAGAACTGTTCTACTTGAGCACCGTGAGAGCCGGCCCGCGGACAGGGAGCCAACTCTCCCTCACCCAAACTTTGGAGCGTCCCACGCATGAGCAGAGAAGAATGTGGGGAACAAAGCCCAGGGGCCTTAAAGCACTGCTGAAGCCTTGAAAATCCTCATGCTCTGCCATTTCCTGAGCCCACAGGGTTGTGCCTGCTGGGCTGGCTGGGGGCAGAGACCTGCTCCCCTCTCCTACTCGGCTTGCAGTGCGCTGCAGCCCCAGCAGCTCTGACACGCTGCCCCCTGCCTGCTCTGGAGGGCAGGAGATGCCAGCCCTGGGAGCAGCACTCAGGCCTCGGCTGGCTTGGGGACAACAGCTCAGGTCACAACTTTTCTTCTGCTTTCTCAGGGACAGGTTCTTTGCCACGGCCCATGTTCCTCCCATCAAGGACAATTCCGTTCTCACCTTTCCATAAGTGGGGACCATGAGCCTGCGATTGTTCTCATCATAAAATACAATACTATCTGGAGGAAATACTCTCTTGAAAACTCTCTTGATTCTCCTCTCTTCAGGCTGCACCTGCACATTGGATGGGACAAAGCATCATGCAAAGCTGCACCCAACAGTACAGCCACAGCAGCTTTTGAGGAGAGTTTTCCTACTCCTCACCTGCTCCTGTAACTCAGGTAATTGCTGACTGCAGTGAGCATGGGACTCCTCCTGTGAAGAAAACAAGGATTTCATTTTGGTCTGATGCTTGGTGAGGGCCATGCTCTATATTTGACTTTTATTAGGTCTCTAATGGGGGGCTGCTGCCACTGGAATTTGCCCTGTTTCCTCTCTATGGCCAGACAGCACTCCCACCAAAGAAGGTTCTGCTTTCATCTGTATCCAAGTGGACACCATGTGCTGGTCAGACTGGGAGAGAGGCAATGCACAGGCATCTGGGAGCAAGAGACCCCTAAAACACCTCCTCAGCCTCCTCCTTTCAGGTTCCACCTGCACATTGGATGGCAGAAAGGCTCACAGAAACCTGACAGAAACCCTGGGCCAAAAGGACCTGTGGACATCAAGGCCAGGAGGTCTCTGCTCACAGACCCTTAATTGCACCAGGGAACAAAAGAGCACTGAATGTGGTCTATGGAAGAGAGTCAGGTGTGTGTCTGGGGACACTGGGCCCAGGAGGGGGGCACTGCAGTGAAGGTGCATTTGTGAAGTCCTTGGGATGCCAGAAGAGAGAGAAAATAAAAGGTGTGCACACAGCGGGGAGAAGGAAGGAAACAAGGTGAGGACTCCAAAGTGCTGTCTGGGAAATGGTGTTGTGGTCCAGAGTACTGTGAGGCTTGGCAGAGGCAGCAAAAGCCCATTTCACCTGCTCAGGACTCCTCCTGGACTCAGCACTGAGTTCTCTCCTCTCCCTGTTCTCTTCTTCTGATGTTGAAACTCGCTGCTGTTCCAGGTTGGTCACTGAGAGCTGTGACAGCTGCTTCCTTTCTGCTCCAACATCCTGCTGGGTAATGAGAGAGGAGATGATGCCATTCTTCTCACACGCTGCACAAGCTGGGCCTCAGAAATCTCCCTCTGGGAGAGCACCCTCTGAGCTCCAGCAGTGCAGCTGCTGTTCAGCCATGGGTACAAAACTGCCAAGGTCAGTCCATCAGCCTGGTCAGTGGCTCCCTTTTATTTCCATGCCAAATCCAAGCTACCACATGTTGGCTGACCTTGCCTAGGCATGGGAGAAAGAGTTCCCCATGGGCAGCTTTTGGACCTGAGCTGATTGGAACAGCAAACTCCAGAGCTGTGTCAGTCTCTGCGGGCCTGCCAGGAGACATTCTCGCAGGTGAATGGTCTCTGCTGGAGCCACACAGACCGACGAGGCTGCAGCCCTGGCTGCTTTGCCCAAGCTGCTCATGTACTGATGGGAACCTCTATTGTCTTTCCTGGGTTTGGGGCAAGAGGGAGTGGTTTTTGACCCCTCCTTTGTAGAGTTTCCCTGGTGCCATCCCCTGGAAGCCCCACTGTCCTCCCTTGGCACAGCAATGGCCACGTCAGCCTGTCAGTCTGGCTTTCTTTCCAAGCAGGACTAGTTTTCCCCTCTCAGGCACATGTTGTGGTCTGCATCAGCACTTTTGCTTTCGTTCTTTCCTCCCCTTTGTCTGTTCTCAGATGGCCAAGGCTAAACACATCTCTTCTATAAAAACAGATAGACCAAACTTGATCTTCTCACCCCTTTTCCCAGATTTAGAACTTTAGAAATCTGAAGATGAATTTGGACACAAACAATTGCCCAGGCCATGGCACGTCAATAGAGAAAAGTGTGGAAATGACTTTCACTGTCAGGGGCCGAAAACTTCAGCATGGAGGGAAAAAAGCACCCTCAGCCCAAACTGGCCTTGACATGACTATGACACCTTTTCCTCCTTGTTCTGAACAGTGGTGATTGGAAAGTGAAACTGAAAAATGGTTCTTCTTAGAAATAGGAAGACAAGGTCCAAAACCAGCAAGGAAATGGCCTTTCCTGGCATCTGCCAGACTCACCAGCACATCCTGTCTTTGCTCCTCTCTGCTCTTCAGTTTCCTTTGCAGAGACTCCACCACCTGATGCACAATCCCAGCCACTTTCTTCTTGGCAGAGGCCTCTTCCTTCAGGGCAGCTTCTGGAGAGTCCCTCCTGTGTTCTGCTGTCCCCAGCGCTGCAGCAGGAAAGGCCAAGGGGAAGGAGTAGAGAAAACAAACTGATGTGCATCCTGCAGACACAACAGCAGTGTCTGCTCTGCCCATCTGTGTTACCCAGGCCTAAGGCCACAAGTGATCCCAAAGCTGAGAAAAATGGAGGAACCTTGCAGGCAGAGAAAAAAGGGAGAATAAAAGTGGCAAGGTCCAGAGGAACATGAAAGTGTGTTTGCCCTTCTGCTTGTTGAAAGAACAGGACTGAGGGTTTGGCAGCCCCTCAGCCACAGTGTTAGAAGCAGGGAGAACAGACATGGGGCAAACAGGGAGAGAGACGGGAGGGGAGAGCCAGATGCAGGGTCCCAAAGGAGAAGGAGGAAGAGGCAAAAGCCAAGACTGACTATTACAGTGCTGATTGATGGGGAATACGGAGAAGTCTCCTGCTGGTTGTTTTTACCCTCTGCCATCCCCAGGTACTGCACTTTTCCACTCTGGGGCATCAGACAACGTTGTTGGTGAGACAGGAGAGAGACGTGGGTGGGAAAGGGAGAAGCTAAACCTTCCCAGCTTTAGCCAACTGTTTGTGCAACTCCTGACTGTGGGCACATGAGTTGTCTGTCAGAGTGTGACTCTCCCTCAGCTCCAGCTCCCAGACCCAACTCTTTGTGGCCAAGGCCTCTGCTCTCTTCTCAGAACTCTGGAGCCTCAAATCCAGCTCAGACCTTTCAGCCTCCAGAGTGTGCAGAGAGTCCCTCAAGCTCCTCTCACCTGCCCCTAACTCTTCCAGGGCCTGCAGCAGCTGCTGCTCTTGAGTTGCCTGGGCAGTCTCCTTCTCCAGTACTGCTTCCTGCAGGGCCTGGATCTGGAACATGCATGCACAGAGTGTCAGGGACAGGGCTGCTCCCGAGGCAGCAGAGCGGGCAGTACGGCCAGGAACGAAGGAGAAATTCCTTCCAGCACAAAACACACCAGAAACAGGAGGTACAAAGGCAAGGAGTGCAATAGAGAAAATCAAATAGGGAAAGGGAAGATAATGAGCCTTGATGGGCAAGGAAAAGAAATGTAAAGTTCCTGGGACCTGCCCTCAAACTCAGCTTTTTCTGCTTTCTCTCCCCAAATCCCATTCCTTTAGCCCCATCTTTTGCCTTCTCTCCCCAGCTCTGCCTGCATTGCCAGCCTTCCTTGCTGGGGCTGTGCTCTGGAGCTCAGCAGGCTCTGTGCTTTCAGTGCCTGCACTAGTCCTTCCCTCCTCAGTCCCAGGACCTGCATTTTATGCCCTTCTAAGTGCCCCTCACACTTTTCCCTGGCTCCTCAAACGTACCTGCCCCATCTCTCGCTCTGTTTTCACCAGTGCCTCCCGGACCTGCTGGCTGCCCTGCCTTATCCCCTTCCAAATGTGGAACAGGTTCTCTATGGCATCCAGCTTGTCTCTCTGCTTTTCCAGCAGGACCTGCACAGAAACAAAGAGGACACGTTCACACTTCCCACACAACATGTGTGTGTTAGGACAGAAGGACTGATGGGCTCCCGCCTTCTCAGAGCACTGAGCAGGTGCTGGGAGGGGAAAGCAATGGGATACTACAATCTGCAGGGGGTATTGTGTGTCCCTGGAGAAGAGGACCCCAGTGCATCGGTCACCTGGTGTTTGAGCTCCTGCACTTCTCCTGTGCGGTCTGAAAGAAGCTGCTCCATTTGGTGAAGAGCAGAACGGAGCTCTGACACCTCGTTCTGCTGGGCAAGGTCCTTTTCTTCCAGGGCTCTGATCCTCCGGTCCTTCTCTTCCAGACACACAGTCAGCCTGAAAGAGAGAGCATGCAACTCATTCCTACATGGTATCACATTCTATAACCTCTTAGGGCTGCAGCCACCTGGGCAAAAGTGCTCTGGCTGATGGGATTTATCTAAACAACTCGGCTGCCTGTTCCCACTGCAGTCACACCCCAGCACTGTGCCTTTATCCATGGGAGCCGAACTGCCTAAATGTGCTCTCTGTTTTCTGAGATGGGAATGTGAAGAGAAATATAACAAAGTCTTGACATGAATATATTACCGGCAACAGCATTTTTTTCTTTAGACTATCAAGACTCCAAGGGATAGGTTTTGTCAACAAGGCAGAGACATTTGCTTCCTCCGGATTGCATCTCCCGGCAGAAACAGCAGCAAGTGACAGCCAGGGGATCTCTGGGCAGTTCCCCAAGGTTTGCCAGAACCCAGGTTCCTTTCAGCTGGACAAACAAAGACTGAGAGCAGAAGTGCCAACAGGGGCTTGGCACACATACTGCCATCCTTCCACGTGATGCAGGAAGCTCCAGGGGACGCCGGAGGGCACGGCCTTTTCATTGCCTTCTGCTCTGAAGAACCACCATGTGCCATTCAAGACTGGCAGCACTTTATGGGCCGCTGGAGCCTACCCAGCCTTTCTATTCCTTCTTGCCTGCTTTGGCCACTCAGTGCCACCTGTGACGGTGCAGGGTGGCAGGGACCCTGCCTGAGCCTCTGCAGGCACCTCTTGGCACTGCCTGAGGAAGGAGCCAACAGAGGGCCACAAGAGACATTGGTGTTCCTTGGGTGCCTCAGAGGGGAATCTGCCTTCCCTGCCCAATCATGGCCTTCAGATGGTTGTGCCAAGCACAGGGATCAGGATGCCAGGCTGATACACATCCCAAAAGTTTCAAACACCTGGACACAGGGTGGAGCTGATGGATGTATCCAGCTCATTACATCTCAGCTTGCCCAGACACACTGCCCTGAGAACAGAATACCCTCTCAGAGGGGAAGAGCTACTTGAAAGTCGTTTGTCTTTTGTAAAATACATCCCTGAAGAAGTAAAAGAAAATGAAACACATCTGCACTGTTAGTTCAGAACTCTGCCATTTAGTAATTGCTGGCAGAGCCACTTGCAGATGCAAAGATGGCAAAGAGGGAAGGCATGACACAGAAAGCACAGTCCCTGTGCTGCAGCCTTCCCGTGTCCT
The DNA here is from genome assembly GCF_047495875.1 of Pithys albifrons albifrons. NCBI lineage: Eukaryota > Metazoa > Chordata > Aves > Passeriformes > Thamnophilidae > Pithys > Pithys albifrons. Next base: position 343,659 of record NW_027286062.1, on the reverse strand, counting down.
TCTCGAGGCTTGCACAGTCCCTGCAGGGAGATGGCTCAGTGAGAAGAACCACGAGGCCTGGAGAGTCACAGATCCCATTTTCAGCACTCCAGCATGGAGCTGAGGGCAGCAAGCTAAGGGAGATCTTGCTCTTTCCCTCTCAAGGAAACCCCTGGAGAGGGAAAGGAAGGCAGACTTCTGTCTCCCTTCAGTGAGAAGCTGTGGCTGGGAAAGGGCACCCAAAGAACAGCATTCAGAGAAGCAACTTGGTCACAGGGAGGCGTCTGGTGTTCCAACATCGCTGTCCATCTCCCAGACAGCCTTGGCAGTCACAGCAGAGCATGACAAGCCCTGACAGGACAATGCTGAAGTGCCACACTGAGGCCTACACGTGGAAGGGCAGGTGTGTTCTTTGGCCACAACACCTCTGAAATCCCACAAGCACATTCCCTCTGGAACGTTGAAGGAAGAGCAAAATCTCACCTTCTGATCTCTTCCTCTAAGGATTGCAAGTACTTTGGAGGGCTGCTGGATGTCTTGTCTTTCTCCCCCAATTTCTCGAGGTTTTGCTGCCCCTCCTGGCACTGCTCTTCCTGCTGCAGCAGGAAATTGTTTGAGTCCTGCCTGGCAGAAAGCTCTTGTGTCGGGGCCTGCAGGAACAGACAGGGAAAGAGCACAAACAAGCAATAAGGAGCAGGGAAGGAGGCTCCAGAGAGCTGGCAGAAGCAGCAAGCAGGGACACAGCTGCACTGAAGGCAAAAGTTGTGCTGGAGGGCTGGGCATCAAGGAGGGACAAGCAGTAGAACACAGAGCTGGTGACACCAGCAAGGCAGTGCTGGACCACAAGGGAAAATATTTGGCTGGTGAAGTGCTGCCTCATTCCAAGCCCTCGAGCTTCCTGGAAGAGCTCAGGGATGAGTCCCCTCAGACTGCAGGGCTGGCCCTGAGGCAGTGGCTCCCAAAGGCTTTGCAGCCTGCCCCAGCTCAGCAATTGCAGCTCAGCTCTTTCTCCCCTCCTTGGGAATTTTTTCAACCCAATAGTTTGACAATGGCATAAAACAAATCTGCTGCAAGGTGTCTCACTTTTCTCCTCTTTCTGAGGGACATGTGTTTAGCCACGGCCCATGTTCCTCCCACCAAGGACAATTCTGTTCTCACCTTTCCACAAATGGGAATCTTGTGCTTGTGACACCTGGAGAAAGAAAATCTAGTGCTCCGTGGGGAAAATACTCTCTTAAAAACACTCTTGATTCTCCTCTCTTCAGGCTGCACCTGCACATTGAAGGAGACAAAGCATCATGCAAAGCTGCACCCAACAGTACAGCCACAGCAGCTTTTGAGGAGAGTTTTCCTACTCCTCACCTGCTCCTGTAACTCAGGTAATTGCTGACTGCAGTGAGCATGGGACTCCTCCTGTGAAGAAAAAACAAGAATTTCCTTTCAGTCTGCAGCCTGGTCATGGCCATAATTTTCTATCTTCCTTCTTAGGTCTCTAATGGGGGGCTGCTGCCACTGGAATTTGCCCTGTTTCCTCTCTATGGCCAGACAGCACTCCCACCAAAGAAGGTTCTGCTTTCATCTGTATCCAAGTGGACACCATGTGCTGGTCAGACTGGGAGAGAGGCAATGCACAGGCATCTGGGAGCAAGAGACCCCTAAAACACCTCCTCAGCCTCCTCCTTTCAGGTTCCACCTGCACATTGGATGGCAGAAAGGCTCACAGAAACCTGACAGAAACCCTGGGCCAGAAGGACCTGTGGACATCAAGGCCAGGAGGTCTCTGCTCACAGACCCTTAATTGCACCAGGGAACAAAAGAGCACTGAATGTGGTCTATGGAAGAGAGTCAGGTGTGTGTCTGGGGACACTGGGCCCAGGAGGGGGGCACTGCAGTGAAGGTGCATTTGTGAAGTCCTTGGGATGCCAGAAGAGAGAGAAAATAAAAGGTGTGCACACAGCGGGGAGAGGGAAGAAAACAAGCTGAGGACTCCAAAGTGCTGTCTGGGATATGGTGTTGTGGTCCAGAGTACTGTGAGGCTTGGCAGAGGCAGCAAAAGCCCATTTTACCTGCTCAGGACTCCTCCTGGACTCAGCACTGAGTTCTCTCCTCTCCCTGTTCTCTTCTTCTGATGTTGAAACTCGCTGCTGTTCCAGGTTGGTCACTGAGAGCTGTGACAGCTGCTTCCTTTCTGCTCCAACATCCTGCTGGGTAATGAGAGAGGAGATGATGCCATTCTTCTCACACGCTGCACAAGCTGGGCCTCAGAAATCTCCCTCTCGGAGAGCACCCTCTGAGCTCCAGCAGTGCAGCTGCTGTTCAGCCATGGGTACAAAACTGCCAAGGTCAGTCCATCAGCCTGGTCAGTGGCTCCCTTTTATTTCCATGCCAAATCCAAGCTACCACATGTTGGCTGACCTTGCCTAGGCATGAGAGAAAGAGTTCCCCATGGGCAGCTTTTGGACCTGAGCTGATTGGAACAGCAAACTCCAGAGCTGTGTCAGTCTCTGCGGGCCTGCCAGGAGACATTCTCGCAGGTGAATGGTCTCTGCTGGAGCCACACAGACCGACGAGGCTGCAGCCCTGGCTGCTTTGCCCAAGCTGCTCATGTACTGATGGGAACCTCTATTGTCTTTCCTGGGTTTGGGGCAAGAGGGAGTGGTTTTTGACCCCTCCTTTGTAGAGTTTCCCTGGTGCCATCCCCTGGAGCCCCACTGTCCTCCCTTGGCACAGCAATGGCCACGTCAGCCTGTCAGTCTGGCTTTCTTTCCAAGCAGGACTAGTTTTCCCCTCTCAGGCACACGTTGTGATCTGCATCAGCACTTTTGCTTTCCTTCTTTTCTCCCCTTTGTCTGTTCTCAGATGGCCAAGGCTAAACACATCTCTTCTATAAAAACAGATAGACCAAACTTGATCTTCTCACCCCTTTTCCCAGATTTAGAACTTTAGAAATCTGAAGATGAATTTGGACACAAACAATTGCCCAGGCCATGCCACGTCAATAGAGAAAAGTGTGGAAATGACTTTCACTGTCAGGGGCCGAAAACTTCAGCATGGAGGGAAAAAAGCACCCTCAGCCCAAACTGGCCTTGACATGACTATGACACCTTTTCCTCCTTGTTCTGAACAGTGGTGATTGGAAAGTGAAACTGAAAAATGGTTCTTCTTAGAAATAGGAAGACAAGGTCCAAAACCAGCAAGGAAATGGCCTTTCCTGGCATCTGCCAGACTTACCAGCACATCCTGTCTTTGCTCCTCTCTGCTCTTCAGTTTCCTTTGCAGAGACTCCACCACCTGATGCACAATCCCAGCCACTTTCTTCTTGGCAGAGGCCTCTTCCTTCAGGGCAGCTTCTGGAGAGTCCCTCCTGTGTTCTGCTGTCCCCAGCGCTGCAGCAGGAAAGGCCAAAGGGGAAGGAGTAGAGAAAAACAAACTGATGTGCATCCTGCAGACACAACAGCAGTGTCTTCTCTGCCCATCTGTGTTACCCAGGCCTAAGGCCACAAGTGATCCCAAAGCTGAGAAAAATGGAGGAACCTTGCAGGCAGAGAAAAAAGGGAGAATAAAAGTGGCAAGGTCCAGAGGAACATGAAAGTGTGTTTGCCCTTCTGCTTGTTGAAAGAACAGGACTGAGGGTTTGGCAGCTCCTCAGCCACAGTGTTAGAAGCAGGGAGAACAGACATGGGGCAAACAGGGAGAGAGACGGGAGGGGAGAGCCAGATGCAGGGTCCCAAAGGAGAAGGAGGAAGAGGCAAAAGCCAAGACTGACTATTACAGTGCTGATTGATGGGGAATACGGAGAAGTCTCCTGCTGGTTGTTTTAACCCTCTCCCATCCCCAGGTACTGCACTTTTCCACTCTGGGGCATCAGACAACGTTGTTGGTGAGACAGGAGAGAGACGTGGGTGGGAAAGGGAGAAGCTAAACCTTCCCAGCTTTAGCCAACTGTTTGTGCAACTCCTGACTGTGGGCACATGAGTTGTCTGTCAGAGTGTGACTCTCCCTCAGCTCCAGCTCCCAGACCCAACTCTTTGTGGCCAAGGCCTCTGCTCTCTTCTCAGAACTCTGGAGCCTCAAATCCAGCTCAGACCTTTCAGCCTCCAGAGTGTGCAGAGAGTCCCTCAAGCTCCTCTCACCTGCCCCTAACTCTTCCAGGGCCTGCAGCAGCTGCTGCTCTTGAGTTGCCTGGGCAGTCTCCTTCTCCAGTACTGCTTCCTGCAGGGCCTGGATCTGGAACATGCATGCACAGAGTGTCAGGGACAGGGCTGCTCCCGAGGCAGCAGAGCGGGCAGTACGGCCAGGAACGAAGGAGAAATTCCTTCCAGCACAAAACACACCAGAAACAGGAGGTACAAAGGCAAGGAGTGCAATAGAGAAAATCAAATAGGGAAAGGGAAGATAATGAGCCTTGATGGGCAAGGAAAAGAAATGTAAAGTTCCTGGGACCTGCCCTCAAACTCAGCTTTTTCTGCTTTCTCTCCCCAAATCCCATTCCTTTAGCCCCATCTTTTGCCTTCTCTCCCCAGCTCTGCCTGCATTGCCAGCCTTCCTTGCTGGGGCTGTGCTCTGGAGCTCAGCAGGCTCTGTGCTTTCAGTGCCTGCACTAGTCCTTCCCTCCTCAGTCCCAGGACCTGCATTTTATGCCCTTCTAAGTGCCCCTCACACTTTTCCCTGGCTCCTCAAACGTACCTGCCCCATCTCTCGCTCTGTTTTCACCAGTGCCTCCTGGACCTGCTGGCTGCCCTGCCTTATCCCCTTCCAAATGTGGAACAGGTTCTCTATGGCATCCAGCTTGTCTCTCTGCTTTTCCAGCAGGACCTGCACAGAAACAAAGAGGACACGTTCACACTCAGCATACAACATGTGTGTGTTAGGACAGAAGGACTGATGGGCTCCCGCCTTCTCAGAGCACTGAGCAGGTGCTGGGAGGGGAAAGCAATGGGATACTACAATCTGCAGGGGGCATTGTGTGTCCCTGGAGAAGAGGACCCCAGTGCATCGGTCACCTGGTGTTTGAGCTCCTGCACTTCTCCTGTGCGGTCTGAAAGAAGCTGCTCCATTTGGTGAAGAGCAGAACGGAGCTCTGACACCTCGTTCTGCTGGGCAAGGTCCTTTTCTTCCAGGGCTCTGATCCTCTGGTCCTTCTCTTCCAGACACACAGTCAGCCTGAAAGAGAGAGCATGCAACTCATTCCTACATGGTATCACATTCTATAACCTCTTAGGGCTGCAGCCACCTGGGCAAAAGTGCTCTGGCTGATGGGATTTATCTAAACAACTCGGCTGCCTGTTCCCACTGCAGTCACACCCCAGCACTGTGCCTTTATCCATGGGAGCCGAACTGCCTAAATGTGCTCTCTGTTTTCTGAGATGGGAATGTGAAGAGAAATATAACAAAGTCTTGACATGAATATGTTACCGGCAACAGCATTTTTTTCTTTAGACTAACAAGACTCCAAGGGACAGGTTTTGTCAACAAGGCAGAGACATTTGCTTCCTCCGGATTGCATCTCCCGGCAGAAACAGCAGCAAGTGACAGCCAGGGGATCTCTGGGCAGTTCCCCAAGGTTTGCCAGAACCCAGGTTCCTTTCAGCTGGACAAACAAAGACTGAGAGCAGAAGTGCCAACAGGGGCTTGGCACACATACTGCCATCCTTCCACGTGATGCAGGAAGCTCCAGGGGATGCCGGAGGGCATGGCCTTTTCATTGCCTTCTGCTCTGAAGAACCACCATGTGCCATTCAAGACTGGCAGCACTTTATGGGCCGCAGGAGCCTACCCAGCCTTTCTATTCCTTCTTGCCTGCTTTGGCCACTCAGTGCCACCTGTGACGGTGCAGGGTGGCAGGGACCCTGCCTGAGCCTCTGCAGGCACCTCTTGGCACTGTCTGAGGAAGGAGCCAACAGAGGGCCACAAGAGACATTGGTATTCCTTGGGTGCCTCAGAGGGGAATCTGCCTTCCCTGCCCAATCATGGCCTTCAGATGGTTGTGGCAAGCACAGGGATCAGGATGCCAGGCTGATACACATCCCAGAGGTTTCAAACACCTGGACACAGGGTGGAGCTGATGGATGTATCCAGCTCATTACATCTCAGCTTGCCCAGACACACTGCCCTGAGAACAGAATGCCCTCTCAGAGGGGAAGAGCTACTTGAAAGTCGTTTGTCTTTTGAAAAATACATCCCTGAAGAAGTAAAAGAAAATGAAACACATCTGCACTGTTAGTTCAGAACTCTGCCATTTAGTAATTGCTGGCAGAGCCACTTGCAGATGCAAAGATGGCAAAGAGGGAAAGCATGACACAGAAAGCACAGTCCCTGTGCTGCAGCCTTCCCGTGTCCTTCTCGAGGCTTGCACAGTCCCTGCAGAGAGATGGCTCAGTGAGAAGAACCACGAGGCCTGGAGAGTCACAGATCCCATTTTCAGCACTCCAGCATGGAGCTGAGGGCAGCAAGCTAAGGGAGATCTTGCTCTTTCCCTCTCAAGGAAACCCCTGGAGAGGGAAAGGAAGGCAGACTTTTGTCTCCCTTCAGTGAGAAGCAGTGGCTGGGAAAGGGCACCCAAAGAACAGCATTCAGAGAAGCAACTTGGTCACAGGGAGGCGTCTGGTGTTCCAACATCGCTGTCCATCTCCCAGACAGCCTTGGCAGTCACAGCAGAGCATGACAAGCCCTGACAGGACAATGCTGAAGTGCCACACTGAGGCCTACACATGGAAGGGCAGGTGTGTTCTTTGGCCACAACACCTCTGAAATCCCACAAGCACATTCCCTCTGGAACGTTGAAGGAAGAGCAAAATCTCACCTTCTGATCTCTTCCTCTAAGGATTGCAAGTACTTTGGAGGGCTGTCGGATGTCTTGTCTTTCTCCCCCAATTTGTCGAGGTTTTGCTGCCCCTCCTGGCACTGCTCTTCCTGCTGCAGCAGGAAATTGTTTGAGTCCTGCCTGGCAGAAAGCTCTTGTGTCGGGGCCTGCAGGAACAGACAGGGAAAGAGCACAAACAAGCAATAAGGAGCAGGGAAGGAGGCTCCAGAGAGCTGGCAGAAGCAGCAAGCAGGGACACAGCTGCACTGAAGGCAAAAGTTGTGCTGGAGGGCTGGGCATCAAGGAGGGACAAGCAGTAGAACACAGAGCTGGTGACACCAGCAAGGCAGTGCTGGACCACAAGGGAAAATATTTGGCTGGTGAAGTGCTGCCTCATTCCAAGCCCTCGAGCTTCCTGGAAGAGCTCAGGGATGAGTCCCCTCAGACTGCAGGGCTGGCCCTGAGGCAGTGGCTCCCAAAGGCTTTGCAGCCTGCCCCAGCTCAGCAATTGCAGCTCAGCTCTTTCTCCCCTCTTTGGGAATTTTTTCAACCCAATAGTTTGACAATGGCATAAAACAAATCTGCTGCAAGGTGTCTCACTTTTCTCCTCTTTCTGAGGGACATGTGTTTAGCCACGGCCCATGTTCCTCCCACCAAGGACAATTCTGTTCTCACCTTTCCACAAATGGGAATCTTGTGCTTGTGACACCTGGAGAAAGAAAATCTAGTGCTCCGTGGGGAAAATACTCTCTTAAAAACACTCTTGATTCTCCTCTCTTCAGGCTGCACCTGCACATTGAAGGAGACAAAGCATCATGCAAAGCTGCACCCAACAGTACAGCCACAGCAGCTTTTGAGGAGAGTTTTCCTACTCCTCACCTGCTCCTGTAACTCAGGTAATTGCTGACTGCAGTGAGCATGGGACTCCTCCTGTGAAGAAAAAACAAGAATTTCATTTCAGTCTGCAGCCTGGTCATGGCCATAATTTTATATCTTCCTTCTAAGGTTTCTAATGCGGGGCTGCTGCCACTGGAATTTGCCCTGTTTCCTCTCTATGGCCAGACAGCACTCCCACCAAAGAAGGTTCTGCTGCTTTCATCTGTATCCAAGTGGACACCATGTGCTGGTCAGACTGGGAGAGAGGCAATGCACAGGCATCTGGGAGCAAGAGACCCCTAAAACACCTCCTCAGCCTCCTCCTTTCAGGTTCCACCTGCACATTGGATGGCAGAAAGGCTCACAGAAACCTGACAGAAACCCTGGGCCAGAAGGACCTGTGGACATCAAGGCCAGGAGGTCTCTGCTCACACACCCTTAATTGCACCAGGGAACAAAAGAGCACTGAATGTGGTCTATGGAAGAGAGTCAGGTGTGTGTCTGGGGACACTGGGCCCAGGAGGGGGGCACTGCAGTGAAGGTGCATTTGTGAAGTCCTTGGGATGCCAGAAGAGAGAGAAAATAAAAGGTGTGCACACAGCGGGGAGAGGGAAGGAAACAAAGTGAGGACTCCAAAGTGCTGTCTGGGAAATGGTGTTGTGGTCCAGAGTACTGTGAGGCTTGGCAGAGGCAGCAAAAGCCCATTTTACCTGCTCAGGACTCCTCCTGGACTCAGCACTGAGTTCTCTCCTCTCCCTGTTCTCTTCTTCTGATGTTGAAACTCGCTGCTGTTCCAGGTTGGTCACTGAGAGCTGTGACAGCTGCTTCCTTTCTGCTCCAACATCCTGCTGGGTAATGAGAGAGGAGATGATGCCATTCTTCTCACACGCTGCACAAGCTGGGCCTCAAAAATCTCCCTCTGGGAGAGCACCCTCTGAGCTCCAGCAGTGCAGCTGCTGTTCAGCCATGGGTACAAAACTGCCAAGGTCAGTCCATCAGCCTGGTCAGTGGCTCCCTTTTATTTCCATGCCAAATCCAAGCTACCACATGTTGGCTGACCTTGCTTAGGCATGGGAGAAAGAGTTCCCCATGGGCAGCTTTTGGACCTGAGCTGATTGGAACAGCAAACTCCAGAGCTGTGTCAGTCTCTGCGGGCCTGCCAGGAGACATTCTCGCAGGTGAATGGTCTCTGCTGGAGCCACACAGACCGACGAGGCTGCAGCCCTGGCTGCTTTGCCCAAGCTGCTCATGTACTGATGGGAATCTCTATTGCCACCTCTTGGTGGGGAACGTCACTGGAATCTTTCATGGATGTTGGAGGGACATTAAGATCAATCCCAAGGCCTACCTGTGTGCAAGGTTCTGCTGTGTCTCTCTCTGAAACCCTTTCCTGAAGGAGGGCTAATTCTTTCACCAGGGACTCTTTCTCCATTTCACTCTTGGTAAGGGCAGCACGCAGGACTTGTGTCTTCTCTCTGCATTCGAGTTCTCTGCTTCGTGTCTGCTCCAAAGCAGCAGCCACACGTTCCACTTCTTCCTGCATGGCTTCCCTCTCAGCTTGCCCTTGTTGTGCTCTTTCCTCCTCCTTTTGCAAGTTAGTCAAATACATTTCATTCTGCTTTTCCAGCATTGCCATCTTGTCTTGGTAAACCTTTATTTCTCTCTCCCTCTCTGATAGGATGGCAATGATACCAGTGAGTTTCTCCTGCACAACTTTCCCCTCTTCAGCCTCTTTCTGGAGCATCTCCATTTTCTTCTCCTGGTTTTCAACTTCCTCAGTTTTAATTTTTAAGATGGACAGTGCAGTTTGGAGTTTTTGTTCAAGGGAGTGACTCCTCTCTGTTGCTAAATTTGCTTGGATTTCAGAGGCTGTAACTAATTCCTCAAGAAGTTTGATGTGACACTCCAGTTGTTCTTTCTCTGCTTGCAGCCTGTCCCGTTCATGCTGCAAAGCAGGGACAAAAAGAGTCCATCGTTCCATCTCTTGTGTCTGCTCTTCGTGGCAGATCTGAACTCCTGCCGCAGTGGCAGGCACGGGCTGCCCCTCTCTCCCTGCCTCTCGGGATGCTGCAGACCTTTCCTGGGCCCCCCTTTACTCTGCGTCTTTCCCAGCTCCCTCAGCCGGTCCCAGCTGCCTTTCTGCCCTTCCCTGAGCTCCTGGAGCTCTACTCGAGGTGTCCTTTGGGGAGGAGCTGCCAGAAGTGCAGCCAGAATTGCAAGTCAGACTTAAGCCTGATTTAGGCAGTGCCATGACAGTGTGCTCTCCATTGGGGAGGAAGGGAAGTTCAAAGGACCCCAACCTTTGCTTTCCTGGGTTTGGGGCAATAGGGAGTGGTTTTTAATCTCTCCTGTGTGGAGTTTCCATGCTCCCATCCCGTAGAGGATGATCCAAAACCAACAAGAAAACAACCTTTCTGGCTTCTGCCAGTCTCACCAGCGCATCCTGTTTTAGCTCCTCCATGCTCTGCAGTTTTCTTTGCAGAGACTCCACCTCCTGACGCAGAGTCTGAGCCTCTTCCTTCCTTGCAGAGGCCTCTTCCTTCAGGGCAGCTTCTAGGGAATCTCTCTTGTGTTCTGCTGTCCCCAGCGCTGCAGCAGGAAAGGCCAAAGGGCAAGGGAAAAAGCAAAGAAAGACAAACTGATGTGCATCCTGCAGACACAACAGCAGTGTCTTCTCTGCCTGTCTGTGTCACCCAGGGCCTAAGGCCAAAGGGCTTCCAAAGCTGACAGAAATGTGGGAAACTTCCAGGTAGAGAAAAAGGGAGAATAAAAATGGAAAGGTTCAGAGGAACATGAAAGTGTGTTTGCCCTTCTGCTTGTTGAAAGAAGAGGACTGAGTGTTTGACAGCCCCTCAGCCACAGTGTTAGAAGCAGGGAGAACAGACATGGGGCAAACAGGGAGAGAGACAGGAGGGGAGAGCCAGATGCAGGGTCCCAAAGGAGAAGGAGGAAGAGGCAAAAGCCAAGACTGACTAGGACCCTGGGAACTGACCAACAATACCTGAGAGACAGTTTGAGGCCAGGAAAGCAAGAGAGGGAGATGAAAATGCAGTTCTGAGGTGCACTGTGGGCAAACTAAAACAGGGAAAGGGGTGGGGATACCTGTCCAGCCATTCTATAGACAGGCCAACAGCCCTGACAGCTCTGGGATGGCCTGGAGTTTGGAGGCATCAAAATGAGACATCAAACTCCACCTACTTAGCAGAGATGTGGGACCTGAAAGGCACCTCCTCTGCACAGGATCCCGGTAGCACAGCCAGGTGCACTGCCAGCCATGGGATCTTTCTCTATTACAAGCTTGCCCTGTGATTTCTATAGAGAAGTGTCCCAATGATTGTTTTTTCCCTATGCCATGACCAGACACTGGACTTTTCCTCTGTGTGGCATCAGAGATCCTTGTTCATGAGATAAGATGGGGCAGAGAGTGGAAAAGGAGAAGCTGTACCTTCCTGGGTTTCAGCCAAGTGTTCTTGCAGCTCCTGATTACAGGCACGCCACTCATCTGTCTGATCCTTACTCTTCCTCCACTCCAGCTCCAGGACTTGACACTTTGTGGCCAAGGCCTCTGCCCTCTTCTCAGAACTCTGGAGCTTCAAACGCAGATCTGACCTTTCAGCCTCCAGCATGTGCAGAGAGTCCCTCAAGCTCTGCTCGCCTGCTCGAGACTCCTCCAGGGCCTGCAGCAGCTGCTGCTCTTGAGTTGTCTGGGCAGCCTCCTTCTCCAGCACTGCTTCCTGCAGGGCCTGGATCTGGAACACGGATGCACAGAGTGTCAGGGACAGGGCTGCTCCTCAGGCAGCAGAGAGGGCTGTACGGCCAGGAATGAAGGAACACACACAAAACACACCAGAAACAAGAGGTACAAAGCCAAGGATTGCAATGGAGAAGAGTAAACTCCACAAATGGAGAGGGGAGGCCATGGGAATGTTTGAGGGTGCAGCTCCAGAACACCAGATGAACTGGCTGAGGCAGAGGCACCTTCCGCAGCCTGACAGAACCACCTCTGTGTCCCCACATTTCTCCATGCCCAGAACAGGCACAAACTCCATCAGGGACTGCACTGGCAACAGAGGGATGGAGAAGCTCAAAGCAGTCTGCTGGTTCTCCTCAGAGAGTTCATGCTGGGACCCAGGAGAGAACAGGGACAAACACAGGCAGGAGACACCAGATCCAGCCTTGACCTCAAGGTGTGGCATCTCTGGGCAGAGCACAGGAGCAGCTTGTGCTGCTGGGAGGGAATCCAGTAGGGTTTAAGCAAGCTGGACATGGTATTGTATGTCCCTGGAGACAAGGACTCCAGTGCATAAGTCACCTGGTTCTTGAGCTCCTGCACTTCTCCCTTGTGATCTGAAAGGACCTGCTCAGTTTGGTGAAGAGCAGAACGGAGCTCAGACACCTCGTTCTGCTGGGCAAGGTTTGTTTCTTCCAGGGTTCTGATCCTCCAGTCCTTCTCTTCCAGACACACAGTCAGCCTGAAAGAGAAAACATGCAACTCATTCCTACATGGTATTACATTCCATAACATCTTAGGGCTGCAGCCACCTGGGCAGAACTGTTCTGTCTAAAGAGCTGTGTCTGAACAGCTCGGCTGCTTGTTCCCATTGCAGTCACACCCCAGCACATGCCCACTATGCTTTCATCCATGGAAAAAAAGTCACAAAGTCTCTAAATGCCCTCTCCTTTTTGAGTTAGGAATGTGAAGAGAAACATAAAGTCTTGAAAGGAAGACCTAGCTTAAGACTGCATTTTTTTTAGACTAACAAGACTCCAAGGGACAGGTTTTGTCAAAAAGGCAGAGACATTTGCTTCCCCCAGATTGTATGTCCAGATAGGACCAGCAGCAAGTGACAGCCAGGGCATCTCTGGGCAGTTCCCCAAGGTTTGCCAGAACCCAGGTTCCTTTCAGCTGGACAAACAAAGGCTGAGAGCAGAAGTGCCAACAGGGGCTTGCCACACATACTGCCATCCTTCCACATCCTTCCAGAACCACCCTGTGCCATTCAAGACTGGCAGCACTTTATTGGCCGCAGGACCCTACCCAGCCTTTCTCTTCCTTCTTGCCTGCTTTGGCCACTCAGTGCCACCTGTGACGGTGCAGGGTGGCAGGGACCCTGCCTGAGCCTCTGCAGGCACCTCTTGGCACTGTCTGAGGAAGGAGCCAACAGAGGGCCACAAGAGACATTGGTATTCCTTGGGTGCCTCAGAGGGGAATCTGCCTTCCCTGCCCAATCATGGCCTTCAGATGGTTGTGCCAAGCACAGGGATCAGGATGCCAGGCTGATACACATCCCAAAGGTTTCAAACGCCCGCTCCCAGGGTGGAGCTGATAGTTGCATCCAGCTCACTATATCTCACCTCAGCAAGCTAAGGGAGATCTTGCTTTTTCCCTCTCAAGGGAGAGGGAAAGAAAGGCAGACTTTGTCTCCCTTCAGTGAGAAGCAGTGGCTGGGAAAGGGCACCAAAAGAACAGCATTCAGAGAATCAGCTTTGTGACAGGGAGGTGTCTGGTGTTCCAACATCGCTGTCCATCTCCCAGACAGCCTTGGGAGTCACAGCAGAGCATGGCAAGCCATGACAAGATGATGCTGAAGTGCCACACTGAAGCCTACATGTGGAAGGACAGGTCTTTGCCCACAACACCTCTGAAATCCCACAACTGGAAGCAGATTCCCTCTGGAACACTGGAGGAAGAGCAAAATCTCACCTCGTGATCTCTTCCTCTAAGGAGTGTTGGTACTTCGGAAGGATGTTGTATGTCTTGTATTTCTCCTCCAATTTCTCCAGGTTTTCCTGCCCCTCCTGACACTGCTCTTCCTGCTGCAGCAGGAAATTGATGAGTTCCTGCATGGCAGAAAGCTCTTGTGTCGGGGCCTGCAGGAACAGACAGGGAAAGAGCACAAACAAGCAATAAGGAGCAGGGAAGGAGGCTTCATAGAGCTGGCAGAAGCAGCAAGCAGGGACACAGCTGCCCTGAAGGTAAAAGCTGTGCTGAGCGGTGGAGATCATGGAGGGGCCAGAACTGGAACACCAAGCTGGTGACACCAGCAAGGCAGTGCTGGACCACAAGGGAAAATATTTGGCTGGTGAAGTGCTGCCTCATTCCAAGCTCTCGAGCTTCCTGGAAGAGCTCAGGGATGAGTCCCCTCAGACTGCAGGGCTGGCCCCGAGGCAGTGACTCCCAAAGGCTTTGCAGCCTGCCCCAGCTCAGCAATTGCAGCTCAGCTCTTCCTCCCCTCCCTGGGAATTCTTTCAGCCCACTAGTTTGACAATGCCACAAAAGGAGCCTGCTGCAAGGTGTCTCACTGGTTCAGAACACCAGAAGGGGAGATGTCCAGGGGCTCAGGTACCTCAGCTCTTGCAGTCTTTGCCCCTGGCAGAGGTGCTCCAGCCCTCACAGCATCTTCTAATCATCCTCACGGCCTCCTTTGGGCCAGGAGCCCTCTGTTCCCTCCCCAGGCATGTCCCCACGGCAGCACCGACTGTGAAAGCCTTTTAGTCTCAAAGGGAGCCATTCCTCATGGGACAGCTCTGGCCCAGCCCGACCCCACTGGGCAAGGGACAGGGAGAGCAGCAGCTTTCTCACTAACCTGCCGGGTCTCCACCTGTCCCATGGTAGTTGGAGTGTTTAAACCTCAATGTTCAAGGGCAATGGCCTTTGCACGGTTCAAACCCCAACCTCCAAAGGCTGGAGCCCTTCGTAGGGTCAAAGGCCCTTTTGTCCTTGGGCCTTTGGCCTTTGCAGTTTACAGTCCCCGCTATGCAAGGCCTGGGTCAAGTATCAATATCCAAAGCCAAAAGCCACAAGACGCTCGCAGGTGCAGGGTTGAAACCCCAATGTCCAGCCTCTGTTGACGGTTGCCAGGATCCAACAGCCAGCATTCCACAGAATGTTGACTGTTGCCATGGTGCAAACCCCAACATTCCAGGGGCTCTTGCAAAACCCCTCCCCTGACTCTTCCCCATCCCAGCTCCCTGCTGACCCCAGCTCCTGCACCACCACCCCTGTGTCCCCACAGCCCTGCTGGACAGCTGGGCAGGGGCCTGGCTCATGACCTGTGTTCAAAGTTGCTGGTCCAAACACCATCATTTTTATGGCTCAGCATTCCCAAGACTGCAGGGTTTGACTCGAATGCTCTTTATGGATGTGCTTAGTTGCTGTTGTTGTGGCTTTGTGCACATGGGATCTGAGTTACAGGAATTCTTCTGCCTTCCCTGACAAAGGGTAGATGGAAGAAAAAACCTCCGAAGTTCTTGGTGTTTAAACATATTCAGGTCGAGTAAAACTCCAGGTTTGGAAAAGCCACATGAGGACACAAAATGGAGCCTGGGATCTTTTTTCATTGCTGGGAGCAATGTTTTCCACACTGTAGCACAGCACCCAGTGCCCCTGTGCCCGTGGCAGGTGACAGTTTCCGAGCTGGCAGTGAGACTGTGCCAGTCTCCCACTCAGCACAGCCCAGGGCTGCGGCGGCTCACGGCGGTCACGGCCTCGGCCACCTGCCCTCAGGCCCCTGTTCTGCCAAGACACACACCAAAACCTCTTGTGCCACAGCAGCCCACCCTGCTGGAGGCACAGCAGAGAGCCGAGTGCCAGCACCTGCTGCAAGGGTGGCCTGTCAGTGCCCGGGCTGTGTCCCAGGCAGACGGGTGACACCCAGCCTGCCCCGAGCAGCACCGCCTGCTCTGGCACACATCGCTGCCGCTGTGTGCTGGGCTCAGAGCAGCAGCAGCGTCAGGCTCAGCACAAAGTTCTCCTCAGCACCCCTGCAGCTCACACTGGTGCCCCAGCAGCACTCAGAAGGTCACTGTGCTACTGAGGGGGGCAATATGCATTCAATTCAAGTGAGCTCCCTTATTCAAATGCAGAGCAGTGACACCAGACAGACTTGGAACCTCCCACAGCTGCAGCTCCCAAGCCCTCTTAGGATGGAAGCCATGAAAAGTGACTTTACACCACCAAGACTGGAATTCTTTTCCAATCCAGTTCCATTGTTCCCAATTACTTTTCAAACTTCAGCGGGTAAAGGTGTTTTCTTCCCCTTCCCTGGCACTCTTGTTTGCACCCACCCTTGAGCCTGGATACGGCTCAGGGCCCAGGACACATGACCTTGGGCTGCACCAAGTGCCTCTGGGGTCCCTTTGTCATCTTCTTCATTGATTCTTTCCTGCTGAGGCCACATATCAGATAACAGCTGTTGACCAGTTGCTGCTGCTGATAGAGAAGACGGACTGCGAAAGGGGTTCCACTTTGGGTACATCCCCTGCTCTTGTGCTCAGTGCATTTATGAGAACTTGGGCATCTCTGCGGTTTAAAATGCCCAATCCTGTCCTGCTGATTCCGGTCACATCTCTTCTTGTTCCTTTTGGAAAAGGGTGGCTTTGCCCATGTAACCCAGGGAACCATCCTGCACAAGAGGAACTTAGGAATGGTGAGCAGGTTGGCTCAAATGCAGAAATAATAATCTGCCTCACTAATTGCACCTGTTTGACAGACCAAGATGGATCAAACAAAAGCTGCTGCTAACCTGTGTCTTTCATCACTTGGTCCAATTTCCAAAATTTGTGGAGGTAGAATTTTCTCACCCTCTCTGATCAGGAAAATCTCTGATTGGGTTCCAAGAATATCTGATGTGAATTTAAATGACACTCCCATGTTACACTGTCCCCAATGTCACGTCCCAGAAACAGATTACAGGGTAAAATTGTACAAACAATCCCCTTTTCAGAGGGCCAAACTTTGATTTCTGTCACTGCTGGTTTTGCTGTGTCAGGCCTAGAACTCTGGGATGGCTCTTTTTATGCAGATGCATTAATCCCCCAGGAGCTTATTTTCATTTCATCTGCTGCCACTCCCTTATGCCATGCTATTTTATTACCAGCTTCATCCTTATCACAGCTCCATTCCGTGTCTGGACATGCTTCAGCTCCTTAATGACTAAATTTAAAACAGTAGGCTGAGGGTGCTTTTTTCCTCCATGTTGAAGCTTTGTGCCCTTGGGCCTTTAGTCAAGGTCAATTCCACCCTTGTCTCTATTTCTATTGCGTAGTCTGGGCAATTTCTTTTGTCCCATCTTCAGATTTCCAAAGAGTGAGAAGACGAAGACCGGTAATAACAGAAATGTGTTCAACCTTGGCTGTCTGAGAGAATACAGTGGGGAGGGAAGAGAGAGGGGCAGCCCGTGCCTGCCACTGCGGCAGGAGTTCAGATCTGCCACGAACAGCAGACACAAGAGATGGAACGATTGACTCTTTTTGTCCCTGCTTTGAAGCATGAACTGGACAGGCTGCAAGTAGAGAAAGAATGACTGGAGTGTCACATCAAACTTCTTCAGGAATCACTTACAGCCTCTGAAACCTGAGCAAATCCAGCGACAGGAATTGTTTCCTCCAAGAACAACTGCAGACTGTCATGTTCATCATCCAAAGTACAAATGATGAACTGAAAAATCAGGGGAACAAAATGGAGATGCTCCAGAAAGAGGCCGAAGAGGGGAAAGTTGTGCAGCAGAAACTCACTGGTATCACTGCCATCCTGTCAGAGAGGGAGAAAGAAATAAAGATTTACCAAGACAAGATGGCAATGCTGGAAAAGCAGAATGAAATGTATTTGACTAACTTGCAAAGCCAGAAGGAAAGAGCACAACAAGGGCAAGCTGAGAGGGAAGCCATACAGGAAGAAGTGGAACGTGTGGCTGCTGCTTTGGAGCAGACACAAAGAAGAGAACTCGAATGCAGAGATGAGGCCCAAGATCTGAAAGTTGCACTTTGATGAGAATGAAATGGCCAAAGGGACTGTGGTGAAAGAATTAGTCGTCCTTCAGAAAATGGTTTCAGAGAGGGACACAGACTGATTTTATCACCAGGTAGGCCCTGGCATTGATCCTCAGTGCACTCAAACATCCAGGAAAGATTCCAGTGATGTTTCCCACCAAGAGGTGGCAATAGAGATTCCCATCAGTACATGAGCAGCTTGGGCAAAGCAGCCAGGGCTGCAGCCTCGTCGGTCTGTGTGGCTCCAGCAGAGACCATTCACCTGCGAGAATGTCTCCTGGCAGGCCCGCAGAGACTGACACAGCTCTGGAGTTTGCTGTTCCAATCAGCTCAGGTCCAAAAGCTGCCCATGGGGAACTGGTTCTCTCAGCACAGGTTTCCTGTAGAGGAGCAGCTGCAGCATCGTGGGGCTCCTGCCTTGTGCCCTCCCCACACACTGGTTATGTTGAGCTGTGGGAAATGTTTGTTGTGTTTGTCTTTTGAAGCATTTCTTATATATTACTTTGTCATAAAAACTTCTTTCAGGAAACAATTAGACATTTTAAAATATTTTAATAAAAATTTTTTCATATGAAAGTTACACTTGTTTTATGTTTGACACAATGAGTATGTTCGAAACTGTCGTGGGATTTTCCTCTTGAGGGCAGAGCTATTCTGTGTGAGCAGAAATGGGAATCTGAGATGTTCATTGTAGTTTTGATGTAAATTCTCTCCCCGCCAGTAACTGCCCATGTCATTAGTTAACAAAAGAAGTAGCTAACTACCACCAATTCCTTCTTGATCTTTTTGGGTGGGGGAAACTGGGGAAAGGTGGATTGGGAAACAGGCTTGGACGGTCTCTTTTTTTCTTGGGGACTACACACACTTCTGGCAGTGTGTGTACTGCTGTAGGAGAGAGGCCATTGCTGCTCCTCCTTGCTGCTACTGTGGAGTAAGCCAGTTTTTCCCCTGCCACTGCTGTTTCTCCTGGTTTCGGCATTGGGGTCCCGGTCTCCGCTCCAGGCTCACCCACACCTGCAGTGTCCTGGCCTGCCTGCCCTGACTGCAGCAGCGACCCAGGAGAGAGAGGTCACTGCTGCTTTCTGGGACACGCTGCGGCTGTCTGTTTTCCAGCTTTCCTTCTTCATTTGGGACAAGGGACACAGGGGGAGAGACAGAATTCCTCTGAGTGCTCACCGCTCGTCTGTCTCGCTGGAGAGGGACTGGGAGCTCATCCTGCAGCCAGCCGGGCTGTGACACTGACACTGCCCATAAGTATAACTTTTCTCCAGGAGGAAACCTGCTGGTTTGGTTGTTGTTGTGTTTTGGGGTTTTTTCTCTTGTGTTGGGGAAGCAGTTTGTTCTGGTCTGTTTACAGTTATACCTATACCTACACATATATCAGTTAAGAACAGTTATCCTTCTTATATCCATTTTCTGATTAAAGATACCTTTCCTAAATTTGATAAAGGGTGATGTGATTATTGTGGAGGAAATCCCCTCCCCGGTTTGTGGGTAAACATTTTGGCTCTTCCCCTCAAACTAAGACATATGTTGGATCCCAGCATGGGGCTTGTGAACAAAGAAGGATAACTGTTCTGTTGCCACCATGTGTGTGTTGAGTTTCGGTTCCATCAGGACCATCCTGTAGAATATTTTGGCTTTTTCTGGTACAAATTCATGCCAAAAGGAGCAGCTGGTTTAAGTCTTATCAACAAATCAATGAGTAAAACTCAAATAGCCACAATTAGTACTGAGTTCTTACTTTGGATTTATGATGCTATGAATTCAATGCCTCTGGGTGTCATTTGGATGGTGTTCTCAAGGCTGCATTCCTGCCCTAATCTCAGTTGTTACCTCTGGGCATTTAGTGATAATAGTACTGACCCTTGGGAAGGAACAAAGGGGAGTGTTTTCTCCCAACCCTTCATCCACTTCCCCTTCAGCTCTGCTACAACAGCTTTTGAGATGGTTAAATTCTCCCTGGATGCCAGAGATATCTTGCTCTTTATGGTTTTTCTGCAAGGTTGTATCCCTGTGGCCTACAGTATGTTTGAAGGTAGGGCCAGGGTTTTTTGAGAACGCATTCAGAAGCCCAACCCAGTTAAGGGGGAAAAGGAAGAGAGTAAAACACCTGCTGTCACAGTGAAGAGGGAGAAGGAAGAGGGTAAAATCTCTGACGTCACAATGACGCAGGACGGGGCTAAAAAAAGGGAAGAGGGTCAAACGCCTGACGTCACAGTGATGCAGGACGAGGCTATACCAGGAGGACAGTCCAAGCCTATGGAAGTTGCCCCTATCCAGAAAAGGAGATATAAGAGCAAATCAGTCCCTCCAGTGGATGGTGAGGGGGCTGCTGCACCTTCACATCAAGCAAACCCAGAGCCTGAGATCATCACCGAGTCATTGCCATTTGACAACCTCTGTGGTTTGCGGAAAGACATTGGTCGACACCTGGGCGAGCCCATCCTGACTTGGTTGATCCGAGTTTGGGACCTCATGGGTGAAACCTTACAACTGGATGGTGCTGAAGCCAGGTTTTTAGGGGCTCTGGCCCAGGATGTGGCTATTGAACAGGTGTTTGTGAGGGAATCAAAGCCCCTTTCACTCTGGGCACGACTTCTAATGAGTGTAAGAGAGAAGTTTGTTTATAGAGAAATCCTGCAGGAAGGAACATCACATTAAGAAGACTTGGAAGAAGGAATTCTACATCTGAGGGAAATGATGGAAGTGCTCTTTGGAAGGGGTGGGCAAACCAATAATGACCCTGACAAGGTCAGATGCACACCACAGATGTGGTGGAACCTTTCACACACGGGACCAGCTGAATACACCAATTTTCTGGCATCCATGTATAGAGAAGAGAACCAAGAAACGGTGGGCGCTGTAGCAAATAAGCTGCGGATATATGAAGGCATGACCCACAGCCCAATGCAGGCCCGTATTTCTGCTGTAGAGACATTGGTTGAGAGTCTCAAGATGCTGCCTGCAGAGGTAAAAGCGATCAGAGAGGAAATTAGGGAAAGTCTCCAAGTGGCACCAGTGCGAATGAGAACCTCTGAAGTCAGAGCCAGACGCCCCCCAGCCAGAGGAAGTGGACAGACCTCACAAACTGAGATATGGTACTTCCTGGCCAAACATGGAGAAGACATGGGACGGTGGGATGGGAAACCCACCCGTGCCCTTGCAGCCCAAGTACAAGAACTGAAGGAGAATGGAAGAAGGTCAGTGAGAGTAAGTGCAGTCCCAGTTTCCCATGGGCAAGAATCTGACCCACTGGATGGCACCTCCCAGGTGTACTCATCGAGAAATGTTCCGACCGCTATGACCAAGACCAGTGTTAGGGGGGCCCTGCCTCTAGCCAGGTAGAGGCACAGGACAACCGTGTCTATTGGACTGTGTGGATTCGATGGCCTGGCACATCAGACCCACAAAGGTATAAGGCTTTGGTTGATACCAGCGCTCAATGCACATTGATGCCATCAGGACATGTGGGCTCAGAAACTATTTCTATCTCTGGGGTGACAGGGGGATCTCAAGAGTTGACTGTGCTAGAAGCTGAAGTGAGCTTGACAGGGAGAGATTGGCAGAAACACCCCATTGCGACTGGTCCAGCCGCCCCATGTATCCTGGGCATTGACTACCTCAGGAATGGATATTTTAAGGAGCCAAAGGGGCATAGATGGGCTTTTGGAATAGCCACGGTAGAGACAGAAGGGATTGAACAATTGAACTCATTGTCAGGTCTCTCAGAAAGTCCTTCTGCTGTCGGACTGTTGAAAGTTGAGGAACAGCAGGTGCCAATCGCCACCACAACAGTGCACCATCGACAATACCAAACAAACCACGATGCTGTGATCCCCATCCATAAGATGATCCATGAACTGGAGAGCCAAGGGGTGGTCAGCAAAACCCACTCACCCTTCAACAGCCCCATCTGACCTGTACATAAGTCTGATGGAGAATGGAGATTGACTGTGGACTATCATGGCTTGAATGAAGTTACCCCACCGCTGAGTGCCGCTGTGCCGGACATGCTGGAGCTCCAGTATGAGCTGAAGTCCAAGGCAGCAAAGTGGTATGCCACTACTGACATTGCTAATGCATTCTTCTCCATTCCTCTGGCACCAGAGTGCAGGCCACAGTTCACCTTCACCTGGAGGGACGAGCAGTACACCTGGAACTGACTGCCCTAGGAGTGGAAACACAGTCCCACCATCTGTCATGGACTGATCCAGACTGCACTGGAAATGGGTGAGGCTCCAGAACACCTGCAATACATTGATGACATCATTGTGTGGGGGGACACAGCAGAAGAGGTTTTTCAAAAAGGAAAGAAAATCATCCAGAAGCTTCTGGGAGCTGGCTTTGCCATCAAACGGAGTAAGGTTAAGGGACCAGCCTGAGATCCAGTTCCTGGGAGTGAAGTGGCAGGATGGACGCCGTCAGATTCCAACAGAAGTCATCAATAAGATCACAGCAATGTCTCCATCCACCTGCAAAAAGGAAACACAGGCCTTTCTGGGTGCCATAGGGTTCTGGAGGATGCATATCCCAGCATACAGTCAGATCGTAAGCCCTCTCTACTTGGTAACCCATAAGAAGAATGATTTCCACTGGGGCCCTGAGCAGCAACAAGCCTTTGACCAGATTAAGCAGGAGATTGCTCAGGCTGTAGCCCTTGGGCCAGTCAGGACAGGACCAGACATACAGAACATGCTCTACTCCACTGCCGGGAATAATGGCCCATCTTGGAGCCTTTGGCAGAAGGTGCCTGGTGAGACTCGAGGCCGACCACTTGGATTCTGGAGCCGAGGCTACAGAGGATCCGAAGCCAACTACACCCCAACAGAGAAAGAGATCCTAGCTGCCTTTGAAGGAGGTCAAGCCGCCTCAGAGGTGATTGGCACGGAAGCACAGCTCTTCCTGGCACCCCGACTACCAGTGCTGAAGTGGATGTTGTCAGGACAGGCTGCCTCTGCACATCACGTCACTGATGCCACCTGGAGCAAGTGGATTGCCCTGATTACGCAGCATGCTCGTATGGGAAAACCAAATCGCCCTGGGATCCTGGAAATCATCATGAACTGGCCTGAAGGTGAAAATTTTGGTCTAGCAGAAAAAGAGGAAGAGCAGGTGACACGTGTGGAAGAAGCTCCACCATACAATCAGTTGCCAAAAGAGAAAATACTCTACGCCCTTTTCACTGATGGCTCCTGTTGCATTGTAGGGACCAACTGCAAATGGAAAGCAGCTGTATGGAGTCCCACCCGACAAGTTGCAGAAGCTACTGAAGGAGAAGGTGGGTTGAGTCAGTTTGCAGAGCTTAAAGCCGTGCAGTTGGCCCTGGACATTGCTGAACGAGAGAAATGGCCAAAGCTTTACCTCTACACTGTGTCATGGATGGTGGCCAATGCTCTCTGGGAATGGTTAGACCGATGGAAGAAAACAAATTGGAAACACAGAGCGAAACCCATCTGGGCTGCCGATATATGGCAAGACATTGCCACCCGAGTAGAGAAGCTGATTGTGAGAGTCCGCCACGTAGACGCACACGTGCCCAAAAATCGGGCCAATGAGGAACATCTCAACAACCAACAGGCAGACCGAGCTGCGCAAGTGAAAGTATCACAGACAGATCTGGACTGGCAGCACAAGGGAGAGCTGTTCCTGGCTTGATGGGCCCGTGATGCCTCGGGCCATCAGGGCAGAGATGCCACTTATAAATGGGCACGAGACCGAGGGGTGGATTTCACCATGGACATTATCTCTCAGGTTATCCACGACTGCGAGACATGTGCTGCCATTAAGCAGGCTAAGAGAGTGAAGCCCCTGTGGTATGGTGGGCGCTGGGATAAGTATAAGTACGGGGAGGCCTGGCAGGTTGACTACATCACACTGCCACAGACCCGCCAAGGCAAGCGCTATGTGCTCACCATGGTGGAAGCAACCACAGGGTGGCTGGAGACACACCCAGTGCCTCACGCCACTGCCCGGAACACCATCCTAGGCCTGGAAAAACAAGTCCTGTGGCGACATGGCACCCCAGAGCGAATTGAGTCAGATAATAGAACTCATTTCAAGAACAGCTTAGTCACCACCTGGATGAGAGAGCACGACATTGAGTGGGTGTATCATATCCCCTACCATGCACCAGCTGCCGGGAAAGTTGAACGGTGTAATGGACTGTTAAAAACCACTTTGAAGGCGTTGGGTGGAGGGACTTTCAAACACTGGGATCAACATTTGGCAAAGGCCACATGGCTAGTCAACACTAGAGGCTCAGTCAGTCAAACTGGTCCTGCCCAATCAGAACCCCTTCACACTGTAGATGAAGTCCCCATAATACACCTGACAGGTATGCTAGAGAAAACAGTCTGGATCAACCCTGCCTCAGGCAAAGGCAAACCCATTCGTGGGATTGTCTTTGCTCAAGGATCTGGTTCCACATGCTGGGTGATGCAGAAAGATGGAGAGACACAATGTATACCTCAAGGGGAACTTATCTCTGGCTAAACTACTCATACTACTGTATCTGTAAACATTTATATATTTGAAAAGTTTAAGTTTCAGGTGGAGGAGTATTGGCATGGAAGAGAATTTAGGGGTGGAAAATGTTGTAGTTTGGAATTATTATGTAAATTCTCTCCCCTGCCACTAACTGCCAGTGCCATTAATTAACAAAAAGAAGTAGTTAACTGCTACCTTCTTCTTCTTGATCGGTTGGGTGGGGGCAGGTTGTCTCTTTTGTTTTTGGGGACACTTTTCCATTCTTAGCTCGGCGGAACACAGGAGCGGGGTGTGTATGCTGGGGAGAGGAGAAGCCATCTCCTGGCTGCTGCTGCCTGCCCCGGACTGCTCCTGGCTACTGCTGCTGCTGCTGCTGCTGCTGCTGCTTCTTGGTGAGCCGCTTGTTTTCTCCTTGCCATGGCTGTTCTCCTGGTTCCTGCATCTGGGGTCCCGGTTTCTGCTCCAGTCTCACAACTGCTTGCAGCATCACGGCCTGCCCGCCCCGGCTGGGCCAGCGACCTGGGAGACAGAACTTGCAGCTGCTTTTCCAGGACACGCAGACGTTCGTTCCTTCTAGATTTCCCTTCTTCATTTGGGACAACAGAGAGAGAGACAGAGTTCATCTGGGAACTCACCCTGCCGCCAGCTGGGCTGTGACACTGATACTGCCATAAGTATAACTTTTCTCCAGGAGGAAACCTGCTGGTATTTGGGGCTTTGTTGTTTTTTTTTCTCTTGTGGTATTGGGGAAGCGGTTTGCTCTGGTCTGTTTACATATATATATATATATATATATATATATATATATATATCTGTTAAGAACAGTTGTCCTTCTTGTATTAAAGTTCCTTTTCTTAAATTTGACAAAGAGTGGCGTGATTATTGTGGAGGAGGCCCCCCTCGCCTGCTTGTGGGTAAACATTTTGGTTTTTCCCCTCCAACCAAGACACATGGGACAGGTGGAGACCTGGCAGGTCAGTGAGAAAGCTGCTGCTCTCCCTGTCCCTTGCCCAGTGGGGTCTGGCTGGGCCTGGGCTGTCCCACGAGGAACCATTCCCTTTGGCAATAACAAGGGACTCACAGTCGGTGCTGTGGGGACAGGCCTGGAAGGGAACAGATGGCTCCTGGCCATCCCAGAGGACACCCACAGCTCCTCCTGTGTCACTGTCATGGTGCAGGCCATGGGCACTAACGAGGGAGCAGCTTCTCTTTGCCTTCCATCACCCCAGTTTGCAGTTCAGCCTCAGCACTTGCAGGAGACTCCAATGGGTTTCTCCCAGCAATCTCCCAGGTGATTCCCCATGGCCCAAAGGAGGCCATGAGGATGATTAGAAGATGCTGTGAGGGCTGGAGCACCTCTGCCAGGGGCAAAGGCTGCAAGAGTTGAGGTATCGGAGTCCCTGGGCATCTCCCCTTCTGGTGTTCTGTACCAGTGAGACACCTTGCAGCAGGCTCCTATTATGCCATTGTCAAAATAGTGGGCTGAAAGAATTCCCAGGGAGGGGAGGAAGAGCTGAGCTGCAATTGCTGAGTTGGGGCAGGCTGCAAAGTCTTTGGGAGTCACTGCCTCAGGGCCAGCCCTGCAGTCTGAGGGGACTCATCCCTGAGCTCTTCCAGGAAGCTCAAGGGCTTGGAATGAGGCAGCACTTCACCAGCAAAATATTTTCTCTTGTGGTCCAGCACTGCCTTGCTGGTGTCACCAGCTTGGTGTTCCAGTTCTGTCCCCTCCATGATCTCCACCGCTCAGCACAGCTTTTACCTTCAGTGCAGCTGTGTCCCTGCTTGCTGCTTCTGCCAGCTCTCTGAAGCCTCCTTCCCTGCTCCTTATTGCTTGTTTGTGCTCTTTCCCTGTCTGTTCCTGCAGGCCCCGACACAAGAGCTTTCTGCCAGGCAGGAACACATCAATTTCCTGCTGCAGCAGGAAGAGCAGTGTCAGGAGGGGCAGGAAAACCTGGAGAAACCGAAGCAGAAATACAAGACATACAACATCCTTCCGAAGTACCAACACTCCTTAGAGGAAGAGATCACGAGGTGAGATTTTGCTCTTCCTCCAGTGCTCCAGAGGGAATCTGCTTCCAGATGTGGGATTTCAGAGGTGTTGTGGGCAAAGACCTGTCCTTCCATGTGTAGGCCTCAGTGTTGCACTTCAGCATCATCTTGTCATGGCTTGCCATGCTCTGCTGTGACTGCCAAGGCTGTCTGGGAGATGGACAGCGATGTTGGAACACCAGACACCTCCCTGTCACAAAGCTGATTCTCTGAATGCTGTTCTTTGGGTGCCCTTTCCCAGTCACTGCTTCTCACTGAAGGGAGACAAAGTCTGCCTTTCTTTCCCTCTCCCTTGAGAGGGAAAAAGCAAGATCTCCCTTAGCTTGCTGAGGTGAGATATAATGAGCTGGATGCAACTATCAGCTCCACCCTGGGAGCGGGCGTTTGAAACCTTTGGGATGTGTATCAGCCTGGCATCCTGATCCCTGTGCTTGGCACAACCATCTGAAGGCCATGATTGGGCAGGGAAGGCAGATTCCCCTCTGAGGCACCCAAGGAATGGGCTCTTGTGTCCCTGCCTGGACATACAATCTGGGGGAAGCAAATGTCTCTGCCTTTTTGACAAAACCTGTCCCTTGGAGTCTTGTTAGTCTAAAAAAATTGCAGTCTTAAGTTATGTCTTCCTTTCAAGGGCATTTAGAGACTTTGTGACTTTTTTTCCATGGATGAAATTATAGTGGGCACATGCTGGGGTGTGACTGCAATGGGAACAAGCAGCCGAGCTGTTCAGACACAGATCTTTAGACAGAACAGTTCTGCCCAGGTGGCTGCAGCCCTAAGATGTTATGGAATGTAATACCATGTAGGAATGAGTTGCAAGTTTTCTCTTTCAGGCTGACTGTGTGTCTGGAAGAGAAGGACCGGAGGATCAGAACCCTGGAAGAAACAAACCTTGCCCAGCAGAACGAGGTGTCTGAGCTCCGTTCTGCTCTTCACCAAATTGGGCAGGTCCTTTCAGATCGCAAGGGAGAAGTGCAGGAGCTCAAGAACCAGGGGACTTATGCACTGGAGTCCTTGTCTCCAGGGACATACAATACCATATCCAGCTTGCTTAAACCCTACTGGATTCCCTCCCAGCAGCACACGCTGCTCCTGTGCTCTGCCCAGAGATGCCACATCTTGAGGTCAAGGCTGGATCTGGTGTCTCCTGCCTGTGTTTGTCCCTGTTCTCTCCTGGGTCCCAGCATGAACTCTCTGAGGAGAAGCAGCAGACTGCTTTGAGCTTCTCCATCCCTCTGTTGCCAGTGCAGTCCCTGATGGAGTTTGTGCCTGTTCTGGGCACGGAGAAATGTGGGGACACAGAGGTGGTTCTGTCAGGCCGCGGAAGGTGCCTCTGCCTCAGCCAGTTCATCTGGTGTTCTGGAGCTGCACCCTCAAACATGCCCATTGCCTCCCCTCTCCGTGTTTTGAGTTTATTGTTCCCCATTGCACTCCTTGGCTTTGTGCCTCCTGTTTCTGGTGTGTTTTGTGCTGGAAGAAATTTCTCCTTCGTTCCTGGCCGTACAGCCCTCTCTGCTGCCACAGGAGCAGCCCTGTCCCTGACACTCTGTGCATCCATGTTCCAGATCCAGACCCTGCAGGAAGCAGTGCTGGAGAAGGAGGCTGCCCAGGCAACTCCACAGGAGAAGCTGCTGCAGGTCCTGGAGGAGTCTCCAGCAGGTGAGAGGAGCTTGAGGGACTCTCTGCACACCCTGGACGCTGAAAGGTCTGAGCTGTGTTTGAGGCTCCACAGATCCAAGAAGAGAGCAGAGCCCTTGGCCACAAAGTGTCAAGTCCTGGACCTGCAGTTGGAGCTGAAGGAGAGTCAGGCTCAGACACACCACTGGTGTACCCGCAGACAGGAGCTGCACAAACACTTGGCTGAGAGCTGGCAAGGGTTAGCTTCTCCCTTTCCCACCCACTGCTCCATCCTGTGTAAGCCATGGGGATCTCTGATGCCACAGAGTGGAAAAGTGCAGTGCCTGGGGATGGGAGAGGGAAAAAACAACCAGCAGGACACTTCTCCATAGTGTTGGTCAATCAACAGTGTCATAGTCAGTCTTCATTTTGGCTTCCTCTTCCTTTTCCTTGTCCTCTTGGACATTGGGCATTGGACGTTACCAAGGGCAACAGACCTTGGACATTTGGCATTAGACCCAGTAAAGGCAACTGCCCTTGGACACTGGGCATTGAACCCTACAGAGGCCCAGACCCCTTGGACATTGGGCATTAGACCTTAGAAAGGCCAAAAGCCCTTGGACGTTGGGCCTTGGACCCTAGAAAAGTAAACAGGTTGTGGACACTGGGCATGGGGCCATAGAAAGGCCAACAGCTCTTGGACACTGGGCATTCAACTCCACTTAGATTACTGATCTTGGACATTGGGCATTCAATCCCACTTAGATTACTGACCTTGGACATTGGGCATTCAATCCCACTTACGCTACTGACCTTGGACATTGGGCATTGAATGCTAAAAATTGCACTGGACACTACAAAGGGAAACAGCCCTAGGACATTGGGCATTGGACCCCACTTTGGCCACTGCCCTTAGATACTGACCACTGAACCCTAGAAAGGCCAATGGCACTTGGACATTGAGCATTAGATCGTATAAAAGGTGAAAATCTTTTGGACATTGGGCATTAGACTACACAAAGGCCAACAGCTCTTGGAGACTGGACCCTTCTTAGAGCTCTGCCCTTAGACATTGGGTATTGAACCCTGCAAATGTCAACAACCCTTGGACATTGGACATTTGACCACACAGAGGCCAAAAGCCCTTGGACGTTGGGCATTCGGCTGTACAAAGGCCAAAAGCCCTTGGATATTGCGCATTGTACATTGAACTATAAAAATCTGAACAGTCATTAGACATTGGGCATTGGGCCCTACAAAGGCAATGGCCCTTGGAAAGTGCACAATGGAACAGGAAAAGGCACTGCCTTTGGACATTGGGCACTGGCCCCCAGAAAGGCCAACAGCACGTGGACATTGGACATTGGACCAGACAAAGGCCAAAGGCCATGGACATTGGGCACTGGACCCTGAAATGGGCAACGGTCCTTTGACTTTGGGCATTGAACCCCACAAATGCCAACAACCCTTGGGCATTGGGTATTGGACCATGCAAAGGCCAACAGCCCATGGACATTGGGCATTGGACCACTCAAAAGCCAACGCTTCATGAACATTGGGCATTGGACCCTATCAAGGACAATGGCTCTTGGACATTGGGCACTGGACCCTGAAAAGGTCAGTAGCCCTTGGACACTGGGCATTGAACCACTCAAAGCCCAATGGTCTTTGAACACTGGACATTGGACCCTACAAAGGCCAAAAGCCCTTGGACATTGAGTATTACACTGAACAAAGGCTAAAAGCCCTTGGACATTGGCCATTGGACTATACAAATCCCAACGGTCATTGGACATCGGGCATTGGATCCTACAAAAGACAACAGCACGTGAACATGGGGCATTGGACTGTACAGGTGCCAAAAGCTCTTGGACACTGGGCATTGGACCCCACTTAGACCACTGCCCTTGAATGTTGGGCATTGGACCATACCCAGGCCACTGGCCTTGGACATTTGGCATTGGACCATACAAAGGACAACGGTCCTTGGCCATTGGGCATTGGATCCTTCAAAGGCCAGAACCACTTGGATATTGGGCTTTGGGGCATACAAAGGTGAACAGCTCTTGGACATTGGGCATTGGGCCCAACTTAGGCCACTGCACTTGGACATTAAGCACTGGACCAAACAAAGGACGACCGCCCTTGGACATTGGGCATTGGACCCTGCAACACCAAACGCCCCTTGGACATTGCTCTTTAACTGTCACTTCCTGCAGGGCCCCAGACAGGAACATTTTTTCCCAGGCAGGACTCGAACAATTTCCGCTGCAGCAGGAAGAGAAGTGCCAGGAGGTGCAGCCAAAGCTTGAGGAACCGTAGGAGAAATACAAGACATCCAGCAGCACTCCAACAATCCAAACACTGTTCCAGATCCCTGCAGGATTGGAATACAGCTCTGCTCTGTCTTTAATTTTCAATATTGGCTGAATTACTAGTATTTTTAGTTTAAATTTTAGTTTCTCCCTATTGGTTTGAAGTGCTGTTGTTCAATTTTGGGGGTTTTTTCCAAATTTCTCAAAGGAACTTAATCAAGATCTGCAGTATTGCCATTTAAACCTGGAAGCTCAGGACCTGAAAGCCCAGATAAAGCACATGTTGGGTCAGCTGTTCCTTCAGGACCAGTATTGTAAGCAAACAGAAAAGTAAGTTTGGTTTCATGGCAGAGGTGACAAAACCTGTGTTCTGACACTCAGAACTTCAGAAGAGCTATTCAGAGAATTTAGTTTTAATTGAAACAGAAGGAAAATGTTGGGGTTTTTTTCTGGGTAAGAATTGTGTTTTCCTGAGGAAACTTCTCTTGCCTCTTTCTGTTGTACAGAGTCCTGAATCCTTTGCATCCAGGAAGCAGTGTTGGAGAAGGAGGCTGCCCAGGCAACTCGAGAGCAGCAGCCGCTGCAGGCCCTGGAGGAGTCTCCAGCAGGTGAGAGGAGCTTGAGGGACTCTCTGCACACCCTGGAGGCTGAAAGGTCTGAGCTGTGTTTGAGGCTCCACAGATTCAAGAAGAGAGCAGAGCCCTTGGCCACAGAGTGTCATGTGCTGGAGCTGCAGCTGGATCTGAAGGAGAGTCAGGCTCAAACACACCACTGGTGTACCCGCAGTCAGGAGCTGCACAAACATTTGGCTGAAAGCTGGCAAGGTTTAGCTTCTCCCTTTCCCACCCACTGCTCCATCCTGTGTAAGCCATGGGGATCTCTGATGCCACTGAGTGGAAAAGTGCAGTGCCTGGGGATGGGAGAGGGAAAAAACAACCAGCAGGAGACTTCTCCATAGTCTTGGTCAATCAACAGTGTCATAGTCAGTCTTCACTTTGGCTTCCTTTTCCTTCTCCTTTGGGACCCTGCATCTGGCTCTCCCCTCCTGTCTCTCTCCCTGTTTGCCTCATGTCTGTTCTCCCTGCTTCTAACACTGTGCCTGAGGGGCTGCCAAACCCTCAGTCCTGGTCTTTCAAAAAGCAGAAGGGCAAACACACTTTCATGTTCCTCTGGACCTTGCAACCTTTATTCTCCCTTTTTCTCTACCTGGAAGTTTCCCGCATTTCTGTCAGCTCTGGCAGCCCTTGTGGCCTTAGGCCCTGGGTGACACGGACAGGCAGAGCAGACACTGCTGTTGTGTCTGCAGGATGCACATCAGTTTGATTTTCTCTACTCCTTCCCCTTTGGCCTTTCCTGCTGCAGCGCTGGGGACAGCAGAACACAGGAGGGACTCCTTAAAAGCTGCCCTGAGGAAAGAGACCTCTGCCAAGAAGAAAGTGGCTGGGACTGTGCATAAGGAGGTGGAGTCTCTGCAAAGGAAACTGAAGAGCACAGAGGAGCAAAGACAGGATGTGCTGGTGAGTCTGGCAGATGCCAGGAAAGGCCATTTCCTTGCTGGTTTTGGACCTTGTCTTCCTATTTCTAAGAAGAACCATTTTTCAGTTTCACTTTCCAATCACCACTGTTCAGAACAAGGAGGAAAAGGTGTCATAGTCATGTCAAGGCCAGTTTGGGCTGAAGGTGCTTTTTCCCTCCTTGCTAAAGTCGTCGCCCTTGAAACTTCAGTGAAAGTCATTTCCACACTTTTCTCTATTGACATGGCATGGCCTGGGCAAATGTTGGTGTTCAAATTCATCTTCAGATTTCTAAAGATCTAAATCTGGGAAAAGGGGTGAGAAGACCAAGTTTGTTCTAACTATTATTTATAGAAGAGATGTGTTTAGCTTTGGCCATCTGAGAACAGACAAAGGGGAGGGAAGAGAGAAAGCAAAAGTGCTGATGCAGATCACAACGTGTGCCTGAGAGGGGAAAACTAGTCCTGCTTGGAAAGCCAGACTGACAGGCTGACCTGGTTATTGCTGTGCCAAGGGAGGACAGTGGGGCTCCAGGGGATGGCACCACAGCAACTCTACACAGGAGGGTCAAAAACCTCTCCCTTTTGCCCCAAACCCAGGAAAGCAAATGTTGGGGTCCTTTCAATTTCCCTTCCTCCCCAAAGGAGAGCACACTGTCATAGCACTGCCTAAATCAGGCTTAGTCTGACTTGGAATTCTGCCTGCACTTCTGGCAGCTCCTCCCCAAAGGACACCTCGAGTAGAGCTCCAAGAGCTCAGGGAAGGGCAGAAAGGCAGCTGGGACTGGCTGAGGGAGCTGGGAAAGACGCAGAGTAAAGGGGGACTCAGGAAAGGTCTGCAGCATCCCGAGAGGCAGGGAGAGAGGGGCAGCCCGTGCCTGCCACTGCGGCAGGAGTTCAGATCCGCCACGAAGAGCAGACACAAGAGATGGAACGATTGACTCTTTTTGTCCCTGCTTTGCAGCATGAACGGGACAGGCTGCAAGCAGAGAAAGAACAACTGGAGTGTCACATCAAACATCTTGAGGAATTAGTTACAGCCTCTGAAACCCAAGCAAATTTAGCAACAGAGAGGAGTCACTCCCTTGAACAAAAACTCCAAACTGCACTGTCCATCTTAAAAATTAAAACTGAGGAAGTTGAAAATCAGGGGAAGAAAATAGAGATGCTCCAGAAAGAGGCTGAAGAGGGGAAAGTTGTGCAGGAGAAACTCACTGGTATCACTGCCATCCTGTCAGAGAGGGAGAGAGAAATAAAGGTTTACCAAGACAAGATGGCAATGCTGGAAAAGCAGAATGAAATGTATTTGACTAACTTGCAAAAGGAGGAGGAAAGAGCACAACAAGGGCAAGCTGAGAGGGGAGCCATGCAGGAAGAAGTGGAACGTGTGGCTGCTGCTTTGGAGCAGACACGAAGCAGAGAACTCGAATGGAGAGAGAAGACACAAGTCCTGCGTGCTGCCCTTACCAAGAGTGAAATGGAGAAAGAGTCCCTGGTGAAAGAATTAGCCATCCTTCAGGAAAGGGTTTCAGAGAGGGACACAGCAGAACCTTGCACACAGGTAGACCTTGGGATTGATCTTAATGCCCCTCCCACATCCATGAAAGATTCCAGTGATGTTCCCCACCAAGAGGTGGCAATAGAGATTCCCATCAGTACATGAGCAGCTTGGGCAAAGCAGCCAGGGCTGCAGCCTCGTCGGTCTGTGTGGCTCCAGCAGAGACCATTCACCTGCGAGAATGTCTCCTGGCAGGCCCGCAGAGACTGACACAGCTCTGGAGTTTGCTGTTCCAATCAGCTCAGGTCCAAAAGCTGCCCATGGGGAACTCTTTCTCTCATGCCTAAGCAAGGTCAGCCAACATGTGGTAGCTTGGATTTGGCATGGAAATAAAAGGGAGCCACTGACCAGGCTGATGGACTGACCTTGGCAGTTTTGTACCCATGGCTGAACAGCAGCTGCACTGCTGGAGCTCAGAGGGTGCTCTCCCAGAGGGAGATTTCTTAGGCCCAGCTTGTGCAGCGTGTGAGAAGAATGGCATCATCTCCTCTCTCATTACCCAGCAGGATGTTGGAGCAGAAAGGAAGCAGCTGTCACAGCTCTCAGTGACCAACCTGGAACAGCAGCGAGTTTCAACATCAGAAGAAGAGAACAGGGAGAGGAGAGAACTCAGTGCTGAGTCCAGGAGGAGTCCAGAGCAGGTAAAATGGGCTTTTGCTGCCTCTGCCAAGCCTCACAGTACTCTGGACCACAACACCATTTCCCAGACAGCACTTTGGAGTCCTCGCTTTGTTTCCTTCCCTCTCCTTCTCCTCGCTGTGTGCACACCTTTTATTTTCTCTCTCTTCTGGCATCCCAAGGACTTCACAAATGCACCTTCACTGCAGTGCCCCCCTCCTGGGCCCAGTGTCCCCAGACACACACCTGACTCTCTTCCATAGACTACATTCAGTGCTCTTTTGTTCCCTGGTGCAATTAAGGGTCTGTGAGCAGAGACCTCCTGGCCTTGATGTCCACAGGTCCTTCTGGCCCAGGGTTTCTGTCAGGTTTCTGTGAGCCTTTCTGTCATCCAATGTGCAGGTGGAACCTGAAAGGAGGAGGCTGAGGAGGTGTTTTAGGGGTCTCTTGCTCCCAGATGCCTGTGCATTGCCTCTCTCCCAGTCTGACCAGCACATGGTGTCCACTTGGATACAGATGAAAGCAGAACCTTCTTTGGTGGGAGTGCTGTCTGGCCATAGAGAGGAAACAGGGCAAATTCCAGTGGCAGCAGGCCCGCATTAGAGACCTAACAAGGAAGATATAAAATTAGGGCCATGACCAGGCTGCAGACTGAAAGGAAATTCTTGTTTTTTCTTCACAGGAGGAGTCCCATGCTCACTGCAGTCAGCAATTACCTGAGTTACAGGAGCAGGTGAGGAGTAGGAAAACTCTCCTCAAAAGCTGCTGTGGCTGTACTGTTGGGTGCAGCTTTGCATGATGCTTTGTCTCCTTCAATGTGCAGGTGCAGCCTGAAGAGAAGAGAATCAAGAGTGTTTTTAAGAGAGTATTTTCCCCACGGAGCACTAGATTTTCTTTCTCCAGGTGTCACAAGCACAAGATTCCCATTTGTGGAAAGGTGAGAACAGAATTGTCCTTGGTGGGAGGAACATGGGCCGTGGCTAAACACATGTCCCTCAGAAAGAGGAGAAAAGTGAGACACCTTGCAGCAGATTTGTTTTATGCCATTGTCAAACTATTGGGTTGAAAAAATTCCCAAAGAGGGGAGAAAGAGCTGAGCTGCAATTGCTGAGCTGGGGCAGGCTGCAAAGCCTTTGGGAGCCACTGCCTCAGGGCCAGCCCTGCAGTCTGAGGGGACTCATCCCTCAGCTCTTCCAGGAAGCTCGAGGGCTTGGAATGAGGCAGCACTTCACCAGCCAAATATTTTCCCTTGTGGTCCAGCACTGCCTTTCTGGTGTCACCAGCTCTGTGTTCTACTGCTTGTCCCTCCTTGATGCCCACCCCTCCAGCACAACTTTTGCCTTCAGTGCAGCTGTGTCCCTGCTTGCTGCTTCTGCCAGCTCTTTGGAGCCTCCTTCCCTGCTCCTTATTGCTTGTTTGTGCTCTTTCCCTGTCTGTTCCTGCAGGCCCCGACACAAGAGCTTTCTGCCAGGCAGGACTCAAACAATTTCCTGCTGCAGCAGGAAGAGCAGTGCCAGGAGGGGCAGCAAAACCTGGAGAAATTGGAGGAGAAAGACAAGACATCCAGCAGCCCTCCAAAGTACTTGCAATCCTTAGAGGAAGAGATCAGAAGGTGAGATTTTGCTCTTCCTTCAACGTTCCAGAGGGAATGTGCTTGTGGGATTTCAGAGGTGTTGTGGCCAAAGAAAACACCTGCCCTTCCACGTGTAGGCCTCAGTGTGGCACTTCAGCATTGTCCTGTCAGGGCTTGTCATGCTCTGCTGTGACTGCCAAGGCTGTCTGGGAGATGGACAGCGATGTTGGAACACCAGACGCCTCCCTGTGACCAAGTTGCTTCTCTGAATGCTGTTCTTTGGGTGCCCTTTCCCAGCCACTGCTTCCCACTGAAGGGAGACAAAAGTCTGCCTTCCTTTCCCTCTCCAGGGGTTTCCTTGAGAGGGAAGGAGCAAGATCTCCCTTAGCTTGCTGCCCTCAGCTCCATGCTGGAGTGCTGAAAATGGGATCTGTGACTCTCCAGGCCTCGTGGTTCTTCTCACTGAGCCATCTCTCTGCAGGGACTGTGCAAGCCTCGAGAAGGACACGGGAAGGCTGCAGCACAGGGACTGTGCTTTCTGTGTCATGCCTTCCCTCTTTGCCATCTTTGCATCTGCAAGTGGCTCTGCCAGCAATTACTAAATGGCAGAGTTCTGAACCAACAGTGCAGATGTGTTTCATTTTCTTTTACTTCTTCAGGGATGTATTTTACAAAAGAGAAACGACTTTCAAGTAGCTCTTCCCCTCTGAGAGGGTATTCTGTTCTCAGGGCAGTGTGTCTGGGCAAGCTGAGATGTAATGAGCTGGATACATCCATCAGCTCCACCCTGTGTCCAGGTGTTTGAAACCTCTGGGATGTGTATCAGCCTGGCATCCTGATCCCTGTGCTTGGCACAACCATCTGAAGGCCATGATTGGGCAAGGAAGGCAGATTCCCCTCTGAGGCACCCAAGGAACACCAATGTCTCTTGTGGCCCTCTGTTGGCTCCTTCCTCAGACAGTGCCAAGAGGTGCCTGCAGAGGCTCAGGCAGGGTCCCTGCCACCCTGCACCGTCACAGGTGGCACTGAGTGGCCAAAGCTGGCAAGAAGGAATAGAAAGGCTGGGTAGGCTCCTGCGGCCCATAAAGTGCTGCCAGTCTTGAATGGCACAGGGTGGTTCTTCAGAGCAGAAGGCAATGAAAAGGCCGTGCCCTTCGGCGTTCCCTGGAGGTTCCTGCATCATGTGGAAGGATGGCAGTATGTGTGCCAAGCCCCTGTTGGCACTTCTGCTCTCAGTCTTTGTTTGTCCAGCTGAAAGGAACCTGGGTTCTGGCAAACCTTGGGGAACTGCCCAGAGATCCCCTGGCTGTCACTTGCTGCTGTTCCTGCCTGAACATACAAGCAGGCAAAGCAAATGTCTCTGCCTTGTTGACAAAACCTGTCCCTTGGAGTCTTGTTATCTGAGGAAAAATTGCCGTCTTTCGTAATGTCTTCATTTCAAGACTTTGTTATGTTTCTCTTCACATTCCCATCTCAAACAAGGGAGGGCATTAAGGAAGTACTTGACCTTTTTCTAAGGATAAAGGTGCAGGGCACGTGCTGGGGTGTGACTGCAGTGGGAACTAGCAGCTGAGTTCTTCAGTCAAATCTCATCAGCCAGAGCAGTTTTGCCCAGGTGGCTGCAGCCCTAAGAGGTTATAGATTGTGATACCATGTGGGAATGAGTTGCATCTTCTCTCTTTCAGGCTGACTGTGTGTCTGGAAGAGAAGGACCGGAGGATCAGAGGCCTGGAAGAAAAGGACCTTGCCCAGCAGAACGAGGTGTCAGAGCTCCGTTCTGCTCTTCACCAAATTGAGCAGGTCCTTTCAGATCGCACAGGAGAAGTGCAGGAGCTCAAACACCAGGTGACTGATGCACTGGGATCCTCTTCTCCAGGGACACACAGTACCACCTGTAGCTTGTAGGCTCCCACTGGTTTCTGGTCCTAAAGGACACCTTGCTCTGAGAAGGCGGGAGCCCATCAGTCTTTGAATCTGGACACATACATGTTGTATGGTGAGTGTGAAACCATCCTCTTTGTTTCTGAGAAAGTCCTGCTGGAAAAGCAGAGGGATAAGGGCCTTGTCATGAAGAACCTATTCCACATTTGGAAGGGGATAAGGCAGGGCAGCCAGCAGGTCCAGGAGGCACTGGTGATAAAGCAGCAAGAGATGATGCAGGTCAGTTTGAGTAGCCAGGGAACAGAGTGAAGGGCACTTAGAAGGCCATAAAATGTAGGCACTGGAATTGAGGAGGCAAGGATGAGTGCAGGCACTGAAAGCACAGAGCCTGGTGAGCTCCAGAGCACAGGCCCAGCAAGGAAGGCTGGCAATGCAGGCAGAGCTGGGGAGAGAAGGCAAAGGAAGTGGCTGAAGGAAAGGGATTTTTGGAGTACAAGCAGAAAAAGATGAGCCTGAGAGCAAGTCTCAGAAACTTAGTCTGCATTTGTCTTTCCAGTCCACCAAGGCCCATTGTCACCCCTTTCCCTTTGTGGAGTTTATTTTCTCCTTGCCTCCAAGCAATCCTTGCCTTTGTACCTCCTGTTTCTGGTGTGTTTTGTGCTGGAAGGAATTTCTCCTTCGTTCCTGGCTGTACAGCCCTCTCTGCTGCCTCAGGAGCAGCCCTGTCCCTCACACTCTTTTCATCCGTGTTCCAGATCCAGGCCTTGCAGGAAGCAGTGCTGGAGAAGGAGGCTGCCCAGGCAACTCGAGAGCAGCAGCTGCTGCAGGCCCTGGAGGAGTCTCGAGCAGGCGAGCAGAGCTTGAGGGACTCTCTGCACACACTGGACGCTGAAAGGTCTGAGCTGTGTTTGAGGCTCCACAGGTCCGTGAAGAGAGCAGAGCCCTTGGCCACAAAGTGTTGAGTCCTGGACCTGTAGTTGGAGCTGAAGGAGAGTCAGGCTCAGACACACCACTGGTGTACCCGCAGTCAGGAGCTGCACAAACACTTGGCTGAAAGCTGGCAAGGTTTAGCTTCTCCCTTTCCCACCCACTGCTCCATCCTGTGTAAGCCATGGGGATCTCTGATGCCACAGAGTGGAAAAGTGCAGTGCCTGGGGATGGGAGAGGGAGAAAACAAGCAGCAGGACACTTCTCCATAGTGTTGGTCAATCAACAGTGTCATAGTCAGTCTTCACTTTGGCTTCCTCTTCCTTTTCCTTGTCCTCTTGGACATTGGGCATTGGACCCTACGAAGGGCAACAGACCCTGGACATTTGGCATTGGACCTGGCAAAGGCAACTGCCCTTGGACACTGGGCATTGAACCCTACAGAGGTCCAGACCCCTTGGACATTGGGCATTAGACCACAGAAAGGCGAGAAACCCTTGGACATTGGGCAATGGACCCTACAAAAGCAAACAGGTTGTGGACACTGGGCATTGGGCCATAGAAAGGCCAACAGCTCTTGGACATTGGGCATTCAATCCCACTTAGATTACTGACCTTGGACATTGGGCATTGAATGCTAAAAAATGCATTGGAGATTACAAAGGAAAACAGCCCTAGGACATTGGGCATTGGACCCCACTTTGGCCACTGCCCTTAGACATTGGCCACTGAACCCTACAAAGGCCAATGGCACTTGGACATTGAGCATTAGATTGTATAAAACGTGAAAATCTTTTGGACATTGGATATTACACTGCACAAAGGCCAACAGCTCTTGGAGACTGGACCCTTCTTAGAGCTCTGCCCTTAGACATTGGGTATTGAACCCTGCAAATGTCAACAACCCTTGGACATTGGACCATACAGAGGCCAAAAGTCCTTGGATATTGGCCCTTGGACTACTCAAATCCCAACAGTCATTAGACATTGGGCATTGGGCCCTACAAAGGCAATGGCCCTTGGAAAGTGCACAATGGACCAGGAAAAGGCACTGCCTTTGGACATTGGGCACTGGAGCCTAGAAAGGCCAACAGCCCGTAGACATTGGGCATTGGACCATGCAAAGGCCAAAGGCCATGGACATTGGGCACTGGACCCTGAAATGGGCAACAGTTCTTTTGACTTTGGGCACTGAACCCCACAAATGCCAACAACCCTTGGACATTGGGCATTGGAACATGCAAAGGCCAACAGCCCATGGACATTGGGCATTGGACCCTATCAAGGACAATGGCTCTTGGACATTGGGTATTGGACCCTGCAAAGGTCAGCAGCCCTTGGACACTGGGCATTGGACCCTACAAAGGCCAAAAGCCCTTGGACATTGAGTATTACACTGAACAAAGGCTAAAAGCCCTTGGACATTGCCCATTGGACTATACAAATCCCAACGGTCATTGGACATCGGGCATTGGATCCTACAAAAGACAACAGCACGTGAACATTGGGCATTGGACTGTACAGGTGCCAAAAGCTCTTGGACACTGGGCATTGGACCCCACTTAGACCACTGCCCTTGAATGTTGGCATTGGACCATACCCAGGCCACTGGTCTTGGACATTTGGCATTGGACCATACAAAGGACAACGGTCCTTCCCCACTGGGCATTGGATCCTTCAAAGGCCAGAACCACTTGGATATTGGGCTTTGGGGCATACAAAGGTGAACAGCTCTTGGACATTGGGCATTGGGCCCAACTTAGGCCACTGCACTTGGACATTAAGCACTGGACCAAACAAAGGACAACCGCCCTTGGACATTGGGCATTGGACCCTGCAACACCAAACGCCCCTTGGACATTGCTCTTTAACTGTCACTTCCTGCAGGGCCCCAGACAAGAACATTTTTTCCCAGGCAGGACTCGAAGAATTTCTGCTGCAGCAGGAAGAGAAGTGCCAGGAGGTGCAGCCAAAGCTTGAGGAACCGTAGGAGAAATACAAGACATCCAGCAGCACTCCAACAATCCAAACACTGTTCCAGATCCCTGCAGGATTGGAATACAGCTCTGCTCTGTCTTTAATTTTCAATATTGGCTGAATTACTAGTATTTTTAGTTTAAATTTTAGTTTCTCCCTATTGGTTTGAAGTGCTGTTGTTCAATTTTGGTTTTTTTTTCCAAATTTCTCAAAGGAACTTAATCAAGATCTGCAGTATTGCCATTTAAACCTGGAAGCTCAGGACCTGAAAGCCCAGATAAAGCACATGTTGGGTCAGCTGTTCCTTCAGGACCAGTATTGTAAGCAAACAGAAAAGTAAGTTTGGTTTCATGACAGAGGTGACAAAACCTGTGTTCTGACACTCAGAACTTCAGAAGAGCTATTCAGAGAATTTAGTTTTAATTGAAACAGAAGGAAAATGTTGGGGTTTTTTTCTGGGTAAGAATTGTGTTTTCCTGAGGAAACTTCTCTTGCCTCTTTCTGTTGTACAGAGTCCTGAATCCTTTGCATCCAGGAAGCAGTGCTGGAGAAGGAGGCTGCCCAGGCAACTCGAGAGCAGCAGCTGCTGCAGGCCCTGGAGGAGTCTCCAGCAGGTGAGATGAGCTTGAGGGACTCTCTGCACACGCTGGAGGCTGAAAGGTCTGAGCTGTGTTTGAGGCTCCACAGCTCCATGAAGAGAGCAGAGCCCTTGGCCACAGAGTGTCATGTGCTGGACCTGCAGTTGGAGCTGAGGGAGACTCAGGCTCAAACACACCACTGGTGTACCCGCAGTCAGGAGCTGCACAAACATTTGGCTGAAAGCTGGCAAGGTTTAGCTTCTCCCTTTCCCACCCACTGCTCCATCCTGTGTAAGCCATGGGGATCTCTGATGCCACAGAGTGGAAAAGTGCAGTGCCTGGGGATGGGAGAGGGAAAAAACAAGCAGCAGGACACTTCTCCATAGTGTTGGTCAATCAACAGTGTCATAGTCAGTCTTCACTTTGGCTTCCTTTTCCTTCTCCTTTGGGACCCTGCATCTGGCTCTCCCCTCCCGTCTCTCTCCCTGTTTGCCCCATGTCTGTTCTCCCTGCTTCTAACACTGTGGCTGAGGGGCTGCCAAACCCTCAGTCCTGGTCTTTCAACAAGCAGAAGAGCAAACACACTTTGTTGTTCCTCTGGACCTTGCCACCTTTATTCTCCCTTTTTCTCTGCCTGGAAGTTTCCCACATTTCTGTCAGCTCTGGCAGCCCTTGTGGCCTTAGGCCCTGGGTGACACGGACAGGCAGAGCAGACACTGCTGTTGTGTCTGCAGGATGCACATCAGTTTGATTTTCTCTACTCCTTCCCCTTTGGCCTTTCCTGCTGCAGCGCTGGGGACAGCAGAACACAGGAGGGACTCCTTAAAAGCTGCCCTGAGGAAAGAGACCTCTGCCAAGAAGAAAGTGGCTGGGACTGTGCATAAGGAGGTGGAGTCTCTGCAAAGGAAACTGAAGAGCACAGAGGAGCAAAGACAG
This sequence comes from Pithys albifrons albifrons, assembly GCF_047495875.1. Classification (NCBI taxonomy): domain Eukaryota; kingdom Metazoa; phylum Chordata; class Aves; order Passeriformes; family Thamnophilidae; genus Pithys; species Pithys albifrons. The sequence goes on along the minus strand of NW_027286062.1, from coordinate 302,200 downwards.
GATGTGCTGGTGAGTCTGGCAGATGCCAGGAAAGGCCATTTCCTTGCTGGTTTTGGACCTTGTCTTCCTATTTCTAAGAAGAACCATTTTTCAGATTCACTTTCCAATCACCACTGTTCAGAACAAGGAGGAAAAGGTGTCATAGTCATGTCAAGCCCAGTTTGGGCTGAAGGTGCTTTTTCCCTCCTTGCTAAAGTCGTTGGCCCTTGAAACTTCAGTGAAAGTCATTTCCACACTTTTCTCTATTGACATGGCATGGCCTGGGCAATTGTTGGTGTTCAAATTCATCTTCAGATTTCTAAATATCCAAATCTGGGAAAAGGGGTGAGAAGACCAAGTTTGTTCTAACTATTGTTTATAGAAGAGATGTGTTTAGCTTTGGCCATCTGAGAACAGACAAAGGGGAGGGAAGAGAGAAATCAGAAGTGCTGATGCAGATCACAACGTGTGCCTGAGAGGGGAAAACTAGTCCTGCTTGGAAAGCCAGACTGACAGGCTGACCTGGTTATTGCTGTGCCAAGGGAGGACAGTGGGGCTCCAGGGGATGGCACCACAGCAACTCTACACAGGAGGGTCAAAAACCTCTCCCTTTTGCCCCAAACCCAGGAAAGCAAATGTTGGGGTCCTTTGTGCTTCCCTTCCTCCCCAAAGGAGAGCACACTGTCATGGCACTGCCGAAATCAGGCTTGGTCTGGCTGCACTTCTGGCAGCTCCTCCCCAGAGCACCTCTCGGGAACAGCTCCAGGAGGTCGGGGAAGGGCAGAAAGGCAGCCGGGACAGGCTGAGGGAGCTGGAAAAGACTCCTGCGGCTCCCCCGGACCCACCCCGGCCCTCAGAGACCGGCCAATCACAGCGGAGCCCGCCTTCTGCTCAGCCAATGAGAGATGGTGTCACGCTGTCAATCATAGGTGGGTTGTGCCCGCCCATGACGAGCACTCCGCCAATGGAAGCTCGGCTCGGGCTGTCAATCATAGGAAAGGCGGGACAGACTCCCCACCTCCCTCCCTGAGGGAGCGGCCAATCAGAGCAGAGCCCGCCTCCCGCTCAGCCAATGGGAGGGAGGACCGGGACGTCCATCCCGGGGAGCCGGGCGGGCAGCAGTTGAAGCTCCATCTGCTTTTCCAACCTTAATGATTTTATAACACTGGGAAAAGGAATTTCCCATACCTTCCAGACTACACCCTGAGACAGGAGCCAAGTCCCACAATGAACTAAACAGGTTATAGTCACAAAATCGCCCCCAAACCCCTCCTCACCCTTCACCCCCCCAAAACCCCTTCCCAAGTCCTCCCAGTGCCCCCAAAACCTCCTCCTCACCCTCCCAGCTCTCCCCAAACCAACTTCCAAGTCTCCCAAGCCCCTTCCTTTCCCCTCCAGCCTCCCAAATCCCCTCTCCAGACACCATTGCAGACCCCAAACCCCTCCTCACCCATCCCAGCCTCCAAAATCTCTTCCCAAGCCCCTCAAGCACCTCCCAAGCCCTAATCCTCCGTATGTCTGTGCAGCTGGTTGCTGATGGAGAATGATCTTAGCCAGTCTCTCTCAATTTGGGCAGCCTTTAAAATTAACATAGTTTTTGTAACACTGGGGATACCAGTTCATGCCAGATGTGTTCCTACAGCTGTGCCTCAATGGTCAGAAATGTCACTGAAATCTTAATAAAGAGCTGGTCTTGAAAAGATGAGCTTGTTGAAGGGCACCCCATGGTGGGGGCAGCCCCTCGTCCTCATGGCACTGCCTAAATCAGGCTTGGTCTGACTGGGAATCCTGCCTGCACTTCTGGCAGCTCCTCCCCAAAGGACACCTCGAGTAGAGCTCCAAGAGCTCAGGGAAGGGCAGAAAGGCAGCTGGGACTGGCTGAGGGAGCTGGGAAAGACGCAGAGTAAAGGGGGGCCCAGGAAAGGTCTGCAGCATCCCGAGAGGCAGGGAGAGAGGGGCAGCCCGTGCCTGCCACTGCGGCAGGAGTTCAGATCTGCCACGAAGAGCAGACACAAGAGATGGAATGATTGACTCTTTTTGTCCCTGCTTTGCAGCATGAACGGGACAGGCTGCAAGCAGAGAAAGAACAACTGGAGTGTCACATCAAACTTCTTGAGGAATCGGTTACAGCCTCTGCGTGCTGGTTTAAAGGTAAACCGGCAGGAGAAATGAACCCAGCTCAGGAGAGATTATAAGTCAGAGCTACAATCTAATAAAAAGTATTACAATAAATATAATGACACAAAGAGAAATTGCTTTTAATGGACAAACCCCAGTAGTATAACCCAGTGCCCTGGGACACAAACACAAACAGGTTTGTTGGCCCCTGTGCCGAGTCCCACGTGGTTCCCCTGAGTCCATAGCAAAAGCTGGTAAAAAACCCTGTTGGTGCAGATGATGGTCACAGTCTGGTGGAGAGTGGAGGGCTCCTCCTGTTGAAGTTCTGCTCCTCCTCTCAGTCCGACGAATGGTTCCCTGAGGTCTTCAAACCCCACGATTCTATTCCCTCAGCTCCAGGTGGGAGCCCCCAGTGCCTCCCCCAGGGCAGGGAGTTCCACACTGGGGGATCTGACTCTGGCAGTCAGGGGGGATTTTGGAATCGTTGCTGGCCCATGGGCAGAGCTGAGCCCTCAGGTGGGTGTGGAGGTGCCAAGGAGTCCCTGCAGGGCAGTTCTCCCAGCTCCTCTGCCAGGCTTCTTTCCCAGCCAGCTCCCAGCCTGAGGGCTCAGCTGTGCCCTGGGCAGCTGCTGCCAATGGGCCATTGGGAACAGTTGCTGGGCAATGGCAGAGAGGGTTTAGAATGCACAGCTTTGGTCACACCCACACAGGGAGAAACTGGTCCCACCTGCTGAACTGGGACACTCAAACACGAGCAAATTCAGCAACAGACAGGAATCACTCCCTTGAACAAGAACTCCAAACTGCACCTTCCAAAGTTAAAAATGAGGAAGTTGAAAATCAGGGGAAGACAATGGAGATGCTCCAGAAAGTGGCAACACAGGGCAAAGTTTTGCAGGAGAAACTCACTGGTATCACTGCCATCCTGTCAGAGAGGGAGAGAGAAATAAAGATTTACCAAGACAAGATGGCAATGCTGGAAAAGCAGAATGAAATGTATTTGACTAACTTGCAAAAGGAGGAGGAAAGAGCACAACAAGGGCAAGCTGAGAGGGAAGCCATGCAGGAAGAAGTGGAACGTGTGGCTGCTGCTTTGGAGCAGACACGAAGCAGAGAACTCGAATGCAGAGAGAAGACACAAGTCCTGCGTGCTGCCCTTACCAAGAGTGAAATGGAGAAAGAGTCCCTGGTGAAAGAATTAGCCATCCTTCAGGAAAGGGTTTCAGAGAGGGACACAGCAGAACCTTGCACACAGGTAGGCCTTGGGATTGATCTTAATGCCCCTCCAACATCCATGAAGGGTTCCAGTGATGTTCCCCACCAAGAGGTGGCAATAGAGATTCCCATCAGTACATGAGCAGCTTGGGCAAAGCAGCCAGGGCTGCAGCCTCGTCGGTCTGTGTGGCTCCAGCAGAGACCATTCACCTGCGAGAATGTCTCCTGGCAGGCCCGCAGAGACTGACACAGCTCTGGAGTTTGCTGTTCCAATCAGCTCAGGTCCAAAAGCTGCCCATGGGGAACTGGTTCTCTCAGCATGGATTTCCTGTAGAGGAGCAGCTGCAGCATCGTGGGGCTCCTGCCTTGTGCCCTCCCCACACACTGGTTATGTTGAGCTGTGGGAAATGGTTGTTGTGTTTGTCTTTTGAAGCATTTCTTATATATTACTTTGTCATACAAAGTTTTTTCTGGAAACAATTAGACATTTTATAAATACTTTTAATAAAATTTTTTTTCAGATGAAAATTACACTTGTTTTATTTTTGACACAATGAGTCTATTCCAAAGTGTTGTGGGATTTCCCCTCTTGAGGGCAGAGCTGTTCCATGTGAGAAGAAATGGGACTCTGAGATGTTACAGAAGAAAGGGTTGGAGAGAGCCCAGCAGGGATTGGAGGTGGAGAGAGCTGGGACAGAGGTTTACTTTCCCTGTGCCCTTCACTTTCTGATGTTTCTCTACCTTTCCCCCTGCCTTTTCCCTTCCCTTTTCCCTTGCCTCCTCTGCACCCCTCCAAAGCACAGGCACTCTGCAGGCACACTCTGCTCTTCCTCAGGTGGTGACCACCCTGATCCTCTCTTACAGTGGGAGGGACGTGCCTCCCACAGCCCCCGTGCTGTCCATCCACTCCTGAGGTGGTGCTGCCATTCAAGACTGAAGTAAAAGGTTGTGCAGTACCTCAAGCTTCTCCTTGGCTGTTGGTACCAGTTGCCAGCCTTGCTGAGCTGGGGCAGAGGGTTCAATCTCTTTGACCTTCCTTTTCTGGCTGGCAGAGCCAGAGAAGCCCTCCCTGTTATTCTTTGCACCCCTTGCCAAGCTCAGCTCTGCCTTTGCCTTGGCCTTCCTCACCCCATCCCTACACAACCAGACTGCATCCCTCTGCTCTTCCCAGGATACCTGTCCCTGCTCCCACTGCCTGGGCATTTGCTTCTTGCCCTTTAGTCTGACCAGGAGGTCTCGACCCAGCTGTGCCTGTGCTGGACGGTGCCACTGTTGGCATTTGCTCATTCCCTGCAATCTCGGGGCTCTTCTCTCAGGATGAAGTATTTGAGCTGCCCAAGCAGCTGGCACACTCCCTTGCAATAAGGCAAAGACCTCCTGTGGGATTTTTTGCTATCCCAGGACTCCAGATGGGAAGAGCACAGCAAATACTGCACAGCCTGGTGCTTTTCCTGATAAGAAAAGCCATGGCAAAGCAGAGCTTTAGAAGGGAAGAGTGGCCAGGAAGATGTGGGGTAAAGGAAAACGGGTTTGTAACTGATTTTACCACGAGTGTCCTCACTGTGCCACACAATGCTCTGATCCTCCTTTTGCCTCTTGTCCCTGGGACTGACTATTCCTCTGAAATACCCAGGGGAAGGGAGAACTGGCAGAAGAGAGAGAGTGGTGAGAGAGTTTAAAGGAGAAGTCCTGAATGAGCATGGAGTGGTTCTGCTCTTGTAGAGAAGGTTGGGAACTCTTGCAGGAGGAACACAAGCAGCAGCTGCCGCCGGTTTGTGAATATGGAGTAACAGGCCAGGAGTCAAAAAGAAAGTGGCTGGAGAGCATTGAGGTGAGAACTCTTTGCCACTCAGGCAGTTTCACATGCATGTCATTCCATGCTGCAAAACTCTTGTGTCTTTAGGGGAAAAGGAAGGAAGAAAACCCGTCAAGCCCAAGCCAAGAAGATCTTTTCCTTGCCAGCCCAAAACTCCACTGCCTGCCACAAACGCCTTTTCAGTTGCTGTGTCCAAATGCCAATCCCCAGGGCTTGTTGGCTGTTGCCAGCATCCAAACCAGGAGCTGTTGGACAACCCCTCGCTGGCTCTCTCCCCCTCCCAGCTCCCTGCTGGCCCTGGCACCTGCACCACCACCCCTGTGTGCCCACAGCCCTGCTGGGCAGCTGTGCAGGGGCCGGGCTCATGACCTGTGTTCAGAGTGGCTTAGTTCCTCTAGTTTTGGGATTCTGCCCATGGGATCTGAGTCACAGGAATCCTTCTGTCTTCCCTGACAAAGGGTAAATGAAGGAAAAGTGTAAAAAGGTGCTTGGTGGTTAAACATACTCATGAAAAGTAAAACTGCAGGTTTAGAAAAGCCATGTGGGGAGGAAAATTGGATTTTTTTGATCTTTCAAAATTTCTGCTGTGCAAGGAGTTGTGGTTTTTAAGGCTCATAAAATAGATTGAGAATCCAGTGACATCCAGGAGTGAACTTTGTTTTTTCTGCTCTCTGCTTGGAGAGATATCAATAGGTCTTCCAAGCCAAAAGAAAAGTCTTCCTGACTACACTAAGGATTCCTCACGTATTTTTTGCTCTGACCTTCGAGAGCACTCGTCTGTGCCCTAAGGATGATTTGTGGCCCCCATTCCATGGCAAGTGGTTTCTGAGCTGCCCCTGCTTTTCCAGGCCCCTCTGTGGGTGAGGGCTCAGCCCCACGTCTCGCCCTCCCAGGGCACGTCTTCCACCAGAGGCTCCCAGAGCCCCGAGACCTGTCCCAGGGAGCAAAGAACACACCTGCAGGTCACCAGAGGCCACCTGAGCAGGTGATGCTCGGCCGGCAGCCCCAGCTGATGTGTGCGGGGCCTGCCGAGACTGCGCTGCCTTTTGGCCGCTGTGCTGCCTTTGTGAGAAAGGAAAAGTCAGCCCTCGGTTCCCGGCCTTTTCTGGTTCAAGGGAATTCTCAAACAGAAGGGGGGAAGGGAAGGAAAAACCCAGCTCCAGCCCTAAGAGTGACGGAAAGTTTGAGGAGCTGAAAGGTGTTGAGGCACTTAATTGCCATGCTGGGTTTAGCACAGGCAGGAGTGTCAGTGGTCGACTTTTAGGCGCCAGGGCCCATGTTCCCTGTCCCCGGGCCCGCCCCCGGCCCAGAGCGGCTCTCCCTGCCCGGGACTCGCTCCCCGTGCCGGCCGCGGCCTCCGGCGGTGCCAGCGCTGCCCTTGGGCACTGAGGCCCTTTGGGAGCAGCCGAGCTGTGCCCCGGGCCGGGTGTCGCGGAGAGCAGAGCGTGCCCGCAGAGTGCCCGTGCTCTGGAGGGGAGCAGAGAGGGACAGGGAAAGGGAAATGGGAACGGGAAAGGGAAAGGGAAAGGGAAAGGGAAATGGGAAAGGGAAAGGGAAATGGGAAAGGGAAATGGGAAAGGGAAATGGGAAAGGGAAATGGGAAAGGGAAATGGGAAAAAGAAAGGGAAATGGCAAGGGAAAGGGAAAAGGAAAGGGAAAGAGAAAGGGAAAGAGAAAGGGAAAGGGAAAGGGCGAGGGAAAGGGAGAGGGAAAGGGAAAGGGCCAGGGAAAGGGAAAGGGAAAGGGAAATAATGGGAAAGGGAAATAATGGAAAAGGGAAATAATGGGAAAGGGAAATAATGGGAAAGGGAAATAAATAATGGGAAAGGGAAATAAATAATGGGAAAGGGAAATAAATAATGGGAAAGGGAAATAATGGGAAAGGGAAATAATGGGAAAGGGAAATAATGGGAAAGGGAAATGGGAAAGGGAGAGGGAAAGGGAGAGGGAGAGGGAGAGGGAGAGGGAGAGGGAAAGGGAGAGGGAAAGGGCGAGGGAAAGGGCGAGGGAAAGGGAGAGGGAGAGGGAGAGGGAGAGGGAGAGGGAAAGGGAGAGGCAGAGGAAGAGGGAAAGGGAGAGGGAAAGGGAGAGGGAAAGGGAGAGGGAAAGGGAGAGGGAAAGGGAGAGGGAAAGGGAGAGGGAAAGGGAGAGGGAAAGGGAGAGGGAAAAGGAAATGGGAAAGGGAAAAGGGAAATGGGAAAAGGAAAATGGGAAAAGGAAAATGGGAAAAGGAAAATGGGAAAAGGGAAATGGGAAAAGGGAAATGGGAAAAGGGAAATGGGAAAAGGGGCCGGGGGAAAAAGGGCCGGGGGAAAAAGGGCCGGGGGAAAAAGGGCCGGGGGAAAGGCAGACAGGGAAGGACACAGGGAAAGGGAACCTCCCCCTCAGTTCTCTCCTCCACCTCCAATCCCTGCTGTGCTCTCTCCACCCCTTCCTTCAGTAACACCTCAAATTCCCATTTCTCCTCACATGGAACAGCTCTGCCCTCAAGAGGGGAAATCCCAGAATAGCTTGGAATAGACTCCTGTCAAAAATAAAACAAGTCTAACTTTCATCTGAAAAAAATTTTATTAAAAAAATTTTGTAAACGTCTGCCTCTAGGGGATGACTGCAAATGCAAGCAAAACAAATGCTGTTGTGCCCCTTCAATTCTTTGCAGCACACACTTTATGTCCTTTTCTTTTATTTCAGCAGCTGCCCTTGGACAGATGTCACCCAGAGGTCTTACTGTTCAGGAATTGTTCATTTCGTGTTTGGGTTTCCTTCTCCACACATCATTCCCCCTCCTTATCTGTGCCTTCAGTCTCACAGAGTCACATTTTGTCCCCAGAAATCATCTGCCTAAAAAACCCACTTCATAGATCCTAATCCTCAACAAAGGGTGAGGTTTGACAGCACCAGCTGAATGTGAGAGGAACAGAGGGGAAACGCAGAGAGCAGCCTTGTGCCTACGAGTTCATCCTATTTCTCACATCCATTTGCTCCTTGTATTAGCAGAAATCCTTCCATTCAAATGGAGATCAGAGGTAATGTTACCTCTGGTTGCTTCTGGCAGGTCTGGCTGTTGGATGCATAGTCTGTCTCTCAGGAGACTGACAGTTCAGGGATGGCAGTGTCAAGTTAAGGTTCAGAGACTGATCCAGCTTCTGAGTCTCTGCTTCCAGAACAGCAGCTTTGGGCTCCCTGAGTACAGCTGCTAAGGAGGAGGACAGCTCCTGGTGAAGCTCTGACAGCTCCTGGTTGTTCCTTGCACAGCTCTCAATGTAGTTTCGCCTGTGCTGTCGGTCTCGTGCCAGCTGTGACTGCAGGAGGGACACCTGAAAGAGACACAAGGCCCAGCTCAGACAAGCCCACGCTGTCAGAACCATCTGGAGCTCCACAGTACCGGCTGTCGGGGCAGACACAGCCTCGAACTCCAGCCCTGACAAACGCTTGGACCTGGTGGAAGAGAAAGGAACAGGCTCCCAGAGTCCCCTGAACAGGGCTCAGCTTATCAACAAGTCAAGTTTCTTGCTGGCCAACACTTCCCACATCCAACCCTGAGCCATCCCAGGTCTCTTAGAGATGCATTTCTGACAGGATTGACTAAGCCAGCTCTGATTTCCAAAGGAGACATTTGGGCCACTGGGCCCCGAGTTCCAGAGCTGTGGCTCAGCAGGAGGGCTGCTGCTTCCCCGAGGTGCTGGAGAACTGTTCTACTTGAGCACCGTGAGAGCCGGCCTGCGGACAGGGAGCCAACTCTCCCTCTCCCAAACTTTGGAGCGTCCCACGCATGAGCAGAGAAGAATGTGGGGAACAAAGCCCAGGGGCCTTAAAGCACTGCTGAAGCTGCTCCCACCTCCTGCTCGGTCTGCTGTGCAGTCAAAGGGTGCAATGGGGTTCAGCAGATGGAACATTCTTACACTGACAAACCAAACACTGACGGCGTGCTGAGGTCTCTGACATGGTCCCACATCAGAGCAGTATGAGAGTGAGAATGGCCTAAAGGCTGCCTGGACCTCTGCTACGATGCAAGCTCCACTGCTAACAGAGGCAAGGGAAAATGGGAATGGGCAACAAGGGGGAACATCCTGGAACAGGCTACCAGGGAATGGTGGAATCACCATGCCTGGAAGTGTTGAAAAACATGTAGTTGTGGTGCTTAGGGGCATGGTTTAGGTTTGGGTCAGACAGTGTTGGGCTAACAGTTGGACAGATGATCTCAGAAGGCTTTTCCAGCCTTAAGGGTGTTATGATTCTATGATCCTGATACTTTCAGGTGACTTTCAGTGTTCTGAATTTCCTCCCAGCCCCTCTCCCACACTGCATGACCTTTACGCAAGTCAGAGACAAGACCCAGGTAAAGGATGTAGTTTGGCTGTTGCCAAGAGGAGCAGGACTGACACTGCCTGGGGCATTCACTTCCTGACAGTCAAACAAACCTCAGGCTGGAGCATCATGCAAAGCTGCACCCATCAATACAGCCACAACAGCATTTGAGAAGAGTTTTCCTACTCCTCACCTGCTCCTGTAACTCTGCTAATCGCTGACTGCAGTGAGCATGGGACTCCTCCTGTGAAGAAAAACAAGGATTTCACTTTAGTCTGCAGCCTGCTCAGGGCCATAGTCTTATATCTGACTTCTATTAGGTCTCTGTTGGGGGCTACTGCCACTGGGATTTGCCATCACTCCTCTGTATGGTCAGAGCCTCCTGCCAGCAAAGAAGCTTCTGTTCTCACCTGTCTAGAAGTGGACACCATGTGCTGGTCAGACTGGGAGAGAGACAATCCAGAGGCACCTGGGAGCATCTGACCCCGAAAACATCTCCTCAGCCTCCTCCGTTCACGTTCCACCTGCACATTGGATGGCAGAAAGGCTCACAGAAACCTGACAGAAACCCTGGGCCAAAAGGACCTGTGGACATGAAGGCCAGGAGGTCTCTGCTCACAGACCCTTAATTGCACCAGGGAACAAAAGAGCACTGAATGTGGTCTATGGAAGAGAGTCAGGTGTGTGTCTGGGGACACTGGGCCCAGGAGGGGGGCACTGCAGTGAAGGTGCATTTGTGAAGTCCTTGGGATGCCAGAAGAGAGAGAAAATAAAAGGTGTGCACACAGCGGGGAGAAGGAGAGGGAAGGAAACAAGGTGAGGACTCCAAAGTGCTGTCTGGGAATGGTGTTGTGTTCCAGACAACCGGGAGGCTTTGCAGAGGCAGCAAATGCAATTTTACCTGCTCAAGAGTCCTCCTGAGCTCAGAATTTTGTTGCTTCAGCTCCACCTTCTCATCTTCCAGCCTTGCAACTGTTCGCTGAAGACATTCCAGGCTCTGTGATATGAGTTTCTTCTCTGAGAGCCATGACAGCTGCCCCCCTTCTGCAACAGCCTGCTGGGCATTCAGAGAGGAGATTCTGTGAACTGGTGCCATATAAAGATTAGAAGGTGTTAGAACCAACATATCGGGGAGAGTGACCACAACAGGAACGGATAAGGCCCTTCTCCCCCTGGTGCACAGGCTGAGGCAACATCCCCTTCTCCAAATCACAATGGAGAATTGACTTGTGTGTTCTGGATGTGCTTTCTGCTAGTTTTGTTCAGTGTCCTGCAGTGGAAGCAATCATTTCCTATTCAGCCACTTCATAGTTTTACAAAGGTCTGTGGCATCTCCAGCTCCCTTCCTCTCAGCCACTTCTTGTTGATTGTGAAGAATTTCACATTTACTCTTAGGAAAATTTCCTCTTAGGAAAATTATTTACCCTCTTTGGTCATCCTCTTTGACTATCACTGCACATTCTCCTATCTAGAGTTGTACTCTCTGTCCTTAGACAACCCAACATGTGCAAGCTGTGGGTGAAGCATGTATTTGTGCACTGATGGAACACCATGGGTTTGTTCTCTGTTCTCTTTACCTGTTACATCCTCACACAGAACTGCTCTGTAGAAAAAAATCACATTCTTAAGCTGTGTGTGCTGCTCTAAACCGAGTCAGGAGTCACCTCCCCTGCCCTGCCTTTCCTCATGAACTGCTCCTGGGAACATGGATAAATGTGGCCTTGATACCAGCACTAACCCAGTCTCTATGATGCAGCTGCATTTCCTGATCGACTGCTCTTGCGCAGCTCATCTACATGGATGGAACTCAAATCTCCCATTGTTTTCATGTTCCTTCCCCTGTCACCTCTTTACTTCCTATCAGCAGGTCCAAGACCTGTCAGCATCCTGATCAGGCTGCCAGTAAGGTTTCTCAAGTCATGTGCAAATGTGTAATGCATAAATACAGTGTTTTATTAGCAGTTTTTTCTACACCAATACACTAATGGAATGCCAGAATATTGGCAAATCCCTGGCAAGGCTGTTGCAGCTGTTCCACCAGCAGGACCCAAATCAGTTCATGTGGGAGAAATCCACACAAATTTGCCTTTGTGCTTTTTGGATGGTGGAACAAGCAGATCCTGAATAAGCACTGAAGCCTTTAACCTGATCAGGCAATGGTATAAATCCCATTCCTTTTTAGTACACTGTACAAGCTGTGCCTCCATCTCTGAGAGCATCCTCTGAGCTCCAGCAGTGCAGCTGCTGTTCAGCCATCAGTTCAAAACCCTGCCAAGTTCAGTCCATCCGCCTGCTCAGTGGCTCCCTTTCATTTCCATGCCAAATCCAAGCTACCACATGTTGGCTGACCTTGCCTAGGCATGGGAGAAAGAGTTCCCCGTGGGCAGCTTTTGGACCTGAGCTGATTGGAACAGCAAACTCCAGAGCTGTGTCAGTCTCTGCGGGCCTGCCAGGAGACATTCTCGCAGGTGAATGGTCTCTGCTGGAGCCACACAGACCGACGAGGCTGCAGCCCTGGCTGCTTTGCCCAAGCTGCTCAAGTACTGATGGGAATCTCTATTGCCACCTCATGGTGGGGAACATCACTGGAATCCTTCACGGATGTTAAGAGTGGACTGAGGATCAATCCTAGTGCCTACCTGTTGATGAAATCGGTCTGTATCCCTCTCTGAAACCATTTTCTGCAGGATGACTAATTCTTTCACCAGAGTCCCTTTGGCCATTTCACTCTCATCAAGGGCAGCTCTCAGTATTTGTGTCTTCTCTCTCCATTCGAGTTCTCTGCTTTGTGTCTCCTTCAAAGCAGCAGCCACACGCTCCAATTCCTCCCCATTTGCTTTCCTCTCAGCCTGCCATTGTTGCCTTAGCTCCTTCTGCCTCTGCCAGAGATGGTCTCTCTCATGGAGAACTTTCCTCTTTTCTACTTCCTCCCATTTTTGGAAATTTTGGATTTGTTTCTTTAGGGTCTCCCCTTCATCCTTCCATTGCAAAGCTGATGTTAATTCTTTCAGGAGTTCACTCTGCCTTGTGAGCTCTTGTTCTCTCCCTGTCAGGGTCTCCTCTAAATATCTGACTCTGTCTGTTTGGCACTTGATCTCTTCATCTTTCTTTGTCAGAGTCTGCTGAACAAGCTGGAGGTCTTCCTGAAGAGCTCTTATTTCCTCTTCTAATTCCTTTTGCTCTCTTTGAGCTTTGGTCTGTCCTTCTTTCTCAGGGAAGGCTTCTTCTAGCAGCTTCTCTTGCTCTCCCTCATGTCTAACCTCTTCATTCTTCTTGGTTGGCCTAAGCTGGAGATTCTGCCAAGGCTTCACTTCTTTTTCTTGGTGCCAGAGTTTTTGCAGAAGAGTTTCATTGTCTTCATCTTTGTCCCTCCCCACTTCCTCAAGCAGACCTATTTGCTTCTGGCATGATGTTGGTGCTACTTTCATGCTTTCTTCCTGAAGCTGGAACATGCTCATTTGTTCTGTCTGCTTGAGGAACTCCAAATGGTTCTCTCGTGACATCTGCCTCATTTTGTCTTCATCCTGCTCTATACTTTGAGTCTGCCTGCCTTCCACCTCCTTCTGCTCTTGCAGGTCCTGGACATGCTCTTGCAGAGACCCTCTCTCTTGACCTCTGCCTTCTAAAGAGGATTCAGCATATTCTGGTTTTTGCATGCTGGCTTTAGTCTGTCCCGCTGTCTCCTCCTTTTGCTGTTGCAGCTTAGAGATGGCTTCCTCCAGAATGCGGATCTTCTCTTCTCTTTCTTTCAGAGTCAGGGCTGCTGCCTGGAAATTTCTTTGCTCAGCTTCATGCTCTTCCTCCTTTTCCTTGCATGCCTCACACTGCTTTTTAAGGGACAAAATTTCCTGCTCTTTTTCCTTTAGTTCCACTTGAAGATGCTGCAGAATTTCCTTCTGCTGTTCAGAGTCTTCTTGTTGTTTTTGGAAGGTCTCAATCAGTTCCTTCTGAGATTCAATCATGACATCCTTTTCTCTCAGTACTGTCCTCGTGTATTCTAAGTCTCTGTGCAAGACATTGATCTGTTGTTCTGTTTGTTCCTCACAGTTCTTTGTTTGTTGCTTTTGGATGTCTATGAGTCTGTCTTTTTCTTTTAAGGTTGCCAAGGTCTGCTCCAGTTGGTCACGGACAGTGCTTAGCTGCATTTCCCGAGCTTCTTCAACTTCCTGGAGTTGCTTTTGTTGTGACTCAAGCTCTTGATCTTTTCTAGATAAAGAGTGTGTCATGTTTTCTACTTTATCAAGAAGCTCTTGCAGATGCCCCTCTTGCTTTTCCTTGTGCTGCTGCAAGAGCCTTAACTCTTCCCTTTGAGTGTCACACTCACTGTCTCTCTGCTGAAGAGCTCCCCTCAGCTGTTCAAGGCTGGCATGCACAGATTTCCCCTGTTCTCTCTCCTTTTCCAGTTCTTGAATCTGCTGACTCAGAGACAGAAGCTCCAAGTTTTTCTCCTGCAGGTTTCCTTTCATATGATCAAGGTCCTCAAGCAGATTTCTCACTTGTGATGCACCATGTTGTTCTAGAACCATTATTTTCTCCTCCTGGGATCTGATCTCCTGCTCCCTCTCTTCCAGCTGCTTGCTCACCTTGCTGACAGCAGCGCTCTGCAATTCCAGCTGCTTCTCCAGCTCCCCTATCACTTCTTGCTGGGATCTGATCTCCTGCTCCCTCTCTGCCAGCTCCCTGGTCACCTTGCTGACAGAAGCCCTCTCCATTTCACGCTGCTTTTCCAGCTCCAGTATCTGTTCTTCCTGGCATCTCATCTCCCGCTCTCTCCCTTCCAGCTCTTTCTTTAAAGCAATCCTTTGTTTTTCTTGCTGCTTCTCCAGCTCCTTTATCTGTTCTTGCTGGGATTCTGTCTTTCTTTCTTTCTCTGTTATGTCCCTAATAACCTGATTGAGAGCATTTTTTTGCATTTCTTTCTGCTTTTCCAGGACTCTCATCTGCTCCTGATACATCTTCATTTCTCTCTCCCTCTCTGACAGGATGGCTGTCATACGAGTGAGATTCTCCTGCACAACTTTCCCCTCTTCGGCCTCTTTCTGGAGCATCTCCATTTTCTTCTCCTGGTTTTCAACTTCCTCATTTTTCATTTTTAAGATGGACAGTGCAGTTTGGAGTTTTTGTTCAAGGGAGTGACTCCTCTCTGTTGCTAAATTTGCTTGGATTTCAGAGGCTGTAACCGATTCCTCAAGATGTTTGATGTGACACTCCAGTTGTTCTTTCTCTGCTTGCAGCCTGTCCCGTTCATGCTGCAAAGCAGGGACAAAAAGAGTCAATCATTCCATCTCTTGTGTCTGCTCTTCGTGGCAGATCTGAACTCCTGCCGCAGTGGCAGGCACGGGCTGCCCCTCTCTCCCTGCCTCTCGGGATGCTGCAGACCTTTCCTGGGCCCCCTTTACTCTGCGTCTTTCCCAGCTCCCTCAGCCAGTCCCAGCTGCCTTTCTGCCCTTCCCTGAGCTCTTGGAACTCTACTCGAGGTGTCCTTTGGGGAGGAGCTGCCAGAAGTGCAGCCAGGATTCCAGGTCAGACTTAAGCCTGATTTAGGCAGTGCCATGACAGTGTGGTCTCCATTGGGGAGGAAGGGAAATTGAAAGGACCCCAACATTTGCTTTCCTGGGTTTGGGGCAAAAGGGAGAGGTTTTTGACCCTCCTGTGTAGAGTTGCTGTGGTGCCATCCCCTGGAGCCCCACTGTCCTCCCTTGGCACAGCAATAACCAGGTCAGCCTGTCAGTCTGGCTTTCCAAGCAGGACTAGTTTTCCCCTCTCAGGCACACGTTGTGATCTGCATCAGCACTTTTGCTTTCTCTCTTCCCTCCCCTTTGTCTGTTCTCAGATGGCCAAAGCTAAACACATCTCTTCTATAAACAATAGTTAGAACAAACTTGGTCTTCTCACCCCTTTTCCCAGATTTGGATATTTAGAAATCTGAAGATGAATTTGAACACCAACAATTGCCCAGGCCATGCCATGTCAATAGAGAAAAGTGTGGAAATGACTTTCACTGAAGTTTCAAGGGCGACGACTTTAGCAAGGAGGGAAAAAGCACCTTCAGCCCAAACTGGGCTTGACATGACTATGACACCTTTTCCTCCTTGTTCTGAACAGTGGTGATTGGAAAGTGAAACTGAAAAATGTTTCTTCTTAGAAATAGGAAGACAAGGTCCAAAACCAGCAAGGAAATGGCCTTTCCTGGCATCTGCCAGACTCACCAGCACATCCTGTCTTTGCTCCTCTGTGCTCTTAAGTTTCCTTTGCAGAGACTCCACCTCCTTATGCACAGTCCCAGCCACTTTCTTCTTGGCAGAGGTCTCTTTCCTCAGGGCAGCTTTTAAGGAGTCCCTCCTGTGTTCTGCTGTCCCCAGCGCTGCAGCAGGAAAGGCCAAAGGGGAAGGAGTAGAGAAAATCAAACTGATGTGCATCCTGCAGACACAACAGCAGTGTCTGCTCTGCCTGTCCGTGTCACCCAGGGCCTAAGGCCACAAGGGCTGCCAGAGCTGACAGAAATGTGGGAAACTTCCAGGTAGAGAAAAAGGGAGAATAAAAATGGAAAGGTTCAGAGGAACATGAAAGTGTGTTTGCCCTTCTGCTTGTTGAAAGACCAGGACTGAGGGTTTGACAGCCCCTCAGCCACAGTGTTAGAAGCAGGGAGAACAGACATGGGGCAAACAGGGAGAGAGACAGGAGGGGAGAGCCAGATGCAGGGTCCCAAAGGAGAAGGAAGAGGCAAGAGCCAAGACTGACTAGGACCCTGGGAACTGACCAACAATACCTGAGAGACAGTTTGAGGCCAGGAAAGCAGGAGAGGGAGATGAAAATGCAGTTCTGAGGTGCACTGTGGGCAAACTAAAACAGGGAAAGGGGTGGGGATACCTGTCCAGCCATTCTATAGACAGGCCAACAGCCCTGACAGCTCTGGGATGGCCTGGAGTTTGGAGGCATCAAAATGAGACATCAAACTCCACCTACTTAGCAGAGATGTGGGACCTGAAAGGCACCTCCTCTGCACAGGATCCCGGTAGCACAGCCAGGTGCACTGCCAGCCATGGGATCTTTCTCTATTACAAGCTTGCCCTGTGATTTCTATAGAGAAGTGTCCTAATGATTATTTTTTCCCTATGCCATGACCAGACACTGGACTTTTCCTCTGTGTGGCATCAGAGATCCTTGTTCATGAGATAAGATGGGGCAGAGAGTGGAAAAGGAGAAGCTGTACCTTCCTGGGTTTCAGCCAAGTGTTCTTGCAGCTCCTGATTACAGGCACGCCACTCATCTGTTTGATCCTTACTCTTCCTCCACTCCAGCTCCAGGACTTGACACTTTGTGGCCAAGGCCTCTGCCCTCTTCTCAGAACTCTGGAGCTTCAAACGAAGATCTGACCTTTCAGCCTCCAGCATGTGCAGAGAGTCCCTCAAGCTCTGCTCGCCTGCTCGAGACTCCTCCAGGGCCTGCAGCAGCTGCTGCTCTTGAGTTGCCTGGGCAGCCTCCTTCTCCAGCACTGCTTCCTGCAGGGCCTGGATCTGGAACACGGATGCACAGAGTGTCAGGGACAGGGCTGCTCCTCAGGCAGCAGAGAGGGCAGTACGGCCAGGAATGAAGGAACACACACAAAACACACCAGAAACAAGAGGTACAAAGCCAAGGATTGCAATGGAGAAGAGTAAACTCCAGAAATGGAGAGGGGAGGCAATGGGCATGTTTGAGGGTGCAACTCCAGAACACCAGATGAACTGGCTGAGGCAGAGGCACCTTGACCCAGCCTGACAGAACCACCTCTGTGTCCCCACATTGCTCAGTGCCCAGCACAGGCACAAACTCCATCAGGGACTACACTGGCAACAGAGGGATGGAGAAGCTCAAAGCAGTCTGCTGCTTCTCCTCAGAG
This sequence comes from Pithys albifrons albifrons, assembly GCF_047495875.1. Classification (NCBI taxonomy): domain Eukaryota; kingdom Metazoa; phylum Chordata; class Aves; order Passeriformes; family Thamnophilidae; genus Pithys; species Pithys albifrons. The sequence continues at coordinate 284,882 of NW_027286062.1, read as the reverse complement.
AGTTCATGCTGGGACCCAGGAGAGAACAGGGACAAACACAGGCAGGAGACACCAGATCCAGCCTTGACCTCAAAGTGTGGCATCTCTGGGCAGAGCACAGGAGCAGCGTGTGCTGCTGGGAGGGAATCCAGTAGGGTTTAAGCAAGCTGGACATGGTATTGTATGTCCCTGGAGACAAGGACTCCAGTGCATAAGTCACCTGGTTCTTGAGCTCCTGCACTTCTCCCTTGCGATCTGAAAGGACCTGCCCAATTTGGTGAAGAGCAGAACGGAGCTCAGACACCTCGTTCTGCTGGGCAAGGTTTGTTTCTTCCAGGGTTCTGATCCTCCGGTCCTTCTCTTCCAGACACACAGTCAGCCTGAAAGAGAAAACATGCAACTCATTCCTACATGGTATCACATTCCATAACCTCTTAGGGCTTCAGCTACCTGGGCAGAACTGTTCTGTCTAAAGAGCTGTGTCTGAACAGCTCGGCTGCTTGTTCCCATTGCAGTCACACCCCAGCACATGCCCACTATGATTTCATCCATGGAAAAAAAGTCACAAAGTCTCTAAATGCCCTCTCTTTTTTTGAGTTAGGAATGTGAAGAGAAACATAAAGTCTTGAAAGGAAGACATAACTTGACTGCTTTTTTTTTCTAGACTAACAAGACTCCAAGGGACAGGTTTTGTCAACAAGGCAGAGGCATTTGCTTCCCCCAGATTGTATGTCCAGGCAGGACCAGCAGCAAGTGACAGCCAGGGGATCTCTGGGCAGTTCCCCAAGGTTTGCCAGAACCCAGGTTCCTTTCAGGTGGACAAACAAAGGCTGAGAGCAGAAGTGCCAACAGGGGCTTGGCACACATACTGCCATCCTTCCACATCCTTCCAGAACCACCCTGTGCCATTCAAGACTGGCAGCACTTTATGGGCCACAGGAGCCTACCCAGCCTTTCTCTTCCTTCTTGCCTGCTTTGGCCACTCAGTGCCACCTGTGACGGTGCAGGGTGGCAGGGACCCTGCCTGAGCCTCTGCAGGCACCTCTTGGCACTGTCTGAGGAAGGAGCCAACTGAGGGCCACAAGAGACATTGGTATTCCTTGGGTGCCTCAGAGGGGAATCTGCCTTCCCTGCCCAATCATGGCCTTCAGATGGTTGTGCCAAGCACAGGGATCAGGATGCCAGGCTGATCCCAAAGGTTTCAAACGCCTGGACACAGGGTGGAGCTGATGGATGTATCCAGCTCATTATATCTCACCTTATTCAGTGTTAATCCCCAACATGACAACAGAACAACCCCTTAGAGGGGAAGAACTACTCCAAAGAGCTTTGTCTTTTGAAAAAAATACCACTGAAGAATTAAAAGAAAATGAATCAAAACATCAAAGGAATGAAATGCATCTGTATGGATAGTTCAGACTCTGCCATTTAGGAAATTCTGCCAGAGCCACTTGCAGATACAAAGATTGGATCAACTCCCTCTTCAATAAACAGCGTTGCCTCTCAAATGTCTCCTTCACTCAGTCAGAAGGGGAAAGACAAGCTTTTCATAGAAATACAGACTCATTTTCCAAAAGAAGTCGGCACACCATGTCCAAGGTACAGCAGTGTGAACAGGTTTTCTTTCCACCTAGGGAAGGCTGCAATTCCCTGACTAGAGCTGCATCCCTCTCTCATGGATGCCGGTGAAATGTTTGTCACTGAGAAAGCAAAACAGGCTTCCAGAAGTCAAGGAATGTTTCCAAAACCTCAGGTGCTCTCAGCTCTCAACGACTTCCTGCCTGCCAGGTCTCACTCTCCTTTTGGTACACCAAGACTTCGCAAAGCCCTGGTTTGGGTAAGACAGACTGTGCAAGTCCACAGTAGTGTTCCCACAATGACTCTTTGGCTTGCTCAGGGAAAGGATCAAAGAGCCTGCAATCCATATGGGGAGGAGACATGTCTGAATTGCAGTGCAGTAATCAAAGGAGGTCAGGATGATTCAGGCTGGCAGGGACCCCAGCAGGCCTCTAGCCCAAACTTCAGCTCAAAGCAGCTGGGGAGCTGTGGGATCTGACCAGGCTGATCAAGGCTCTGTCCAGTTGTGTCTTCCAAATTGCCAGGCCTGGAATCTGCCCAAGCTCTCAGAGCAACCTTTTCTTCTGCACCATTGCCTTCTTGGCTCAGTTCTTCAAGCCAGCCAGAACCTCTCCTGTGTCAGCCTGTGCCTGTCCCCACCTGCTGTGGTCAGGTGTGCAATGATGTTTTTCAAGGTTCCTGGAGTGGGTACAAGGTGGCAGCTCTGCTGTCTGTCAGGAGGTAGCCAGGCCTGCCCACGTGCTCCCTTCACCCTCCCATGCTCCAAATGTGGAGCAATTGGGCACCTTTTGTGCCTTTATGCTGAGCCTCCTCAAGCCCAGCACTGCCCACCCCTGCCCAGACAAAGCCTGAGCACTCACAGGAGCTCCTGGTCACACCGCGCTGTCTCCACCCTCTGCTGCTGCTGCGTCTTTTCCACCAGGGCTGACTCTTCCTTCAGCTGCTCCTCAGCTTTGCTCTGACATGGACGGGAGGCTCCTGGCTCTGGTATTGCAAGGTGTTGCTGCAGCCTTCCCCTGTCCTTCTCGAGGTTTGCAGAGTCCCTGCAGAGGCAAGGCTCAGTCAGGATAACCAAGAGGCCTGGAGAGTCACAGATCTCATTTTCAGCACTCCAGGATGGAGATGGGGGCAGGAAGCTGTCATGCATTTTTTGCTCTGACCTTCGAGAGCACTCGTCTGTGCCCTAAGGATGATTTGTGGCCCCCATTCCATGGCAAGTGGTTTCTGAGCTGCCCCTGCTTTTCCAGGCCCCTCTGTGGGTGAGGGCTCAGCCCCACGTCTCGCCCTCCCAGGGCAGCGTCTGTCCCGTGGGCACGTCTTCCACCAGGGGTTTCCGGAGCCCCAAGACCTGTCCCAGGGAGCAAAGAACACACCTGCAGGTCACCAGAGGCCACCTGAGCAGGTGATGCTCGGCCGGCAGCCCCAGCTGATGTGCGCGGGGCCTGCCGAGACTGCGCTGCCTTTTGGCCGCTGTGCTGCCTTTGTGAGAAAGGAAAAGTCAGCCCTCGGTTCCCGGCCTTTTCTGGTTCAAGGGAATTCTCAAACAGAAGGGTGAAAAGGAAGGAAAAATCCACCTCCAGCCCTGTCACGTGAAAGGGAGGAGAGACAGAAATCAGATCCTTATGTTCCCAAGACTGTATATCGACTACAGACTCCACACAGGTTGGAAGGGTTTCTGACCTCTGATATGAAGCCACACTTAGGCTGGGAAGAACTTATCAGCTAAATAAGTGTTTCCAGAAAATTAGAGCCTTATGAAGTCAGCACTGCCTGCTGAACTTCTGGACAGAACACAGGCTGGAAGGATTTCTAACCTCTGCTTTGAAGCCACACTTCATAGCTAGAAAAGAGCTTTGCCCACAACAGCTCCTGAAATGACATTTATTAATTTAGGTGTGTGACAGTTACTGTGGGTTCCGCTTTGCTGGCGATAACGTTCAGCTGCAAGATTGTATTTAATTGATAATAAAAGACCCCAAAAGAAACCAGCACAAAGCACATTTTAGAGAGACAAGCACACCAAACTCAAGTTACAGTACAGCAATGTATCCCATTTTCACAACAGACAGAAACTAGCGACAAAGAACTACTAACCAGAAGCACAGCCACCTAAACCACTTATCTAGACACTCTTCTAATAACATAGGACAATAAAACAGTTTGCACACCACTCTCTCTGTGACACAAAGCAAAAGGAAAGAGCAGAGCTGCTTCTTACCAACACACATGTTAAAAAAAGAAACTGCACATTGCAAAAGAAAGCAATAACTAATATAAAGTAGCAAAGTGTAAAGCAAGTTACTGCTTTTACTATTAAGGCAGCAAAACACAGTTAGTAAAAAAAGGTGCTTCTAAAGAAAGAATCCAAGTAGCTGTTAGCATAAGATGTAAGATAGAATGTATAAAGGAATATGCTGTGTAAGAAAGTAAAGTTAAGAAAGTAAAGTATAGAAAAATAGAAAGCACATGGTCTCCTTACCCCTACATCGTTCCAGGAGGTAGGAGGAGGCAGGACAAGTTGCAAGCAGCCACCCCAACAGAGACAATGGCATTTCTCCCTCTCCTCTGAAGCAAAAACTGCATTTCTTTTTATACAGTTTTTTTCCCTCATGTGGTTTTGTGTGACTATAGTCAGTCTTTTGCGGGGGTGATACAGATGCCTGAGGGTGTTGGCTCCTTGAGTGGTTAAAGAAAATATCGCAAAGGGGGCAGGGCCATTTTTTAACACTCCATCCTTTGTTAATCTCATCAGTTTGAAAGCTTTTGTCCTCGGCTGGGAGCATCCCTCCAGGTGGCTGAGGCGTTTCCCTCAACCCATCCAGGCTTATCAGGGCCATCACCCCACAAGCCTGAAGAGTGACGGAAAGTTTGAGGAGCTGAAAGGTGTTGAGGCACTTAATTGCCATGCTGGGTTTAGCACAGGCAGGAGTGTCAGTGGTCGACTTTTAGGCGCCAGGGCCCATGTTCCCTGTCCCCGGGCCCGCCCCCGGCCCAGAGCGGCTCTCCCTGCCCGGGACTCGCTCCCCGTGCCGGCCGCGGCCTCCGGCGGTGCCAGCGCTGCCCTTGGGCACTGAGGCCCTTTGGGAGCAGCCGAGCTGTGCCCCGGGCCGGGTGTCGCGGAGAGCAGAGCGTGCCCGCAGAGTGCCCGTGCTCTGGAGGGGAGCAGAGAGGGCCAGGGAAAGGGAAAGGGAAAGGGAAAGGGAAAGGGAAAGGGAAAGGGAAAGGGAAAGGGAACGGGAAAGGGAAAGGGAAAGGGAAAGGGAAAGGGAAAGGGAAAGGGAAAGGGCCAGGGAAAAGGGAAGGGAAAGGGCAAGGGGAAGGGAAAGGAAAAGGGAAAAGGGAAAGGGCAAGTGAAAGGGAAAAGGGAAAGGGGCAAGAAAAAGGGCCAGGGAAAAGGGGAAGGGAAAGGATAAGGGAAAAGGCAAGGGAAAAGGAAGAGAGAAAAGAAAGGAAAGGGGCAGGGAAAGCGGAAACTCCCCATTCTCTCCTCTGCCTTCAATCCCTGCTGTGCTCTCTCCATCCCATCCTTTCATAACACCTCAAATTCCCATTTCTCCTCACATGGAACAGGTCTGCCCTCAAGAGGGGAAATCCCACAACAGCTTGGAAGAGACTCATTGTGCCAGAAAAAACAAGTCTAATAATGGTTTTACTATTTTTCAATATATATATGTATTTCTATATATTTATATAAATGTCTATATTTATACTTTTATTATTTCTATATTTACAGTTATTACATTTTCTATAATATATTATTGTAATATTATCCATAGATAGAACATAAATATGCCAATATATAATATAAATATAATAATATATTAACATATAAGAAAATATAAATAAAAATCTGTTTTTATAAAAGTTTATTTATATTTTTATTTTACATATGAATATTCCGAGTGCCACCCTGACACCCGATCCCGCCAGATCTCAGTAGCTCGGTAGGGTCAGCCTTGGTCGGTACTTGGATTGGAGACCTTCTGGGAATACTGGGCGCTGTAGGTTCTAATCCCGAGGACTTCACAGTCACCGTCCAAGCTCCTTCGGCAAATCTTCGTTTGCAAAGCCGACCCATACATCTCTATCTCTATCTCTATCTCTATCTCTATCTCTATCTCTATCTCTATCTCTATCTCTATCTCTATAATCTCTATATCCATCTCTATATCTGCATTTATCTCTGTATTAATCTCTCTCTCTAGGTATTTCTCTCTATCTGTGTATTTACATGTATCTATCTATCTATCTATCTATCTATCTATCTATCACCATCTCTGTACGTATCTCTATCTATCTCTGTATTTATATATATTCATATTTACCTATCTCTGTATTTATCTCTATATTTATCTCTATATCTATTGTTATCTATCTATCTATCTCTGCATTTATATTTATCTCCATGTTTATATCTATATTTATCGTTTTCTATGTATTTATCTTTATATTAATATTCATGTTTATATCAAACTCTCTGTATTTATATCTATCTATTAAACTGTATTTATATCTATATTTGTATTTACCTCCACATTTATCTCTCTATATTTATAGCTATATTCATATCTATCTACCTCTCTGTATTTATATCTATCTATCGATCTATGTATTTATCTCTGTATTTATCTCTATATTGATCATTATCTATCTATATATCTGTCTATCTGTCTATCTGTCTATCTAGTCATATCTGTATTTACATCTATCTCTGCATTTATCTCTGTATTTATCTCTCTATCTCTGTATTTATCTCTGTATTTATCTCTATAATTATATCTATGTTTATATCTATATCTCTGTATTTATAGATATCTATCATCTCTGTATTTATCACTGTATTTATTTCTATATTTATCACCATATTTAGAGATATATCTATCTATTTAAAACTCTCTATGTTTATATCTACCTATCTATTTATCTCTCTATTCATATCTATGTTTGTATCTATCTCTCTGGATTTATTACTATCTATTAATCTCTGTATTTATCTCTGGATTGATCTCTATGTTTATCTCTATATTTATATCTATCTATTCATCTCTGTATTTATGTCTATCTATGTATTTATCTCTATATTAATCTCTATATTTATATCTATCTCTGTATTTATATCTCTCTATCTCTGTATTTATCTGTATGTCTGTATTTATCTCTATGTCTATCTATCCATCTCTCTGTATTTATGTCTATCTCTGTATTTATCTCTGTATCTATGTCTATCTCTATATCTATCATCTATATCTATAGATCTATAATAATTGATAATATGAATATGATATATAATGCAGCCCTATTAATAATGTAAATAAACATATAAAATTATAGATTAAAACATATATAATATATATATAACATCTCTATATATTATATATATATATTATATATATTATATCTATAACATATACAGAATATATTTTTTTTTCTTATTTCTAGCTATGTCTACCCTATCTCTACAAGAATCTTCCTAATTCAAACTTGAGTTTGATTTTTCACAGCATTGCATCTTGTGCAGTTCCTCAAAATCTGGATGTTGGAGTAGGAGATAAAACATCTCCTGCATGTCCTTACATCAGTAATGTGCATCTTCACCCTTGATGAATCTTCACCCAGATGCAGCTATGTCTACCCTATCTCTACAAGAATCTTCCTAATTCAAACACAACATTTCCCACAGCCCAATAGAATCCATGTGTGGAAAGGCACAAGGCAGGAGCCCCGTGATGCTGCAGCTGCTCCTCTACAGGAAATCATTGCTCAGAGGCTGCTGCGGGTTCTGTGTCTGTCTCTGCCTCTGGAGCAGCAGCGTTGAGCTCCCTGCGCGCAACTGCCGAGGAACGGGACGGCTCCTGGCTGGTCCCTGCACAGCTCTCCAGGTCATCCTGACTGTGCTGTCGGTCTCGTGCCAGCAGTGCTGTCTTAGGGGACACCTGAAAGAGACACAAGGCCCAGCTCAGACAAGCCCACGCTGTCAGAACCATCTGGAGCTCCACAGTACCGGCTGTCGGGGCAGACACAGCCTCGAACTCCAGCCCTGACAAACACTTGGACCTGGTGGAAGAGAAAGGAACAGGCTCCCAGAGTCCCCTGAACAGGGCTCAGCTTATCAACAAGTCAAGTTTCTTGCTGGCCAACACTTCCCACGTCCAAGCCTCAGCCATCCCAGGTCTCTTAGAGATGCATTTCTGACAGGATTGACTAAGCCAGCTCTGATTTCCAAAGGAGACATTTGGGCCACTGGGCCCCGAGTTCCACAGCTGTGGCTCAGCAGGAGGGCTGCTGCTTCCCCGAGGTGCTGGAGAACTGTTCTACTTGAGCACCGTGAGAGCCGGCCCGCGGACAGGGAGCCAACTCTCCCTCACCCAAACTTTGGAGCGTCCCACGCATGAGCAGAGAAGAATGTGGGGAACAAAGCCCAGGGGCCTTAAAGCACTGCTGAAGCCTTGAAAATCCTCATGCTCTGCCATTTCCTGAGCCCACAGGGTTGTGCCTGCTGGGCTGGCTGGGGGCAGAGACCTGCTCCCCTCTCCTACTCGGCTTGCAGTGCGCTGCAGCCCCAGCAGCTCTGACACGCTGCCCCCTGCCTGCTCTGGAGGGCAGGAGATGCCAGCCCTGGGAGCAGCACTCAGGCCTCGGCTGGCTTGGGGACAACAGCTCAGGACACAACTTTTCTCCTCTTTCTCAGGGACAGGTGCTTTGCCACGGCCCATGTTCCTCCCATCAAGGACAATTCCGTTCTCACCTTTCCATAAGTGGGGACCATGAGCCTGCGATTGTTCTCATCATAAAATACAATACTATCTGGAGGAAATACTCTCTTGAAAACTCTCTTGATTCTCCTCTCTTCAGGCTTCACCTGCACATTGGATGGGACAAAGCATCATGCAAAGCTGCACCCAACAGTACAGCCACAGCAGCTTTTGAGGAGAGTTTTCCTACTCCTCACCTGCTCCTGTAACTCAGGTAATTGCTGACTGCAGTGAGCATGGGACTCCTCCTGTGAAGAAAACAAGGATTTCATTTTGGTCTGATGCTTGGTGAGGGCTATGCTCTATATTTGACTTTTATTAGGTCTCTAATGGGGGGCTGCTGCCACTGGAATTTGCCCTGTTTCCTCTCTATGCCCAGACAGCACTCCCACCAAAGAAGGTTCTGCTTTCATCTGTATCCAAGTGGACACCATGTGCTGGTCAGACTGGGAGAGAGGCAATGCACAGGCATCTGGGAGCAAGAGACCCCTAAAACACCTCCTCAGCCTCCTCCTTTCAGGTTCCACCTGCACATTGGATGGCAGAAAGGCTCACAGAAACCTGACAGAAACCCTGGGCCAAAAGGACCTGTGGACATCAAGGCCAGGAGGTCTCTGCTCACAGACCCTTAATTGCACCAGGGAACAAAAGAGCACTGAATGTGGTCTATGGAAGAGAGTCAGGTGTGTGTCTGGGGACACTGGGCCCAGGAAGGGGGCACTGCAGTGAAGGTGCATTTGTGAAGTCCTTGGGATGCCAGAAGAGAGAGAAAATAAAAGGTGTGCACACAGCGGGGAGAGGGAGAGGGAAGGAAACAAAGCGAGGACTCCAAAGTGCTGTCTGGGAAATGGTGTTGTGGTCCAGAGCACTGTGAGGCTTGGCAGAGGCAGCAAAAGCCCATTTCACCTGCTCAGGACTCCTCCTGGACTCAGCACTGAGTTCTCTCCTCTCCCTGTTCTCTTCTTCTGATGTTGAAACTCGCTGCTGTTCCAGGTTGGTCACTGAGAGCTGTGACAGCTGCTTCCTTTCTGCTCCAACATCCTGCTGGGTAATGAGAGAGGAGATGATGCCATTCTTCTCACACGCTGCACAAGCTGGGCCTCAGAAATCTCCCTCTGGGAGAGCACCCTCTGAGCTCCAGCAGTGCAGCTGCTGTTCAGCCATGGGTACCAAACTGCCAAGGTCAGTCCATCAGCCTGCTCAGTGGCTCCCTTTTATTTCCATGCCAAATCCAAGCTACCACATGTTGGCTGACCTTGCCTAGGCATGAGAGAAAGAGTTCCCCATGGGCAGCTTTTGGACCTGAGCTGATTGGAACAGCAAACTCCAGAGCTGTGTCACTCTCTGCGGGCCTGCCAGGAGACATTCTCGCAGGTGAATGGTCTCTGCTGGAGCCACACAGACCGACGAGGCTGCAGCCCTGGCTGCTTTGCCCAAGCTGCTCATGTACTGATGGGAACCTCTATTGTCTTTCCTGGGTTTGGGGCAAGAGGGAGTGGTTTTTGACCCCTCCTTTGTAGAGTTTCCCTGGTGCCATCCCCTGGAAGCCCCACTGTCCTCCCTTGGCACAGCAATGGCCACGTCAGCCTGTCAGTCTGGCTTTCCAAGCAGGACTAGTTTTCCCCTCTCAGGCACACGTTGTGATCTGCATCAGCACTTTTGCTTTCCTTCTTTTCTCCCCTTTGTCTGTTCTCAGATGGCCAAGGCTAAACACATCTCTTCTATAAAAACAGATAGACCAAACTTGATCTTCTCACCCCTTTTCCCAGATTTAGAACTTTAGAAATCTGAAGATGAATTTGGACACAAACAATTGCCCAGGCCATGGCACGTCAATAGAGAAAAGTGTGGAAATGACTTTCACTGTCAGGGGCCGAAAACTTCAGCATGGAGGGAAAAAAAGCACCCTCAGCCCAAACTGGCCTTGACATGACTATGACACCTTTTCCTCCTTGTTCTGAACAGTGGTGATTGGAAAGTGAAACTGAAAAATGGTTCTTCTTAGAAATAGGAAGACAAGGTCCAAAACCAGCAAGGAAATGGCCTTTCCTGGCATCTGCCAGACTTACCAGCACATCCTGTCTTTGCTCCTCTCTGCTCTTCAGTTTCCTTTGCAGAGACTCCACCACCTGATGCACAATCCCAGCCACTTTCTTCTTGGCAGAGGCCTCTTCCTTCAGGGCAGCTTCTGGAGAGTCCCTCCTGTGTTCTGCTGTCCCCAGCGCTGCAGCAGAAAAGGCCAAAGGGGAAGGAGTAGAGAAAAACAAACTGATGTGCATCCTGCAGACACAACAGCAGTGTCTTCTCTGCCCATCTGTGTTACCCAGGCCTAAGGCCACAAGTGATCCCAAAGCTGAGAAAAATGGAGGAACCTTGCAGGCAGAGAAAAAAGGGAGAATAAAAGTGGCAAGGTCCAGAGGAACATGAAAGTGTGTTTGCCCTTCTGCTTGTTGAAAGACCAGGACTGAGGGTTTGGCAGCTCCTCAGCCACAGTGTTAGAAGCAGGGAGAACAGACATGGGGCAAACAGGGAGAGAGACGGGAGGGGAGAGCCAGATGCAGGGTCCCAAAGGAGAAGGAGGAAGAGGCAAAAGCCAAGACTGACTATTACAGTGCTGATTGATGGGGAATACGGAGAAGTCTCCTGCTGGTTGTTTTTACCCTCTGCCATCCCCAGGTACTGCACTTTTCCACTCTGGGGCATCAGACAACGTTGTTGGTGAGACAGGAGAGAGACGTGGGTGGGAAAGGGAGAAGCTAAACCTTCCCAGCTTTAGCCAACTGTTTGTGCAACTCCTGACTGTGGGCACATGAGTTGTCTGTCAGAGTGTGACTCTCCCTCAGCTCCAGCTCCCAGACCCAACTCTTTGTGGCCAAGGCCTCTGCTCTCTTCTCAGAACTCTGGAGCCTCAAATCCAGCTCAGACCTTTCAGCCTCCAGAGTGTGCAGAGAGTCCCTCAAGCTCCTCTCACCTGCCCCTAACTCTTCCAGGGCCTGCAGCAGCTGCTGCTCTTGAGTTGCCTGGGCAGTCTCCTTCTCCAGTACTGCTTCCTGCAGGGCCTGGATCTGGAACATGCATGCACAGAGTGTCAGGGACAGGGCTGCTCCCGAGGCAGCAGAGCGGGCAGTACGGCCAGGAACGAAGGAGAAATTCCTTCCAGCACAAAACACACCAGAAACAGGAGGTACAAAGGCAAGGAGTGCAATAGAGAAAATCAAATAGGGAAAGGGAAGATAATGAGCCTTGATGGGCAAGGAAAAGAAATGTAAAGTTCCTGGGACCTGCCCTCAAACTCAGCTTTTTCTGCTTTCTCTCCCCAAATCCCATTCCTTTAGCCCCATCTTTTGCCTTCTCTCCCCAGCTCTGCCTGCATTGCCAGTCTTCCTTGCTGGGGCTGTGCTCTGGAGCTCAGCAGGCTCTGTGCTTTCAGTGCCTGCACTAGTCCTTCCCTCCTCAGTCCCAGGACCTGCATTTTATGCCCTTCTAAGTGCCCCTCACACTTTTCCCTGGCTCCTCAAACGTACCTGCCCCATCTCTCGCTCTGTTTTCACCAGTGCCTCCTGGACCTGCTGGCTGCCCTGCCTTATCCCCTTCCAAATGTGGAACAGGTTCTCTATGGCATCCAGCTTGTCTCTCTGCTTTTCCAGCAGGACCTGCACAGAAACAAAGAGGACACGTTCACACTTCCCACACAACATGTGTGTGTTAGGACAGAAGGACTGATGGGCTCCCGCCTTCTCAGAGCACTGAGCAGGTGCTGGGAGGGGAAAGCAATGGGATACTACAATCTGCAGGGGCTATTGTGTGTCCCTGGAGAAGAGGACCCCAGTGCATCGGTCACCTGGTGTTTGAGCTCCTGCACTTCTCCTGTGCGGTCTGAAAGAAGCTGCTCCATTTGGTGAAGAGCAGAACGGAGCTCTGACACCTCGTTCTGCTGGGCAAGGTCCTTTTCTTCCAGGGCTCTGATCCTCCGGTCCTTCTCTTCCAGACACACAGTCAGCCTGAAAGAGAGAGCATGCAACTCATTCCTACATGGTATCACATTCTATAACCTCTTAGGGCTGCAGCCACCTGGGCAAAAGTGCTCTGGCTGATGGGATTTATCTAAACAACTCGGCTGCCTGTTCCCACTGCAGTCACACCCCAGCACTGTGCCTTTATCCATGGGAGCCGAACTGCCTAAATGTGCTCTCTGTTTTCTGAGATGGGAATGTGAAGAGAAATATAACAAAGTCTTGACATGAATATATTACCGGCAACAGCATTTTTTTCTTTAGACTAACAAGACTCCAAGGGACAGGTTTTGTCAACAAGGCAGAGACATTTGCTTCCTCCGGATTGCATCTCCCGGCAGAAACAGCAGCAAGTGAAAGCCAGGGGATCTCTGGGCAGTTCCCCAAGGTTTGCCAGAACCCAGGTTCCTTTCAGCTGGACAAACAAAGACTGAGAGCAGAAGTGCCAACAGGGGCTTGGCACACATACTGCCATCCTTCCACATGATGCAAGAAGCTCCAGGGGATGCCGGAGGGCACGGCCTTTTCATTGCCTTCTGCTCTGAAGAACCACCCTGTGCCATTCAAGACTGGCAGCACTTTATGGGCCGCAGGAGCCTACCCAGCCTTTCTATTCCTTCTTGCCTGCTTTGGCCACTCAGTGCCACCTGTGACGGTGCAGGGTGGCAGGGACCCTGCCTGAGCCTCTGCAGGCACCTCTTGGCACTGTCTGAGGAAGGAGCCAACAGAGGGCCACAAGAGACATTGGTGTTCCTTGGGTGCCTCAGAGGGGAATCTGCCTTCCCTGCCCAATCATGGCCTTCAGATGGTTGTGCCAAGCACAGAGATCAGGATGCCAGGCTGATACACATCCCAAAAGTTTCAAACACCTGGACACAGGGTGGAGCTGATGGATGTATCCAGCTCATTACATCTCAGCTTGCCCAGACACACTGCCCTGAGAACAGAATACCCTCTCAGAGGGGAAGAGCTACTTGAAAGTCGTTTGTCTTTTGAAAAATACATCCCTGAAGAAGTAAAAGAAAATGAAACACATCTGCACTGTTAGTTCAGAACTCTGCCATTTAGTAATTGCTGGCAGAGCCACTTGCAGATGCAAAGATGGCAAAGAGGGAAAGCATGACACAGAAAGCACAGTCCCTGTGCTGCAGCCTTCCCGTGTCCTTCTCGAGGCTTGCACAGTCCCTGCAGAGAGATGGCTCAGTGAGAAGAACCACGAGGCCTGGAGAGTCACAGATCCCATTTTCAGCACTCCAGCATGGAGCTGAGGGCAGCAAGCTAAGGGAGATCTTGCTCTTTCCCTCTCAAGGAAACCCCTGGAGAGGGAAAGGAAGGCAGACTTTTGTCTCCCTTCAGTGAGAAGCAGTGGCTGGGAAAGGGCACCCAAAGAACAGCATTCAGAGAAGCAACTTGGTCACAGGGAGGCGTCTGGTGTTCCAACATCGCTGTCCATCTCCCAGACAGCCTTGGCAGTCACAGCAGAGCATGACAAGCCCTGACAGGACAATGCTGAAGTGCCACACTGAGGCCTACACGTGGAAGGGCAGGTGTGTTCTTTGGCCACAACACCTCTGAAATCCCACAAGCACATTCCCTCTGGAACGTTGAAGGAAGAGCAAAATCTCACCTTCTGATCTCTTCCTCTAAGGATTGCAAGTACTTTGGAGGGCTGTCGGATGTCTTGTCTTTCTCCTCCAATTTCTCCAGGTTTTGCTGCCCCTCCTGGCACTGCTCTTCCTGCTGCAGCAGGAAATTGTTTGAGTCCTGCCTGGCAGAAAGCTCTTGTGTTGGGGCCTGCAGGAACAGACAGGGAAAGAGCACAAACAAGCAATAAGGAGCAGGGAAGGAGGCTCCAAAGAGCTGGCAGAAGCAGCAAGCAGAGACACAGCTGCACTGAAGGCAAAAGTTGTGCTGGAGGGGTGGGCATCAAGGAGGGACAAGCAGTAGAACACAGAGCTGGTGACACCAGAAAGGCAGTGCTGGACCACAAGGGAAAATATTTGGCTGGTGAAGTGCTGCCTCATTCCAAGCTCTCGAGCTTCCTGGAAGAGCTCAGGGATGAGTCCCCTCAGACTGCAGGGCTGGCCCTGAGGCAGTGGCTCCCAAAGGCTTTGCAGCCTGCCCCAGCTCAGCAATTGCAGCTCAGCTCTTTCTCCCCTCCTTGGGAATTTTTTCAACCCAATAGTTTGACAATGGCATAAAACAAATCTGCTGCAAGCTGTCTCACTTTTCTCCTCTTTCTGAGGGACATGTGTTTAGCCACGGCCCATGTTCCTCCCACCAAGGACAATTCTGTTCTCACCTTTCCACAAATGGGAATCTTGTGCTTGTGACACCTGGAGAAAGAAAATCTAGTGCTCCGTGGGGAAAATACTCTCTTAAAAACACTCTTGATTCTCCTCTCTTCAGGCTGCACCTGCACATTGAAGGAGACAAAGCATCATGCAAAGCTGCACCCAACAGTACAGCCACAGCAGCTTTTGAGGAGAGTTTTCCTACTCCTCACCTGCTCCTGTAACTCAGGTAATTGCTGACTGCAGTGAGCATGGGACTCCTCCTGTGAAGAAAAAACAAGAATTTCCTTTCAGTCTGCAGCCTGGTCATGGCCATAATTTTATATCTTCCTTCTTAGGTCTCTAATGGGGGGCTGCTGCCACTGGAATTTGCCCTGTTTCTACTCTATGGCCAGACAGCACTCCCACCAAAGAAGGTTCTGCTTTCATCTGTATCCAAGTGGACACCATGTGCTGGTCAGACTGGGAGAGAGGCAATGCACAGGCATCTGGGAGCAAGAGACCCCTAAAACACCTCCTCAGCCTCCTCCTTTCAGGTTCCACCTGCACATTGGATGGCAGAAAGGCTCACAGAAACCTGACAGAAACCCTGGGCCAGAAGGACCTGTGGACATCAAGGCCAGGAGGTCTCTGCTCACACACCCTTAATTGCACCAGGGAACAAAAGAGCACTGAATGTGGTCTATGGAAGAGAGTCAGGTGTGTGTCTGGGGACACTGGGCCCAGGAGGGGGGCACTGCAGTGAAGGTGCATTTGTGAAGTCCTTGGGATGCCAGAAGAGAGAGAAAATAAAAGGTGTGCACACAGCGGGGAGAGGGAAGAAAACAAGGTGAGGACTCCAAAGTGCTGTCTGGGATATGGTGTTGTGGTCCAGAGCACTGTGAGGCTTGGCAGAGGCAGCAAAAGCCCATTTTACCTGCTCAGGACTCCTCCTGGACTCAGCACTGAGTTCTCTCCTCTCCCTGTTCTCTTCTTCTGATGTTGAAACTCGCTGCTGTTCCAGGTTGGTCACTGAGAGCTGTGACAGCTGCTTCCTTTCTGCTCCAACATCCTGCTGGGTAATGAGAGAGGAGATGATGCCATTCTTCTCACACGCTGCACAAGCTGGGCCTCAGAAATCTCCCTCTGGGAGAGCACCCTCCGAGCTCCAGCAGTGCAGCTGCTGTTCAGCCATGGGTACAAAACTGCCAAGGTCAGTCCATCAGCCTGGTCAGTGGCTCCCTTTTATTTCCATGCCAAATCCAAGCTACCACATGTTGGCTGACCTTGCTTAGGCATGAGAGAAAGAGTTCCCCGTGGGCAACTTTTGGACCTGAGCTGATTGGAACAGCAAACTCCAGAGCTGTGTCAGTCTCTGCGGGCCTGCCAGGAGACATTCTCGCAGGTGAATGGTCTCTGCTGGAGCCACACAGACCGACGAGGCTGCAGCCCTGGCTGCTTTGCCCAAGCTGCTCATGTAGTGATGGGAACCTCTATTGCCACTTCTTGGTGGGGAACGTCACTGGAATCTTTCATGGATGTTGGAGGGACATTAAGATCAATCCCAAGGCCTACCTGTGTGCAAGGTTCTGCTGTGTCCCTCTCTGAAACCCTTTCCTGAAGGATGGCTAATTCTTTCACCAGGGACTCTTTCTCCATTTCACTCTTGGTAAGGGCAGCACGCAGGACTTGTGTCTTCTCTCTCCATTCGAGTTCTCTGCTTCGTGTCTGCTCCAAAGCAGCAGCCACACGTTCCACTTCTTCCTGCATGGCTTCCCTCTCAGCTTGCCCTTGTTGTGCTCTTTCCTCCTCCTTTTGCAAGTTAGTCAAATACATTTCATTCTGCTTTTCCAGCATTGCCATCTTGTCTTGGTAAACCTTTATTTCTCTCTCCCTCTCTGATAGGATGGCAATGATACCAGTGAGTTTCTCCTGCACAACTTTCCCCTCTTCAGCCTCTTTCTGGAGCATCTCCATTTTCTTCTCCTGGTTTTCAACTTCCTCAGTTTTAATTTTTAAGATGGACAGTGCCGTTTGGAGTTTTTGTTCAAGGGAGTGACTCCTCTCTGTTGCTAAATTTGCTTGGATTTCAGAGGCTGTAACTAATTCCTCAAGAAGTTTGATGTGACGCTCCAGTTGTTGTTTCTCTGCTTGCAGCCTGTCCCGTTCATGCTGCAAAGCAGGGACAAAAAGAGTCCATCGTTCCATCTCTTGTGTCTGCTCTTCGTGGCAGATCTGAACTCCTGCCGCAGTGGCAGGCACGGGCTGCCCCTCTCTCCCTGCCTCTCGGGATGCTGCAGACCTTTCCTGGGCCCCCCTTTACTCTGCGTCTTTCCCAGCTCCCTCACCCAGTCCCAGCTGCCTTTCTGCCCTTCCCTGAGCTCCTGGAGCTCTACTCGAGGTGTCCTTTGGGGAGGAGCTGCCAGAAGTGCAGCCAGAATTCCAAGTCAGACTTAAGCCTGATTTAGGCAGTGCCATGACAGTGTGCTCTCCATTGGGGAGGAAGGGAAGTTCAAAGGACCCCAACCTTTGCTTTCCTGGGTTTGGGGCAATAGGGAGTGGTTTTTAATCTCTCCTGTGTGGAGTTTCCATGCTCCCATCCCGTAGAGGATGATCCAAAACCAACAAGAAAACAACCTTTCTGGCTTCTGCCAGTCTCACCAGCGCATCCTGTTTTAGCTCCTCCATGCTCTGCAGTTTTCTTTGCAGAGACTCCACCTCCTGACGCAGAGTCTGAGCCTCTTCCTTCCTTGCAGAGGCCTCTTCCTTCAGGGCAGCTTCTAGGGAATCTCTCTTGTGTTCTGCTGTCCCCAGCGCTGCAGCAGGAAAGGCCAAAGGGCAAGGGAAAAAGCAAAGAAAGACAAACTGATGTGCATCCTGCAGACACAACAGCAGTGTCTTCTCTGCCCGTCTGTGTCACCCAGGGCCTAAGGCCAAAGGGCTTCCAAAGCTGACAGAAATGTGGGAAACTTCCAGGTAGAGAAAAAGGGAGAATAAAAATGGAAAGGTTCAGAGGAACATGAAAGTGTGTTTGCCCTTCTGCTTGTTGAAAGAAGAGGACTGAGTGTTTGACAGCCCCTCAGCCACAGTGTTAGAAGCAGGGAGAACAGACATGGGGCAAACAGGGAGAGAGACAGGAGGGGAGAGCCAGATGCAGGGTCCCAAAGGAGAAGGAGGAAGAGGCAAAAGCCAAGACTGACTAGGACCCTGGGAACTGACCAACAATACCTGAGAGACAGTTTGAGGCCAGGAAAGCAAGAGAGGGAGATGAAAATGCAGTTCTAAGGTGCACTGTGGGCAAACTAAAACAGGGAAAAGGGTGGGGATACCTGTCCAGCCATTCTATAGACAGGCCAACAGCCCTGACAGCTCTGGGATGGCCTGGAGTTTGGAGGCATCAAAATGAGACATCAAACTCCACCTACTTAGCAGAGATGTGGGACCTGAAAGGCACCTCCTCTGCACAGGATCCCGGTAGCACAGCCAGGTGCACTGCCAGCCATGGGATCTTTCTCTATTACAAGCTTGCCCTGTGATTTCTATAGAGAAGTGTCCTAATGATTGTTTTTTCCCTATGCCATGACCAGACACTGGACTTTTCCTCTGTGTGGCATCAGAGATCCTTGTTCATGAGATAAGATGGGGCAGAGAGTGGAAAAGGAGAAGCTGTACCTTCCTGGGTTTCAGCCAAGTGTTCTTGCAGCACCTGATTACAGGCACGCCACTCATCTGTCTGATCCTTACTCTTCCTCCACTCCAGCTCCAGGACTTGACACTTTGTGGCCAAGGCCTCTGCCCTCTTCTCAGAACTCTGGAGCTTCAAACGCAGATCTGACCTTTCAGCCTCCAGCATGTGCAGAGAGTCCCTCAAGCTCTGCTCGCCTGCTCGAGACTCCTCCAGGGCCTGCAGCAGCTGCTGCTCTTGAGTTGTCTGGGCAGCCTCCTTCTCCAGCACTGCTTCCTGCAGGGCCTGGATCTGCAACACGGATGCACAGAGTGTCAGGGACAGGGCTGCTCCTCAGGCAGCAGAGAGGGCAGTACGGCCAGGAACGAAGGAACACACACAAAACACACCAGAAACAAGAGGTACAAAGCCAAGGATTGCAATGGAGAAGAGTAAACTCCAGAAATGGAGAGGGGAGGCCATGGGAATGTTTGAGGGTGCAGCTCCAGAACACCAGATGAACTGGCTGAGGCAGAGGCACCTTCCCCAACGTGACAGAACCACCTCTGTGTCCCCACATTGCTCAGTGCCCAGAACAGGCACAAACTCCATCAGGGACTACACTGGCAACAGAGGGATGGAGAAGCTCAAAGCAGTCTGCTGCTTCTCCTCAGAGAGTTCATGCTGGGACCCAGGAGAGAACAGGGACAAACACAGGCAGGAGACACCAGATCCAGCCTTGACCTCAAGGTGTGGCAGCTCTGGGCAGAGCACAGGAGCAGCTTGTGCTGCTGGGAGGGAATCCAGTAGGGTTTAAGCAAGCTGGACATGGTATTGTATGTCCCTGGAGACAAGGACTCCAGTGCATAATTCACCTGGTTCTTGAGCTCCTGCACTTCTCCCTTGTGATCTGAAAGGACCTGCCCAATTTGGTGAAGAGCAGAACGGAGCTCAGACACCTCGTTCTGCTGGGCAAGGTTTGTTTCTTCCAGGGTTCTGATCCTCCAGTCCTTCTCTTCCAGACACACAGTCAGCCTGAAAGAGAAAACATGCAACTCATTCCTACATGGTATTACATTCCATAACATCTTAGGGCTGCAGCCACCTGGGCAGAACTGTTCTGTCTAAAGAGCTGTGTCTGAACAGCTCGGCTGCTTGTTCCCATTGCAGTCACACCCCAGCACATGCCCACTATGCTTTCATCCAAGGAAAAAAAGTCACAAAGTCTCTAAATGCCCTCTCCTTTTTTTGTTAGGAATGTGAAGAGAAACATAAAGTCTTGAAAGGAAGACCTAGCTTAAGACTGCATTTTTTTTAGACTAACAAGACTCCAAGGGACAGGTTTTGTCAAAAAGGCAGAGACATTTGCTTCCCCCAGATTGTATGTCCAGATAGGACCAGCAGCAAGTGACAGCCAGGGCATCTCTGGGCAGTTCCCCAAGGCTTGCCAGAACCCAGGTTCCTTTCAGCTGGACAAACAAAGGCTGAGAGCAGAAGTGCCAACAGGGGCTTGCCACACATACTGCCATCCTTCCACATCCTTCCAGAACCACCCTGTGCCATTCAAGACTGGCAGCACTTTATTGGCCGCAGGACCCTACCCAGCCTTTCTCTTCCTTCTTGCCTGCTTTGGCCACTCAGTGCCACCTGTGACGGTGCAGGGTGGCAGGGACCCTGCCTGAGCCTCTGCAGGCACCTCTTGGCACTGTCTGAGGAAGGAGCCAACAGAGGGCCACAAGAGACATTGGTATTCCTTGGGTGCCTCAGAGGGGAATCTGCCTTCCCTGCCCAATCATGGCCTTCAGATGGTTGTGCCAAGCACAGGGATCAGGATGCCAGGCTGATACACATCCCAAAGGTTTCAAACGCCCGCTCCCAGGGTGGAGCTGATAGATGCATCCAGCTCACTATATCTCACCTCAGCAAGCTAAGGGAGATCTTGCTTTTTCCCTCTCCAGGGAGAGGGAAAGAAAGGCAGACTTTGTCTCCCTTCAGTGAGAAGCAGTGGCTGGGAAAGGGCACCAAAAGAACAGCATTCAGAGAATCAGCTTTGTGACAGGGAGGTGTCTGGTGTTCCAACATCGCTGTCCATCTCCCAGACAGCCTTGGGAGTCACAGCAGAGCATGGCAAGCCGTGACAAGGTGATGCTGAAGTGCCACACTGAAGCCTACATGTGGAAGGACAGGTCTTTGCCCACAACACCTCTGAAATCCCACAACTGGAAGCACATTCCCTCTGGAACACTGGAGGAAGAGCAAAATCTCACCTCGTGATCTCTTCCTCTAAGGAGTGTTGGTACTTCGGAAGGATGTTGTATGTCTTGTATTTCTCCTCCAATTTCTCCAGGTTTTCCTGCCCCTCCTGACACTGCTCTTCCTGCTGCAGCAGGAAATTGATGTGTTCCTGCCTGGCAGAAAGCTCTTGTGTCGGGGCCTGCAGGAACAGACAGGGAAAGAGCACAAAGAAGCAATAAGGAGCAGGGAAGGAGGCTTCAGAGAGCTGGCAGAAGCAGCAAGCAGGGACACAGCTGCACTGAAGGCAAAAGCTGTGCTGAGCGGTGGAGATCATGGAGGGCCAGAACTGGAACACCAAGCTGGTGACACCAGAAAGGCAGTGCTGGACCACAAGGGAAAATATTTGGCTGGTGAAGTGCTGCCTCATTCCAAGCTCTCGAGCTTCCTGGAAGAGCTCAGGGATGAGTCCCCTCAGACTGCAGGGCTGGCCCCGAGGCAGTGACTCCCAAAGGCTTTGCAGCCTGCCCCAGCTCAGCAATTGCAGCTCAGCTCTTCCTCCCCTCCCTGGGAATTCTTTCAGCCCACTACTTTGACAATGCCACAAAAGGAGCCTCCTGCAAGGTGTCTCACTGGTACAGAACACCAGAAGGGGAGATGTCCAGGGGCTCAGGTACCTCAGCTCTTGCAGTCTTTGCCCCTGGCAGAGGTGCTCCAGCCCTCACAGCATCTTCTAATCATCCTCACGGCCTCCTTTGGGCCAGGAGCCCTCTGTTCCCTGCCCAGGCATGTCCCCACGGCAGCACCGACTGTGAATGCCTTTTAGTCTCAAAGGGAGCCATTCCTCATGGGACAGCTCTGGCCCAGCCCGACCCCACTGGGCAAGGGACAGGGAGAGCAGCAGCTTTCTCACTAACCTGCCGGGTCTCCACCTGTCCCATGGTAGTTGGAGTGTTTAAACCTCAATGTTCAAGGGCAATGGCCTTTGCACGGTTCAAACCCCAACCTCCAAAGGCTGGAGCCCTTTGTAGGGTCAAAGGCCCTTTTGTCCTTGGGCCTTTGGCCTTTGCAGTTTACAGTCCCCGCTATGCAAGGCCTGGGTCAAGTATCAATATCCAAAGCCAAAAGCCACAAGACGCTCGCAGGTGCAGGGTTGAAACCCCAATGTCCAGCCTCTGTTGACGGTTGCCAGGATCCAACAGCCAGCATTCCACAGAATGTTGACTGTTGCCATGGTGCAAACCCCAACATTCCAGGGGCTCTTGCAAAACCCCTCCCCTGACTCTCCCCCATCCCAGCTCCCTGCTGACCCCAGCTCCTTCACCACCACCCCTGTGTCCCCACAGCCCTGCTGGACAGCTGGGCAGGGGCCTGGCTCATGACCTGTGTTCAAAGTTGCTGGTCCAAACACCATCATTTTTATGGCTCAGCATTCCCAAGACTGCAGGGTTTGACTCGAATGCTCTTTATGGATGTGCTTAGTTGCTGTTGTTGTGGCTTTGTGCACATGGGATCTGAGTTACAGGAATTCTTCTGCCTTCCCTGACAAAGGGTAGATGGAAGAAAAAACCTCAGAGGTTCTTGGTGTTTAAACATATTCAGGTCGAGTAAAACTCCAGGTTTGGAAAAGCCACATGAGGACACAAAATGGAGCCTGGGATCTTTTTTCATTGCTGGGAGCAATGTTTTCCACACTGTAGCACAGCACCCAGTGCCCCTGTGCCCGTGGCAGGTGACAGTTCCCGAGCTGGCAGTGAGACTGTGCCAGTCTCCCACTCAGCACAGCCCAGGGCTGCGGCGGCTCACGGCGGTCACGGCCTCGGCCACCTGCCCTCAGGCCCCTGTTCTGCCAAGACACACACCAAAACCTCTTGTGCCACAGCAGCCCGCCCTGCTGGAGGCACAGCAGAGAGCCGAGTGCCAGCACCTGCTGCAAGGGTGGCCTGTCAGTGCCCGAGCTGTGTCCCAGGCAGACGGGTGACACCCAGCCTGCCCCGAGCAGCACCGCCTGCTCTGGCACACATCGCTGCCGCTGTGTGCTGGGCTCAGAGCAGCAGCAGCGTCAGGCTCAGCACAAAGTTCTCCTCAGCACCCCTGCAGCTCACACTGGTGCCCCAGCAGCACTCAGAAGGTCACTGTGCTACTGAGGGGGGCAATATGCATTCAATTCAAGTGAGCTCCCTTATTCAAATGCAGAGCAGTGACACCAGACAGACTTGGAACCTCCCACAGCTGCAGCTCCCGAGCCCTCTTAGGATGGAAGCCATGAAAAGTGACTTTACACCACCAAGACTGGAATTCTTTTCCAATCCAGTTCCATTGTTCCCAATTACTTTTCAAACTTCAGCGGGTAAAGGTGTTTTCTTCCCCTTCCCTGGCACTCTTGTTTGCACCCACCCTTGAGCCTGGATACGGCTCAGGGCCCAGGACACATGACCTTGGGCTGCACCAAGTGCCTCTGGGGTCCCTTTGTCATCTTCTTCATTGATTCTTTCCTGCTGAGGCCACATATCAGATAACAGCTGTTGACCAGTTGCTGCTGCTGATAGAGAAGACGGACTGCGAAAGGGGTTCCACTTTGGGTACATCCCCTGCTCTTGTGCTCAGTGCATTTATGAGAACTTGGGCATCTCTGCGGTTTAAAATGCCCAATCCTGTCCTGCTGATTCCAGTCACATCTCTTCTTGTTCCTTTTGGAAAAGGGTGGCTTTGCCCATGTAACCCAGGGAACCATCCTGCACAAGAGGAACTTAGGAATGGTGAGCAGGTTGGCTTAAATGCAGAAATAATAATCTGCCTCACTAATTGCACCTGTTTGACAGACCAAGATGGATCAAACAAAAGCTGCTGCTAACCTGTGTCTTTCATCACTTGGTCCAATTTCCAAAATTTGTGGAGGTAGAATTTTCTCACCCTCTCTGATCAGGAAAATCTCTGATTGGGTTCCAAGAATATCTGATGTGAATTTAAATGACACTCCCATGTTACACTGTCCCCAATGTCACGTCCCAGAAACAGATTACAGGGTAAAATTGTACAAACAATCCCCTTTTCAGTGGGGCAAACTTTGATTTCTGTCACTGCTGGTTTTGCTGTGTCAGGCCTAGAACTCTGGGATGGCTCTTTTTATGCAGATGCATTAATCCCCCAGGAGCTTATTTTCATTTCATCTGCTGCCACTCCCTTATGCCATGCTATTTTATTACCAGCTTCATCCTTATCACAGCTCCATTCCGTGTCTGGACATGCTTCAGCTCCTTGATGACTAAATTTAAAACAGTAGGCTGAGGGTGCTTTTTTCCTCCATGTTGAAGTTTTGTGCCCTTGGGCCTTTAGTCAAGGTCAATTCCACCCTTGTCTCTATTTCTATTGCGTAGTCTGGGTAATTTCTTTTGTCCCATCTTCAGATTTCCAAAGAGTGAGAAGACGAAGACCGGTAATAACAGAAATGTGTTCAACCTTGGCTGTCTGAGAGAATACAGTGGGGAGGGAAGAGAGAGGGGCAGCCCGTGCCTGCCACTGCGGCAGGAGTTCAGATCTGCCACGAAGAGCAGACACAAGAGATGGAACGATTGACTCTTTTTGTCCCTGCTTTGAAGCATGAACTGGACGGGCTGCAAGTAGAGAAAGAATGACTGGAGTGTCACATCAAACTTCTTCAGGAATCACTTACAGCCTCTGAAACCTGAGCAAATCCAGCGACAGGAATTGTTTCCTCCAAGAACAACTGCAGACTGTCATGTTCATCATCCAAAGTACAAATGATGAACTGAAAAACCAGGGGAACAAAATGGAGATGCTCCAGAAAGAGGCCGAAGAGGGGAAAGTTGTGCAGGAGAAACTCACTGGTATCACTGCCATCCTGTCAGAGAGGGAGAAAGAAATAAAGATTTACCAAGACAAGATGGCAATGCTGGAAAAGCAGAATGAAATGTATTTGACTAACTTGCAAAGCAAGAAGGAAAGAGCACAACAAGGGCAAGCTGAGAGGGAAGCCATACAGGAAGAAGTGGAACGTGTGGCTGCTGCTTTGGAGCAGACACAAAGAAGAGAACTCGAATGCAGAGACGAGGCCCAAGATCTGAAAGTTGCACTTTGATGAGAATGAAATGGCCAAAGGGACTGTGGTGAAAGAATTAGTCGTCCTTCAGAAAATGGTTTCAGAGAGGGACACAGACTGATTTTATCACCAGGTAGGCCCTGGCATTGGTCCTCAGTGCACTCAAACATCCTGGAAAGATTCCAGTGATGTTTCCCGCCAGGAGGTGGCAATAGAGATTCCCATCAGTACATGAGCAGCTTGGGCAAAGCAGCCAGGGCTGCAGCCTCGTCGGTCTGTGTGGCTCCAGCAGAGACCATTCACCTGCGAGAATGTCTCCTGGCAGGCCCGCAGAGACTGACACAGCTCTGGAGTTTGCTGTTCCAATCAGCTCAGGTCCAAAAGCTGCCCATGGGGAACTGGTTCTCTCAGCACAGGTTTCCTGTAGAGGAGCAGCTGCAGCATCGTGGGGCTCCTGCCTTGTGCCCTCCCCACACACTGGTTATGTTGAGCTGTGGGAAATGTTTGTTGTGTTTGTCTTTTGAAGCATTTCTTATATATTACTTTGTCATAAAAACTTCTTTCAGGAAACAATTAGACATTTTAAAATATTTTAATAAAAATTTTTTCATATGAAAGTTACACTTGTTTTATGTTTGACACAATGAGTATGTTCGAAACTGTCGTGGGATTTTCCTCTTGAGGGCAGAGCTATTCTGTGTGAGCAGAAATGGGAATCTGAGATGTTCATTGTAGTTTTGATGTAAATTCTCTCCCCGCCAGTAACTGCCCATGTCATTAGTTAACAAAAGAAGTAGCTAACTACCACCAATTCCTTCTTGATCTTTTTGGGTGGGGGAAACTGGGGAAAGGTGGATTGGGAAACAGGCTTGGACGGTCTCTTTTTTTCTTGGGGACTACACACACTTCTGGCAGTGTGTGTACTGCTGTAGGAGAGAGGCCATTGCTGCTCCTCCTTGCTGCTACTGTGGAGTAAGCCAGTTTTTCCCCTGCCACTGCTGTTTCTCCTGGTTTCGGCATTGGGGTCCCGGTCTCCTCTCCAGGCTCACCCACACCTGCAGTGTCCTGGCCTGCCTGCCCTGACTGCAGCAGCGACCCAGGAGAGAGAGGTCACTGCTGCTTTCTGGGACACGCTGCGGCTGTCTGTTTTCCAGCTTTCCTTCTTCATTTGGGACAAGGGACACAGGGGGAGAGACAGAATTCCTCTGAGTGCTCACCGCTCGTCTGTCTCGCTGGAGAGGGACTGGGAGCTCATCCTGCAGCCAGCCGGGCTGTGACACTGACACTGCCCATAAGTATAACTTTTCTCCAGGAGGAAACCTGCTGGTTTGGTTGTTGTTGTGTTTTGGGGTTTTTTTCTCTTGTGTTGGGGAAGCAGTTTGTTCTGGTCTGTTTACAGTTATACCTATACCTACACATATATCAGTTAAGAACAGTTATCCTTCTTATATCCATTTTCTGATTAAAGATACCTTTCCTCAATTTGATAAAGGGTGATGTGATTATTGTGGAGGAAATCCCCTCCCCGGTTTGTGGGTAAACATTTTGGCTCTTCCCCTCAAACTAAGACATATGTTGGATCCCAGCATGGGGCTTGTGAACAAAGAAGGATAACTGTTCTGTTGCCACCATGTGTGTGTTGAGTTTCGGTTCCATCAGGACCATCCTGTAGAATATTTTGGCTTTTTCTGGTACAAATTCATGCCAAAAGGAGCAGCTGGTTTAAGTCTTATCAACAAATCAATGAGTAAAACTCAAATAGCCACAATTATTACTGAGTTCTTACTTTGGATTTATGATGCTATGAATTCAATGCCTCTGGGTGTCATTTGGATGGTGTTCTCAAGGCTGTATTCCTGCCCTAATCTCAGTTGTTACCTCTGGGCATTTAGTGATAATAGTACTGACCCTTGGGAAGGAACAAAGGGGAGTGTTTTCTCCCAACCCTTCATCCACTTCCCCTTCAGCTCTGCTACAACAGCTTTTGAGATGGTTAAATTCTCCCTGGATGCCAGAGATATCTTGCTCTTTATGGTTTTTCTGCAAGGTTGTATCCCTGTGGCCTACAGTATGTTTGAAGGTAGGGCCAGGGTTTTTTGAGAACGCATTCAGAAGCCCAACCCAGTTAAGGGGGAAAAGGAAGAGAGTAAAAAAACCTGCTGTCACAGTGAAGAGGGAGAAGGAAGAGGGTAAAATCTCTGACGTCACAATGACGCAGGACGGGGCTAAAAAAAGGGAAGAGGGTCAAACGCCTGACGTCACAGTGATGCAGGACGAGGCTATACCAGGAGGACAGTCCAAGCCTATGGAAGTTGCCCCTATCCAGAAAAGGAGATATAAGAGCAAATCAGTCCCTCCAGTGGATGGTGAGGGGGCTGCTGCACCTTCACATCAAGCAAACCCAGAGCCTGAGATCATCACCGAGTCATTGCCATTTGACAACCTCTGTGGTTTGCGGAAAGACATTGGTCGACACCTGGGCGAGCCCATCCTGACTTGGTTGATCCGAGTTTGGGACCTCATGGGTGAAACCTTACAACTGGATGGTGCTGAAGCCAGGTTTTTAGGGGCTCTGGCCCAGGATGTGGCTATTGAACAGGTGTTTGTGAGGGAATCAAAGCCCCTTTCACTCTGGGCACGACTTCTAATGAGTGTAAGAGAGAAGTTTGTTTATAGAGAAATCCTGCAGGAAGGAACATCACATTAAGAAGACTTGGAAGAAGGAATTCTATATCTGAGGGAAATGATGGAAGTGCTCTTTGGAAGGGGTGGGCAAACCAATAATGACCCTGACAAGGTCAGATGCACACCACAGATGTGGTGGAACCTTTCACACATGGGACCAGCTGAATACACCAATTTTCTGGCATCCATGTATAGAGAAGAGAACCAAGAAACGGTGGGCGCTGTAGCAAATAAGCTCCGGATATATGAAGGCATGACCCACAGCCCAATGCAGGCCCGTATTTCTGCTGTAGAGACATTGGTTGAGAGTCTCAAGATGCTGCCTGCAGAGGTAAAAGCGATCAGAGAGGAAATTAGGGAAAGTCTCCAAGTGGCACCAGTGCGAATGAGAACCTCTGAAGTCAGAGCCAGACGCCCCCCAGCCAGAGGAAGTGGACAGACCTCACGAACTGAGATATGGTACTTCCTGGCCAAACATGGAGAAGACATGGGACGGTGGGATGGGAAACCCACCCGTGCCCTTGCAGCCCAAGTACAAGAACTGAAGGAGAATGGAAGAAGGTCAGTGAGAGTAAGTGCAGTCCCAGTTTCCCATGGGCAAGAATCTGACCCACTGGATGGCACCTCCCAGGTGTACTCATCGAGAAATGTTCCGACCGCTATGACCAAGACTAGTGTTAGGGGGGCCCTGCCTCTAGCCAGGTAGAGGCACAGGACAACCGTGTCTATTGGACTGTGTGGATTCGATGGCCTGGCACATCAGACCCACAAAGGTATAAGGCTTTGGTTGATACCAGCGCTCAATGCACATTGATGCCATCAGGACATGTGGGCTCAGAAACTATTTCTATCTCTGGGGTGACAGGGGGATCTCAAGAGTTGACTGTGCTAGAAGCTGAAGTGAGCTTGACAGGGAGAGATTGGCAGAAACACCCCATTGTGACTGGTCCAGCCGCCCCATGTATCCTGGGCATTGACTACCTCAGGAATGGATATTTTAAGGAGCCAAAGGGGCATAGATGGGCTTTTGGAATAGCCACGGTAGAGACAGAAGGGATTGAACAATTGAACTCATTGTCAGGTCTCTCAGAAAGTCCTTCTGCTGTCGGACTGTTGAAAGTTGAGGAACAGCAGGTGCCAATCGCCACCACAACAGTGCACCGTCGACAATACCAAACAAACCACGATGCTGTGATCCCCATCCATAAGATGATCCATGAACTGGAGAGCCAAGGGGTGGTCAGCAAAACCCACTCACCCTTCAACAGCCCCATCTGACCTGTACATAAGTCTGATGGAGAATGGAGATTGACTGTGGACTATCGTGGCTTGAATGAAGTTACCCCACCGCTGAGTGCCGCTGTGCCGGACATGCTGGAGCTCCAGTATGAGCTGGAGTCCAGGGCAGCAAAGTGGTATGCCACTATTGACATTGCTAATGCGTTCTTCTCCATTCCTCTGGCACCAGAGTGCAGGCCACAGTTCACCTTCACCTGGAGGGACGAGCAGTACACCTGGAACTGACTGCCCTAGGAGTGGAAACACAGTCCCACCATCTGTCATGGACTGATCCAGACTGCACTGGAAATGGGTGAGGCTCCAGAACACCTGCAATACATTGATGACATCATTGTGTGGGGGGACACAGCAGAAGAGGTTTTTCAAAAAGGAAAGAAAATCATCCAGAAGCTTCTGGGAGCTGGCTTTGCCATCAAACGGAGTAAGGTTAAGGGACCAGCCTGAGATCCAGTTCCTGGGAGTGAAGTGGCAGGATGGACGCCGTCAGATTCCAACAGAAGTCATCAATAAGATCACAGCAATGTCTCCATCCACCTGCAAAAAGGAAACACAGGCCTTTCTGGGTGCCATAGGGTTCTGGAGGATGCATATCCCAGCATACAGTCAGATCGTAAGCCCTCTCTACTTGGTAACCCGTAAGAAGAATGATTTCCATTGGGGCCCTGAGCAGCAACAAGCCTTTGACCAGATCAAGCATGAGATTGCTCAGGCTGTAGCCCTTGGGCCAGTCAGGACAGGACCAGACATACAGAACATGCTCTACTCCACTGCCGGGAATAATGGCCCATCTTGGAGCCTTTGGCAGAAGGTGCCTGGTGAGACTCGAGGCCGACCACTTGGATTCTGGAGCCGAGGCTACAGAGGATCCGAAGCCAACTACACCCCAACAGAGAAAGAGATCCTAGCTGCCTTTGAAGGAGTTCAAGCCGCCTCAGAGGTGATTGGCACGGAAGCACAGCTCTTCCTGGCACCTCGACTACCAGTGCTGAAGTGGATGTTGTCAGGACAGGCTGCCTCTGCACATCACGTCACTGATGCCACCTGGAACAAGTGGATTGCCCTGATTACGCAGCATGCTCGTATGGGAAAACCAAATTGCCCTGGGATCCTGGAAATCATCATGAACTGGCCTGAAGGTGAAAATTTTGGTCTAGCAGAAAAAGAGGAAGAGCAGGTGACACGTGTGGAAGAAGCTCCACCATACAATCAGTTGCCAAAAGAGAAAATACTCTACGCCCTTTTCACTGATGGCTCCTGTTGCATTGTAGGGACCAACTGCAAATGGAAAGCAGCTGTATGGAGTCCCACCCGACAAGTTGCAGAAGCTACTGAAGGAGAAGGTGGGTTGAGTCAGTTTGCAGAGCTTAAAGCCGTGCAGTTGGCCCTGGACATTGCTGAACGAGAGAAATGGCCAAAGCTTTACCTCTACACTGTGTCATGGATGGTGGCCAATGCTCTCTGGGAATGGTTAGACCGATGGAAGAAAACAAATTGGAAACACAGAGCGAAACCCATCTGGGCTGCCGATATATGGCAAGACATCGCCACCCGAGTAGAGAAGCTGATTGTGAGAGTCCGCCACATAGACGCACACGTGCCCAAAAATCGGGCCAATGAGGAACATCTCAACAACCAACAGGCAGACCGAGCTGCGCAAGTGAAAGTATCACACACAGATCTGGACTGGCAGCACAAGGGAGAGCTGTTCCTGGCTTGATGGGCCCGTGATGCCTCAGGCCATCAGGGCAGAGATGCCACTTATAAATGGGCACGAGACCGAGGGGTGGATTTCACCATGGACATTATCTCTCAGGTTATCCATGGCTGCGAGACATGTGCTGCCATTAAGCAGGCTAAGAGAGTGAAGCCCCTGTGGTATGGTGGACGCTGGGATAAGTATAAGTATGGGGAGGCCTGGCAGGTTGACTACATCACACTGCCACAGACCCGCCAAGGCAAGCGCTATGTGCTCACCATGGTGGAAGCAACCACAGGGTGGCTGTAGACACACCCAGTGCCTCACGCCACTGCCCGGAACACCATCCTAGGCCTGGAAAAACAAGTCCTGTGGCGACATGGCACCCCAGAGCGAATTGAGTCAGATAATAGAACTCATTTCAAGAACAGCTTAGTCACCACCTGGACGAGAGAGCACGGCACTGAGTGGGTGTATCATATCCCCTACCATGCACCAGCTGCCGGGAAAGTTGAACGGTGTAATGGACTGTTAAAAACCACTTTGAAGGCGTTGGGTGGAGGGACTTTCAAACACAGGGATCAACATTTGGCAAAGGCCACATGGCTAGTCAACACTAGAGGCTCAGTCAGTCAAACTGGTCCTGCCCAATCAGAATCCCTTCACACTGTAGATGAAGTCCCCGTAATACACTTGACAGGTATGCTAGAGAAAACAGTCTGGATCAACCCTGCCTCAGGCAAAGGCAAACCCATTCGTGGGATTGTCTTTGCTCAAGGATCTGGTTCCACATGCTGGGTGATGCAGAAAGATGGAGAGACACAATGTATACCTCAAGGGGAACTTATCTCTGGCTAAACTACTCATACTACTGTATCTGTAAACATTTATATATTTGAAAAGTTTAAGTTTCAGGTGGAGGAGTATTGGCATGGAAGAGAATTTAGGGGTGGAAAATGTTGTAGTTTGGAATTATTATGTAAATTCTCTCCCCTGCCACTAACTGCCAGTGCCATTAATTAACAAAAAGAAGTAGTTAACTGCTACCTTCTTCTTCTTGATCGGTTGGGTGGGGGCAGGTTGTCTCTTTTGTTTTTGGGGACACTTTTCCATTCTTAGCTCGGCGGAACACAGGAGCGGGGTGTGTGTGCTGGGGAGAGGAGAAGCCATCTCCTGGCTGCTGCTGCCTGCCCCGGACTGCTCCTGGCTGCTGCTGCTGCTGCTGCTGCTGCTGCTGCTGCTGCTGCTTCTTGGTGAGCCGCTTGTTTTCTCCTTGCCATGGCTGTTCTCCTGGTTCCTGCATCTGGGGTCCCGGTTTCTGCTCCAGTCTCACAACTACTTGCAGCGTCACGGCCTGCCCGCCCCGGCTGGGGCAGCAACCTGGGAGACAGAACTTGCAGCTGCTTTTCCAGGACACGCAGATGTTCGTTCCTTCTAGATTTCCCTTCTTCATTTAGGACAACAGAGAGAGAGACAGAGTTCATCTGGGAACTCACCCTGCCGCCAGCTGGGCTGTGACACTGATACTGCCATAAGTATAACTTTTCTCCAGGAGGAAACCTGCTGGTATTTGGGGCTTTGTTGTTTTTTTTTCTCTTGTGGTATTGGGGAAGCGGTTTGCTCTGGTCTGTTTACATATATATATATATATATATCTGTTAAGAACAGTTGTCCTTCTTGTATTAAAGTTCCTTTTCTTAAATTTGACAAAGAGTGGCGTGATTATTGTGGAGGAGGCCCCCCTCGCCTGCTTGTGGGTAAACATTTTGGTTTTTCCCCTCCAACCAAGACACATGGGACAGGTGGAGACCTGGCAGGTCAGTGAGAAAGCTGCTGCTCTCCCTGTCCCTTGCCCAGTGGGGTCTGGCTGGGCCTGGGCTGTCCCACGAGGAACCATTCCCTTTGGCAATAACAAGGGACTCACAGTCGGTGCTGTGGGGACAGGCCTGGAAGGGAAGAGATGGCTCCTGGCCATCCCAGAGGACACCCACAGCTCTTCCTGTGTCACTGTCATGGTGCAGGCCATGGGCACTAACGAGGGAGCAGCTTCTCTTTGCCTTCCATCACCCCAGTTTGCAGTTCAGCCTCAGCACTTGCAGGAGACTCCAATGGGTTTCTCCCAGCAATCTCCCAGGTGATTCCCCATGGCCCAAAGGAGGCCATGAGGATGATTAGAAGATGCTGTGAGGGCTGGAGCACCTCTGCCAGGGGCAAAGGCTGCAAGAGTTGAGGTATCGGAGTCCCTGGGCATCTCCCCTTCTGGTGTTCTGTACCAGTGAGACACCTTGCAGCAGGCTCCTATTATGCCATTGTCAAAATAGTGGACTGAAAGAATTCCCAGGGAGGGGAGGAAGAGCTGAGCTGCAATTTCTGAGTTGGGGCAGGCTGCAAAGTCTTTGGGAGTCACTGCCTCAGGGCCAGCCCTGCAGTCTGAGGGGACTCATCCCTGAGCTCTTTCAGGAAGCTCGAGGGCTTGGAATGAGGCAGCACTTCACCAGCAAAATATTTTCTCTTGTGGTCCAGCACTGCCTTGCTGGTGTCACCAGCTTGGTGTTCCAGTTCTGTCCCCTCCATGATCTCCACCGCTCAGCACAGCTTTTACCTTCAGTGCAGCTGTGTCCCTGCTTGCTGCTTCTGCCAGCTCTCTGAATCCTCCTTCCCTGCTCCTTATTGCTTGTTTGTGCTCTTTCCCTGTCTGTTCCTGCAGGCCCCGACACAAGAGCTTTCTGCCAGGCAGGAACACATGAATTTCCTGCTGCAGCAGGAAGAGCAGTGTCAGGAGGGGCAGGAAAACCTGGAGAAATTGGAGGAGAAATACAAGACATACAACATCCTTCCGAAGTACCAACACTCCTTAGAGAAAGAGATCACGAGGTGAGATTTTGCTCTTCCTTCAACGTTCCAGAGGGAATCTGCTTCCAGATGGGGGATTTCAGAGGTGTTGTGGGCAAAGACCTGTCCTTCCACATGTAGGCCTCAGTGTTGCACTTCAGCATCATCTTGTCATGGCTTGTCATGCTCTGCTGTGACTCCCAAGGCTGTCTGGGAGATGGACAGCGATGTTGGAACACCAGACACCTCCCTGTCACAAAGCTGATTCTCTGAATGCTGTTCTTTTGGTGCCCTTTCCCAGTCACTGCTTCTCACTGAAGGGAGACAAAGTCTGCCTTTCTTTCCCTCTCCCTGGAGAGGGAAAAAGCAAGATCTCCCTTAGCTTGCTGAGGTGAGATATAATGAGCTGGATGCAACTATCAGCTCCACCCTGGGAGCGGGCGTTTGAAACCTTTGGGATGTGTATCAGCCTGGCATCCTGATCCCTGTGCTTGGCACAACCATCTGAAGGCCATGATTGGGCAGGGAAGGGAGATTCCCCTCTGAGGCACCCAAGGAATGGGCTCTTGTGTCCCTGCCTGGACATACAATCTGGGGGAAGCAAATGTCTCTGCCTTTTTGACAAAACCTGTCCCTTGGAGTCTTGTTAGTCTAAAAAAATTGCAGTCTTAAGTTATGTCTTCCTTTCAAGGGCATTTAGAGACTTTGTGACTTTTTTTCCATGGATGAAATTATAGTGGGCACATGCTGGGGTGTGACTGCAATGGGAACAAGCAGCCGAGCTGTTCAGACACAGATCTTTAGACAGAACAGTTCTGCCCAGGTGGCTGCAGCCCTAAGATGTTATGGAATGTAATACCATGTAGGAATGAGTTGCAAGTTTTCTCTTTCAGGCTGACTGTGTGTCTGGAAGAGAAGGACCGGAGGATCAGAACCCTGGAAGAAACAAACCTTGCCCAGCAGAACGAGGTGTCTGAGCTCCGTTCTGCTCTTCACCAAATTGGGCAGGTCCTTTCAGATCGCAAGGGAGAAGTGCAGGAGCTCAAGAACCAGGTGACTCATGCACTGGAGTCCTTGTCTCCAGGGACATACAATACCATGTCCAGCTTGCTTAAACCCTACTGGATTCCCTCCCAGCAGCACACGCTGCTCCTGTGCTCTGCCCAGAGACACCACACCTTGAGGTCAAGGCTGGATCTGGTGTCTCCTGCCTGTGTTTGTCCCTGTTCTCTCCTGGGTCCCAGCATGAACTCTCTGAGGAGAAGCAGCAGACTGCTTTGAGCTTCTCCATCCCTCTGTTGCCAGTGCAGTCCCTGATGGAGTTTGTGCCTGTTCTGGGCACGGAGAAATGTGGGGACACAGAGGTGGTTCTGTCAGGCCGCGGAAGGTGCCTCTGCCTCAGCCAGTTCATCTGGTGTTCTGGAGCTGCACCCTCAAACATGCCCATTGCCTCCCCTCTCCGTGTTTTGAGTTTATTGTTCCCCATTGCACTCCTTGGCTTTGTGCCTCCTGTTTCTGGTGTGTTTTGTGCTGGAAGAAATTTCTCCTTCGTTCCTGGCCGTACAGCCCTCTCTGCTGCCACAGGAGCAGCCCTGTCCCTGACACTCTGTGCATCCATGTTCCAGATCCAGACCCTGCAGGAAGCAGTGCTGGAGAAGGAGGCTGCCCAGGCAACTCCACAGGAGAAGCTGCTGCAGGTCCTGGAGGAGTCTCCAGCAGGTGAGAGGAGCTTGAGGGACTCTCTGCGCACCCTGGACGCTGAAAGGTCTGAGCTGTGTTTGAGGCTCCACAGATCCAAGAAGAGAGCAGAGGCCTTGGCCACAAAGTGTCAAGTCCTGGACCTGCAGTTGGAGCTGAAGGAGAGTCAGGCTCAGACACACCACTGGTGTACCCGCAGTCAGGAGCTGCACAAACACTTGGCTGAGAGCTGGCAAGGGTTAGCTTCTCCCTTTCCCACCCACTGCTCCATCCTGTGTAAGCCATGGGGATCTCTGATGCCACAGAGTGGAAAAGTGCAGTGCCTGGGGATGGGAGAGGGAAAAAACAACCAGCAGGACACTTCTCCATAGTGTTGGTCAATCAACAGTGTCATAGTCAGTCTTCATTTTGGCTTCCTCTTCCTTTTCCTTGTCCTCTTGGACATTGGGCATTGGACGTTACCAAGGGCAACAGACCTTGGACATTTGGCATTAGACCCAGTAAAGGCAACTGCCCTTGGACACTGGGCATTGAACCCTACAGAGGCCCAGACCCCTTGGACATTGGGCATTAGACCATAGAAAGGCCAAAAGCTCTTGGACGTTGGGCCTTGGACCCTAGAAAAGTAAACAGGTTGTGGACACTGGGCATGGGGCCATAGAAAGGCCAACAGCTCTTGGACACTGGGCATTCAACTCCACTTAGATTACTGATCTTGGACATTGGGCATTCAATCCCACTTAGATTACTGACCTTGGACATTGGGCATTCAATCCCACTTACGCTACTGACCTTGGACATTGGGCATTGAATGCTAAAAATTGCACTGGACACTACAAAGGGAAACAGCCCTAGGACATTGGGCATTGGACCCCCCTTTGGCCACTGCCCTTAGATACTGACCACTGAACCCTAGAAAGGCCAATGGCACTTGGACATTGAGCATTAGATCGTATAAAAGGTGAAAATCTTTTGGACATTGGGCATTAGACTACACAAAGGCCAACAGCTCTTGGAGACTGGACCCTTCTTAGAGCTCTGCCCTTAGACATTGGGTATTGAACCCTGCAAATGTCAACAACCCTTGGACATTGGACATTTGACCACAGAGAGGCCAAAAGCCCTTGGACGTTGGGCATTCGACTGTACAAAGGCCAAAAGCCCTTGGATATTGCGCATTGTACATTGAACTATAAAAATCTGAACAGTCATTAGACATTGGGCATTGGGCCCTACAAAGGCAATGGCCCTTGGAAAGTGCACAATGGAACAGGAAAAGGCACTGCCTTTGGACATTGGGCACTGGCCCCCAGAAAGGCCAACAGCACGTGGACATTGGACATTGGACCAGACAAAGGCCAAAGGCCATGGACATTGGGCACTGGACCCTGAAATGGGCAACGGTCCTTTGACTTTGGGCATTGAACCCCACAAATGCCAACAACCCTTGGGCATTGGGTATTGGACCATGCAAAGGCCAACAGCCCATGGACATTGGGCATTGGACCACTCAAAAGCCAACGCTCCATGAACATTGGGCATTGGACCCTATCAAGGACAATGGCTCTTGGACATTGGGCACTGGACCCTGAAAAGGTCAGTAGCCCTTGGACACTGGGCATTGAACCACTCAAAGCCCAATGGTCTTTGAACACTGGACATTGGACCCTACAAAGGCCAAAAGCCCTTGGACATTGGGTATTGCACTGAATAAAGGCTAAAAGCCCTTGGACATTGGCCATTGGACTATACAAATCCCAATGGTCATTGGACATCGGGCATTGGATCCTACAAAAGACAACAGCACGTGAACATGGGGCATTGGACTGTACAGGTGCCAAAAGCTCTTGGACACTGGGCATTGGACCCCACTTAGACCACTGCCCTTGAATGTTGGGCATTGGACCATACCCAGGCCACTGGCCTTGGACATTTGGCATTGGACCATACAAAGGACAACGGTCCTTGGCAATTGGGCATTGGATCCTTCAAAGGCCAGAACCACTTGGATATTGGGCTTTGGGGCATACAAAGGTGAACAGCTCTTGGACATTGGGCATTGGGCCCAACTTAGGCCACTGCACTTGGACATTAAGCATTGGACCAAACAAAGGACAACCAACTTTGGACATTGGGCATTGGACCCTGCAACACCAAACGCCCCTTGGACATTGCTCTTTAACTGTCACTTCCTGCAGGGCCCCAGACAGGAACATTTTTTCCCAGGCAGGACTCGAAGAATTTCTGCTGCAGCAGGAAGAGAAGTGCCAGGAGGTGCAGCCAAAGCTTGAGGAACCGTAGGAGAAATACAAGACATCCAGCAGCACTCCAACAATCCAAACACTGTTCCAGATCCCTGCAGGATTAGAATACAGCTCTGCTCTGTCTTTAATTTTCAATATTGGCTGAATTACTAGTATTTTTAGTTTAAATTTTAGTTTCTCACTATTGGTTTGAAGTGCTGTTGTTCAATTTTGGGGGTTTTTTTCCAAATTTCTCAAAGGAACTTAATCAAGATCTGCAGTATTGCCATTTAAACCTGGAAGCTCAGGACCTGAAAGCCCAGATAAAGCACATGTTGGGTCAGCTGTTCCTTCAGGACCAGTATTGTAAGCAAACAGAAAAGTAAGTTTGGTTTCATGGCAGAGGTGACAAAACCTGTGTTCTGACACTCAGAACTTCAGAAGAGCTATTCAGAGAATTTAGTTTTAATTGAAACAGAAGGAAAATGTTGGGGTTTTTTTCTGGGTAAGGATTGTGTTTTCCTGAGGAAACTTCTCTTGCCTCTTTCTGTTTTACAGAGTCCTGAATCCTTTGCATCCAGGAAGCAGTGCTGGAGAAGGAGGCTGCCCAGGCAACTCGAGAGCAGCAGCTGCTGCAGGCCCTGGAGGAGTCTCCAGCAGGTGAGAGGAGCTTGAGGGACTCTCTGCACATGGTGGAGGCTGAAAGGTCTGAGCTGTGTTTGAGGCTCCACAGATTCAAGAAGAGAGCAGAGCCCTTGGCCACAGAGTGTCATGTGCTGGACCTGCAGCTTGATCTGAAGGAGAGTCAGGCTCAGACACACAACTGGTGTACCCGCAGTCAGGAGCTGCACAAACATTTGGCTGAAAGCTGGCAAGGTTTAGCTTCTCCCTTTTCAACCAACTGCTCCATCCTGTGTAAGCCATGGGGATCTCTGATGCCACTGAGTGGAAAAGTGCAGTGCCTGGGGATGGGAGAGGGAAAAAACAAGCAGCAGGAGACTTCTCCATAGTCTTGGTCAATCCACAGTGTCATACTCAGTTGTCACTTTGGCTTCCTTTTCCTTCTCCTTTGGGACCCTGCATCTGGCTCTCCCCTCCTGTCTCTCTCCCTGTTTGCCCCATGTCTGTTCTCCCTGCTTCTAACACTGTGGCTGAGGGGCTGCCAAACCCTCAGTCCTCGTCTTTCAACAAGCAGAAGGGCAAACACACTTTGTTGTTCCTCTGGACCTTGCCACCTTTATTCTCCCTTTTTCTCTACCTGGAAGTTTCCCACATTTCTGTCAGCTCTGGCAGCCCTTGTGGCCTTAGGCCCTGGGTAACACAGACGGGCAGAGAAGACACTGCTGTTGTGTCTGCAGGATGCACATCAGTTTGATTTTCTCTACTCCTTCCCCTTTGGCCTTTCCTGCTGCAGCGCTGGGGACAGCAGAACACAGGAGGGACTCCTTAAAAGCTGCCCTGAGGAAAGAGACCTCTGCCAAGAAGAAAGTGGCTGGGACTGTGCATAAGGAGGTGGAGTCTCTGCAAAGGAAACTGAAGAGCACAGAGGAGCAAAGACAGGATGTGCTGGTGAGTCTGGCAGATGCCAGGAAAGGCCATTTCCTTGCTGGTTTTGGACCTTGTCTTCCTATTTCTAAGAAGAAACATTTTTCAGTTTCACTTTCCAATCACCACTGTTCAGAACAAGGAGGAAAAGGTGTCATAGTCATGTCAAGGCCAGTTTGGGCTGAAGGTGCTTTTTCCCTCCTTGCTAAAGTCGTCGCCCTTGAAACTTCAGTGAAAGTCATTTCCACACTTTTCTCTATTGACATGGCATGGCCTGGGCAACTGTTGGTGTCCAAATTCATCTTCAGATTTCTAAAGATCTAAATCTGGGAAAAGGGGTGAGAAGACCAAGTTTGTTCTAACTATTGTTTATAGAAGAGATGTGTTTAGCTTTGGCCATCTGAGAACAGACAAAGGGGAGGGAAGAGAGAAAGCAAAAGTGCTGATGCAGATCACAACGTGTGCCTGAGAGGGGAAAACTAGTCCTGCTTGGAAAGCCAGACTGACAGGCTGACCTGGTTATTGCTGTGCCAAGGGAGGACAGTGGGGCTCCAGGGGATGGCACCACAGCAACTCTACACAGGAGGGTCAAAAACCACTCCCTTTTGCCCCAAACCCAGGAAAGCAAATGTTGGGGTCCTTTCAATTTCCCTTCCTCCCCAAAGGAGAGCACACTGTCATAGCACTGCCTAAATCAGGCTTAGTCTGACTTGGAATCCTGCCTGCACTTCTGGCAGCTCCTCCCCAAAGGACACCTCGAGTAGAGCTCCAAGAGCTCAGGGAAGGGCAGAAAGGCAGCTGGGACTGGCTGAGGAAGCTGGGAAAGACGCAGAGTAAAGGGGGGCCCAGGAAAGGTCTGCAGCATCCCGAGAGGCAGGGAGAGAGGGGCAGCCCGTGCCTGCCACTGCGGCAGGAGTTCAGATCTGCCACGAACAGCAGACACAAGAGATGGAATGATGGACTCTTTTTGTCCCTGCTTTGCAGCATGAACGGGACAGGCTGCAAGCAGAGAAAGAACAACTGGAGTGTCACATCAAACATCTTGAGGAATTAGTTACAGCCTCTGAAACCCAAGCAAATTTAGCAACAGAGAGGAGTCACTCCCTTGAACAAAAACTCCAAACTGCACTGTCCATCTTAAAAATTAAAACTGAGCAAGTTGAAAATCAGGGGAAAAAAATGGAGATGCTCCAGAAAGAGGCTGAAGAGGGGAAAGTTGTGCAGGAGAAACTCACTGGTATCACTGCCATCCTGTCAGAGAGGGAGAGAGAAATAAAGGTTTACCAAGACAAGATGGCAATGCTGGAAAAGCAGAATGAAATGTATTTGACTAACTTGCAAAAGGAGGAGGAAAGAGCACAACAAGGGCAAGCTGAGAGGGAAGCCATGCAGGAAGAAGTGGAACGTGTGGCTGCTGCTTTGGAGCAGACACGAAGCAGAGAACTCGAATGGAGAGAAAAGACACAAGTCCTGCGTGCTGCCCTTACCAAGAGTGAAATGGAGAAAGAGTCCCTGGTGAAAGAATTAGCCATCCTTCAGGAAAGGGTTTCAGAGAGGGACACAGCAGAACCTTGCACACAGGTAGGCCTTGGGATTGATCTTAATGCCCCTCCAACATCCATGAAAGATTCCAGTGATGTTCCCCACCAAGAGGTGGCAATAGAGATTCCCATCAGTACATGAGCAGCTTGGGCAAAGCAGCCAGGGCTGCAGCCTCGTCGGTCTGTGTGGCTCCAGCAGAGACCATTCACCTGCGAGAATGTCTCCTGGCAGGCCCGCAGAGACTGACACAGCTCTGGAGTTTGCTGTTCCAATCAGCTCAGGTCCAAAAGCTGCCCATGGGGAACTCTTTCTCTCATGCCTAAGCAAGGTCAGCCAACATGTGGTAGCTTGGATTTGGCATGGAAATAAAAGGGAGCCACTGACCAGGCTGATGGACTGACCTTGGCAGTTTTGTACCCATGGCTGAACAGCAGCTGCACTGCTGGAGCTCAGAGGGTGCTCTCCCAGAGGGAGATTTCTGAGGCCCAGCTTGTGCAGCGTGTGAGAAGAATGGCATCATCTCCTCTCTCATTATCCAGCAGGATGTTGGAGCAGAAAGGAAGCAGCTGTCACAGCTCTCAGTGACCAACCTGGAACAGCAGCGAGTTTCAACATCAGAAGAAGAGAACAGGGAGAGGAGAGAACTCAGTGCTGAGTCCAGGAGGAGTCCTGAGCAGGTGAAATGGGCTATTGCTGCCTCTGCCAAGCCTCACAGTACTCTGGACCACAACACCATTTCCCAGACAGCACTTTGGAGTCCTCGCTTTGTTTCCTTCCCTCTCCTTCTCCTCGCTGTGTGCACACCTTTTATTTTCTCTCTCTTCTGGCATCCCAAGGACTTCACAAATGCACCTTCACTGCAGTGCCCCCCTCCTGGGCCCAGTGTCCCCAGACACACACCTGACTCTCTTCCATAGACCACATTCAGTGCTCTTTTGTTCCCTGGTGCAATTAAGGGTCTGTGAGCAGAGACCTCCTGGCCTTGATGTCCACAGGTCCTTCTGGCCCAGGGTTTCTGTCAGGTTTCTGTGAGCCTTTCTGCCATCCAATGTGCAGGTGGAACCTGAAAGGAGGAGGCTGAGGAGGTGTTTTAGGGGTCTCTTGCTCCCAGATGCCTGTGCATTGCCTCTCTCCCAGTCTGACCAGCACATGGTGTCCACTTGGATACAGATGAAAGCAGAACCTTCTTTGGTGGGAGTGCTGTCTGGCCATAGAGAGGAAACAGGGCAAATTCCAGTGGCAGCAGCCCCCCATTAGAAACCTTAGAAGGAACATATAAAATTATGGCCATGACCAGGCTGCAGACTGAAAGGAAATTCTTGTTTTTTCTTCACAGGAGGAGTCCCATGCTCACTGCAGTCAGCAATTACCTGAGTTACAGGAGCAGGTGAGGAGTAGGAAAACTCTCTTCAAAAGCTGCTGTGGCTGTACTGTTGGGTGCAGCTTTGCATGATGCTTTGTCTCCTTCAATGTGCAGGTGCAGCCTGAAGAGAGGAGAATCAAGAGTGTTTTTAAGAGAGTATTTTCCCCACGGAGCACTAGATTTTCTTTCTCCAGGTGTCACAAGCACAAGATTCCCATTTGTGGAAAGGTGAGAACAGAATTGTCCTTGGTGGGAGGAACATGGGCCGTGGCTAAACACATGTCCCTCAGAAAGAGGAGAAAAGTGAGACACCTTGCAGCAGATTTGGTTTACGCCATTGTCAAACTATTGGGTTGAAAAAATTCCCAAGGAGGGGAGAAAGAGCTGAGCTGCAATTGCTGAGCTGGGGCAGGCTGCAAAGCCTTTGGGAGCCACTGCCTCAGGGCCAGCCCTGCAGTCTGAGGGGACTCATCCCTGAGCTCTTCCAGGAAGCTCGAGGGCTTGGAATGAGGCAGCACTTCACCAGCCAAATATTTTCCCTTGTGGTCCAGCACTGCTTTTCTGGTGTCACCAGCTCTGTGTTCTACTGCTTGTCCCTCCTTGATGCCCACCCCTCCAGCACAACTTTTGCCTTCAGTGCATCTGTGTCCCTGCTTGCTGCTTCTGCCAGCTCTCTGGAGCCTCCTTCCCTGCTCCTTATTGCTTGTTTGTGCTCTTTCCCTGTCTGTTCCTGCAGGCCCCGACACAAGAGCTTTCTGCCAGGCAGGACTCAAACAATTTCCTGCTGCAGCAGGAAGAGCAGTGCCAGGAGGGGCAGCAAAACCTCGAGAAATTGGAGGAGAAAGACAAGACATCCAGCAGCCCTCCAAAGTACTTGCAATCCTTAGAGGAAGAGATCAGAAGGTGAGATTTTGCTCTTCCTTCAACGTTCCAGAGGGAATGTGCTTGTGGGATTTCAGAGGTGTTGTGGCCAAAGAACACACCTGCCCTTCCACGTGTAGGCCTCAGTGTGGCACTTCAGCATTGTCCTGTCAGGGCTTGTCATGCTCTGCTGTGACTGCCAAGGCTGTCTGGGAGATGGACAGCGATGTTGGAACACCAGACACCTCCCTGTGACCAAGTTGCTTCTCTGAATGCTGTTCTTTGGGTGCCCTTTCCCAGCCACTGCTTCCCACTGAAGGGAGACAAAAGACTGCCTTCCTTTCCCTCTCCAGGGGTTTCCTTGAGAGGGAAAGAGCAAGATCTCCCTTAGCTTGCTGCCCTCAGCTCCATGCTGGAGTGCTGAAAATGGGATCTGTGACTCTCCAGGCCTCGTGGTTCTTCTCACTGAGCCATCTCTCTGCAGGGACTGTGCAAGCCTCGAGAAGGACACGGGAGGGCTGCAGCACAGGGACTGTGCTTTCTGTGTCATGCCTTCCCTCTTTGCCATCTTTGCATCTGCAAGTGGCTCTGCCAGCAATTACTAAATGGCAGAGTTCTGAACTAACAGTGCAGATGTGTTTCATTTTCTTTTACTTCTTCAGGGATGTATTTTTCAAAAGACAAACGACTTTCAAGTAGCTCTTCCCCTCTGAGAGGGTATTCTGTTCTCAGGGCAGTGTGTCTGGGCAAGCTGAGATGTAATGAGCTGGATACATCCATCAGCTCCACCCTGTGTCCAGGTGTTTGAAAC
Source organism: Pithys albifrons albifrons (assembly GCF_047495875.1). NCBI lineage: Eukaryota > Metazoa > Chordata > Aves > Passeriformes > Thamnophilidae > Pithys > Pithys albifrons. The sequence goes on along the minus strand of NW_027286062.1, from coordinate 241,756 downwards.
CTCTGGGATGTGTATCAGCCTGGCATCCTGATCCCTGTGCTTGGCACAACCATCTGAAGGCCATGATTGGGCAGGGAAGGCAGATTCCCCTCTGAGGCACCCAAGGAATACCAATGTCTCTTGTAGCCCTCTGTTGGCTCCTTCCTCAGACAGTGCCAAGAGGTGCCTGCAGAGGCTCAGGCAGGGTCCCTGCCACCCTGCACCGTCACAGGTGGCACTGAGTGGCCAAAGCAGGCAAGAAGGAATAGAAAGGCTGGGTAGGCTCCTGCGGCCCATAAAGTGCTGCCAGTCTTGAATGGCACAGGGTGGTTCTTCAGAGCAGAAGGCAATGAAAAGGCCGTGCCCTCCGGCGTCCCCTGGAGCTTCCTGCATCATGTGGAAGGATGGCAGTATGTGTGCCAAGCCCCTGTTAGCACTTCTGCTCTCAGTCTTTGTTTGTCCAGCTGAAAGGAACCTGGGTTCTGGCAAACCTTGGGGAACTGCCCAGAGATCCCCTGGCTGTCACTTGCTGCTGTTCCTGCCTGAACATACAAGCAGGCAAAGCAAATGTCTCTGCCTTGTTGACAAAACCTGTCCCTTGGAGTCTTGTTATCTGAGGAAAAATTGCCATCTTCCGTAATGTCTTCATTTCAAGACTTTGTTATGTTTCTCTTCACATTCCCATCTCAAAACAAGAGAGGGCATTAAGGAAGTACTTGACCTTTTTCTAAGGATAAAGGTGCAGGGCACGTGCTGGGGTGTGACTGCAGTGGGAACTAGCAGCTGAGTTCTTCAGTCAAATCTCATCAGCCAGAGCAGTTTTGCCCAGGTGGCTGAAGGCCTAAGAGGTTATAGAATGTGATACCATGTGGGAATGAGTTGCATCTTCTCTCTTTCAGGCTGACTGTGTGTCTGGAAGAGAAGGACCGGAGGATCAGAGCCCTGGAAGAAAAGGACCTTGCCCAGCAGAACGAGGTGTCAGAGCTCCGTTCTCCTCTTCACCAAATTGAGCAGGTCCTTTCAGACCGCACAGGAGAAGTGCAGGAGCTCAAACACCAGGTGACTGATGCACTGGGGTCCTCTTCTCCAGGGACACAGAGTACCACCTGTAGCTTGTAGGCTCCCACTGGTTTCTGGCCCTAAAGGACACCTTGCTCTGAGAAGGCGGGAGCCCATCAGTCTTTGAATCTGGACACATACATGTTGTATGGTGAGTGTGAAACCATCCTCTTTGTTTCTGAGCAAGTCCTGCTGGAAAAGCAGAGGGATAAGGGCCTTGTCATGAAGAACCTATTCCACATTTGGAAGGGGATAAGGCAGGGCAGCCAGCAGGTCCAGGAGGCACTGGTGATAAAGCAGCAAGAGATGATGCAGGTCAGTTTGAGTAGCCAGGGAACAGAGTGAAGGGCACTTAGAAGGCCATAAAATGTAGGCACTGGAATTGAGGAGGCAAGGACGAGTGCAGGCACTGAAAGCACAGAGCCTGGTGAGCTCCAGAGCACAGCCCCAGCAAGGAAGGCTGGCAATGCAGGCAGAGCTGGGGAGAGAAGGCAAAGGAAGTGGCTGAAGGAAAGGGATTTTTGGAGTGCAAGCAGAAAAAGCTGAGCCTGAGAGCAAGTCTCAGAAACTTAGTCTGCATTTGTCTTTCCAGTCCACCAAGGCCCATTGTCACCCCTTTCCCTTTGTGGAGTTTATTTTCTCCTTGCCTCCAAGCAATCCTTGCCTTTGTACCTCCTGTTTCTGGTGTGTTTTGTGCTGGAAGGAATTTCTCCTTCGTTCCTGGCTGTACAGCCCTCTCTGCTGCCTCAGGAGCAGCCCTGTCCCTCACACTCTTTTCATCCGTGTTCCAGATCCAGGCCTTGCAGGAAGCAGTGCTGGAGAAGGAGGCTGCCCAGGCAACTCGAGAGCAGCAGCTGCTGCAGGCCCTGGAGGAGTCTCGAGCAGGCGAGCAGAGCTTGAGGGACTCTCTGCACACACTGGACGCTGAAAGGTCTGAGCTGTGTTTGAGGCTCCACAGCTCCGTGAAGAGAGCAGAGCCCTTGGCCACAAAGTGTTGAGTCCTGGACCTGTAGTTGGATCTGAAGGAGAGTCAGGCTCAGACACACCACTGGTGTACCCGCAGTCAGGAGCTGCACAAACATTTGGCTGAAAGCTGGCAAGGTTTAGCTTCTCCCTTTCCCACCCACTGCTCCATGCTGTGTAAGCCATGGGGATCTCTGATGCCACAGAGTGGAAAAGTGCAGTGCCTGGGGATGGGAGAGGGAAAAAACAACCAGCAGGACACTTCTCCATAGTGTTGGTCAATCAACAGTGTCATAGTCAGTCTTCACTTTGGCTTCCTCTTCCTTTTCCTTGTCCTCTTGGACATTGGGCATTGGACCCTACGAAGGGCAACAGACCCTGGACATTTGGCATTGGACCTGGCAAAGGCAACTGCCTTTGGACACTGGGCATTGAACCCTACAGAGGTCCAGATCCCTTGGACATTGGGCATTAGACCATAGAAAGGCGAAAAACCCTTGGACATTGGGCCTTGGACCCTACAAAAGCAAACAGGTTGTGGACACTGGGCATTGGGCCATAGAAAGGCCAACAGCTCTTGGACATTGGGCATTCAATCCCACTTAGATTACTGACCTTGGACATTGGGCATTGAATGCTAAAAAATGCATTGGACATTACAAACGAAAATAGCCCTAGGACATTGGGCATTGGACCCCCCTTTGGCCACTGCCCTTAGACATTGGCCACTGAACCCTACAAAGGCCAATGGCACTTGGACATTGAGCATTAGATTGTATAAAACGTGAAAATATTTTGGGCATTGGACATTACACTGCACAAAGGCCAACAGCTCTTGGAGACTGGACCCTTCTTAGAGCTCTGCCCTTAGACATTGGGTATTGAACCCTGCAAATGTCAACAACCCTTGGACATTGGACATTCGACCATACAGAGGCCAAAAGTCCTTGGATATTGGCCCTTGGACTACTCAAATCCCAACAGTCATTAGACATTGGGCATTGGGCCCTACAAAGGCAATGGCCCTTGGAAAGTGCACAATGGACCAGGAAAAGGCACTGCCTTTGGACATTGGGGACTGGAGCCTAGAAAGGCCAACAGCCCATAGACATTGGGCATTGGACCATACAAAGGCCAAAGGCCATGGACATTGGGCACTGGACCCTGAAATGGGCAACAGTTCTTTTGACTTTGGGCACTGAACCCCACAAATGCCAACAACCCTTGGACATTGGGCATTGGAACATGCAAAGGCCAACAGCCCATGGACATTGGGCATTGGACCCTATCAAGGACAATGGCTCTTGGACATTGGGTATTGGACCCTGCAAAGGTCAGCAGCCCTTGGACACTGGGCATTGGACCCTACAAAGGCCAAAAGCCCTTGGACATTGAGTATTACACTGAACAAAGGCTAAAAGCCCTTGGACATTGGCCATTGGACTATACAAATCCCAATGGTCATTGGACATCGGGCATTGGATCCTACAAAAGACAACAGCACGTGAACATGGGGCATTGGACTGTACAGGTGCCAAAAGCTCTTGGACACTGGGCATTGGACCCCACTTAGACCACTGCCCTTGAATGTTGGCATTGGACCATACCCAGGCCACTGGTCTTGGACATTTGGCATTGGACCATACAAAGGACAACGGTCCTTCCCCACTGGGCATTGGATCCTTCAAAGGCCAGAACCACTTGGATATTGGGCTTTGGGGCATACAAAGGTGAACAGCTCTTGGACATTGGGCATTGGGCCCAACTTAGGCCACTGCACTTGGACATTAAGCATTGGACCAAACAAAGGACAACCGCCCTTGGACATTGGGCATTGGACCCTGCAACACCAAACGCCCCTTGGACATTACTCTTTAACTGTCACTTCCTGCAGGGCCCCAGACAAGAACATTTTTTCCCAGGCAGGACTCGAAGAATTTCTGCTGCAGCAGGAAGAGAAGTGCCAGGAGGTGCAGCCAAAGCTTGAGGAACCGTAGGAGAAATACAAGACATCCAGCAGCACTCCAACAATCCAAACACTGTTCCAGATCCCTGCAGGATTAGAATACAGCTCTGCTCTGTCTTTAATTTTCAATATTGGCTGAATTACTAGTATTTTCAGTTTAAATTTTAGTTTCTCCCTATTGGTTTGAAGTGCTGTTGTTCAATTTTGGGGTTTTTTTTCCAAATTTCTCAAAGGAACTTAATCAAGATCTGCAGTATTGCCATTTAAACCTGGAAGCTCAGGACCTGAAAGCCCAGATAAAGCACATGTTGGGTCAGCTCAGCTGTTCCTTCAGGACCAGTATTGTAAGCAAACAGAAAAGTAAGTTTGGTTTCATGGCAGAGGTGACAAAACCTGTGTTCTGACACTCAGAACTTCAGAAGAGCTATTCAGAGAATATAGTTTTAATTGAAACAGAAGGAAAATGTTGGGGTTTTTTTCTGGGTAAGAATTGTGTTTTCCTGAGGAAACTTCTCTTGCCTCTTTCTGTTGTACAGAGTCCTGAATCCTTTGCATCCAGGAAGCAGTGCTGGAGAAGGAGGCTGCCCAGGCTACTCGAGAGCAGCAGCTGCTGCAGGCCCTGGAGGAGTCTCCAGCAGGTGAGAGGAGCTTGAGGGACTCTCTGCACACCCTGGAGGCTGAAAGGTCTGAGCTGTGTTTGAGGCTCCACAGATTCAAGAAGAGAGCAGAGCCCTTGGCCACAGAGTCTCATGTGCTGGAGCTGCAGCTGGATCTGAAGGAGAGTCAGGCTCAAACACACCACTGGTGTACCCGCAGTCAGGAGCTGCACAAACATTTGGCTGAAAGCTGGCAAGGTTTAGCTTCTCCCTTTCCCACCCACTGCTCCATCCTGTGTAAGCCATGGGGATCTCTGATGCCACAGAGTGGAAAAGTGCAGTGACTGGGGATGGGAGAGGGAAAAAACAACCAGCAGGAGACTTCTCCATAGTGTTGGTCAATCAACAGTGTCATAGTCAGTCTTCACTTTGGCTTCCTTTTCCTTCTCCTTTGGGACCCTGCATCTGGCTCTCCCCGCCCGTCTCTCTCCCTGTTTGCCTCATGTCTGATCTCCCTGCTTCTAACACTGTGCCTGAGGGGCTGCCAAACCCTCAGTCCTGGTCTTTCAACAAGCAGAAGAGCAAACACACTTTGTTGTTCCTCTGGACCTTGCCACCTTTATTCTCCCTTTTTCTCTGCCTGGAAGTTTCCCACATTTCTGTCAGCTCTGGCAGCCCTTGTGGCCTTAGGCCCTGGGTGACACGGACAGGCAGAGCAGACACTGCTGTTGTGTCTGCAGGATGCACATCAGTTTGATTTTCTCTATTCCTTCCCCTTTGGCCTTTCCTGCTGCAGCGCTGGGGACAGCAGAACACAGGAGGGACTCCTTAAAAGCTGCCCTGAGGAAAGAGACCTCTGCCAAGAAGAAAGTGGCTGGGACTGTGCATAAGGAGGTGGAGTCTCTGCAAAGGAAACTGAAGAGCAGAGAGGAGCAAAGACAGGATGTGCTGGTGAGTCTGGCTGATGCCAGGAAAGGCCATTTCCTTGCTGGTTTTGGACCTTGTCTTCCTATTTCTAAGAAGAACCATTTTTCAGTTTCACTTTCCAATCACCACTGTTCAGAACAAGGAGGAAAAGGTGTCATAGTCATGTCAAGGCCAGTTTGGGCTGAAGGTGCTTTTTCCCTCCTTGCTAAAGTCGTTGGCCCTTGAAACTTCAGTGAAAGTCATTTCCACACTTTTCTCTATTGACGTGGCATGGCCTGAGCAATTGTTGGTGTTCAAATTCATCTTCAGATTTCTAAATATCCAAATCTGGGAAAAGGGGTGAGAAGACCAAGTTTGTTCTAACTATTGTTTATAGAAGAGATGTGTTTAGCTTTGGCCATCTGAGAACAGACAAAGGGGAGGGAAGAGAGAAATCAGAAGTGCTGATGCAGATCACAACGTGTGCCTGAGAGGGGAAAACTAGTCCTGCTTGGAAAGCCAGACTGACAGGCTGACCTGGTTATTGCTGTGCCAAGGGAGGACAGTGGGGCTCCAGGGGATGGCACCACAGCAACTCTACACAGGAGGGTCAAAAACCTCTCCCTTTTGCCCCAAACCCAGGAAAGCAAATGTTGGGGTCCTTTCAATTTCCCTTCCTCCCCAAAGGAGAGCACACTGTCATGGCACTGCCTAAATCAGGCTTGGTCTGGCTGCACTTCTGGCAGCTCCTCCCCAGAGCACCTCTCGGGAACAGCTCCAGGAGGTCGGGGAAGGGCAGAAAGGCAGCCGGGACAGGCTGAGGGAGCTGGAAAAGACTCCGGCGGCTCCCCCGGACCCACCCCGGCCCTCAGAGACCGGCCAATCACAGCGGAGCCCGCCTTCTGCTCAGCCAATGAGAGATCGTGTCACGCTGTCAATCATACGTGGGTTGTGCCCGCCCATGACGAGCACTCCGCCAATGGAAGCTCGGCTCGGGCTGTCAATCATAGGATAGGCGGGACAGACTCCCCACCACCCTCCCTGAGGGAGCGGCCAATCAGAGCAGAGTCCGCCTCCCGCTCAGCCAATGGGAGGGAGGACCGGGACGTCCATCCCGGGGAGCCGGGCGGGCAGCAGTTGAAGCTCCATCTGCTTTTCCAACCTTAATGATTTTATAACACTGGGAAAAGGAATTTCCCAAACCTTCCAGACTACACCCTGAGACAGGAGCCAAGTCCCACAATGAACTAAACAGGTTATAGTCACAAAATCGCCCCCAAACCCCTCCTCACCCTTCACCCCCCAAAACCCCTTCCCAAGTCCTCCCAGTGCCCCCAAACCTCCTCCTCACCCTCCCAGCTCTCCCCAAACCAACTTCCAAGTCTCCCAAGCCCCTTCCTTTCCCCTCCAGCCTCCCAAATCCCCTCTCCAGACACCATTGCAGACCCCAAACCCCTCCTCACCCATCCCAGCCTCCAAAATCTCTTCCCAAGCCCCTCCAGCACCTCCCAAGCCCTAATCCTCCGTATGTCTGTGCAGCTGGTTGCTGATGGAGAATGATCTTAGCCAGTCTCTCTCAATTTGGGCAGCCTTTAAAATTAACATAGTTTTTGTAACACTGGGGATACCAGTTCATGCCAGATGTGTTCCTACAGCTGTGCCTCAATGGTCAGAAATGTCACTGAAATCTTAATAAAGAGCTGGTCTTGAAAAGATGAGCTTGTTGAAGGGCACCCCAGGGTGGGGGCAGCCCCTCGTCCTCATGGCACTGCCTAAATCAGGCTTGGTCTGACTGGGAATCCTGCCTGCACTTCTGGCAGCTCCTCCCCAAAGGACACCTCGAGTAGAGCTCCAAGAGCTCAGGGAAGGGCAGAAAGGCAGCTGGGACTGGCTGAGGGAGCTGGGAAAGACGCAGAGTAAAGGGGCGCCCAGGAAAGGTCTGCAGCATCCCGAGAGGCAGGGAGAGAGGGGCAGCCCGTGCCTGCCACTGCGGCAGGAGTTCAGATCTGCCACGAAGAGCAGACACAAGAGATGGAATGATGGACTCTTTTTGTCCCTGCTTTGCAGCATGAACGGGACAGGCTGCAAGCAGAGAAAGAACAACTGGAGTATCACATCAAACTTCTTGAGGAATCGGTTACAGCCTGGGCGTGCTGGTTTAAAGGTAAACCGGCAGGAGAAATGAACCCAGCTCAGGAGAGATTATAAGTCAGAGCTACAATCTAATAAAAAGTATTACAATAAATATAATGACACAAAGAGAAATTGCTTTTAATGGACAAACCCCAGTAGTATAACCCAGTGCCCTGGGACACAAACACAAACAGGTTTGTTGGCCCCTGTGCCGAGTCCCACGTGGTTCCCCTGAGTCCATAGCAAAAGCTGGTAAAAAACCCTTTTGGTGCAGATGATGGTCACAGTCTGGTGGAGAGTGGTGGGCTCCTCCTGTTGAAGTTCTGCTCCTCCTCTCAGTCCGACGAATGGTTCCCCAAGGTCTTCAAACCCCACGATTCTATTCCCTCAGCTCCAGGTGGGAGCCCCCAGTGCCTCCCCCAGGGCAGGGAGTTCCACACTGGGGGATCTGACTCTGGCAGTCAGGGGGGATTTTGGAATCCTTGCTGGCCCATGGGCAGAGCTGAGCCCTCAGGTGGGTGTGGAGGTGCCAAGGAGTCCCTGCAGGGCAGTTCTCCCAGCTCCTCTGCCAGGCTTCTTTCCCAGCCAGCTCCCAGCCTGAGGGCTCAGCTGTGCCCTGGGCAGCTGCTGCCAATGGGCCATTGGGAACAGTTGCTGGGCAATGGCAGAGAGGGTTTAGAATGCACAGCTTTGGTCACACCCACACAGGGAGAAACTGGTCCCACCTACTGAACTGGGACACTCAAACACGAGCAAATTCAGCAACAGACAGGAATCACTCCCTTGAACAAGAACTCCAAACTGCACCTTCCAAAGTTAAAACTGAGGAAGCTGAAAATCAGGGGAAGACAATGGAGATGCTCCAGAAAGTGGCAACACAGGGCAAAGTTTTGCAGGAGAAACTCACTGGTATCACTGCCATCCTGTCAGAGAGGGAGAGAGAAATAAAGATTTACCAAGACAAGATGGCAATGCTGGAAAAGCAGAATGAAATGTATTTGACTAACTTGCAAAAGGAGGAGGAAAGAGCACAACAAGGGCAAGCTGAGAGGGAAGCCATGCAGGAAGAAGTGGAACGTGTGGCTGCTGCTTTGGAGCAGACACGAAGCAGAGAACTCGAATGGAGAGAGAAGACACAAGTCCTGCGTGCTGCCCTTACCAAGAGTGAAATGGAGAAAGAGTCCCTGGTGAAAGAATTAGCCATCCTTCAGGAAAGGGTTTCAGAGAGGGACACAGCAGAACCTTGCACACAGGTAGGCCTTGGGATTGATCTTAATGTCCCTCCAACATCCATGAAGGGTTCCAGTGACGTTCCCCACCAAGAGGTGGCAATAGAGATTCCCATCAGTACATGAGCAGCTTGGGCAAAGCAGCCAGGGCTGCAGCCTCGTCGGTCTGTGTGGCTCCAGCAGAGACCATTCACCTGCGAGAATGTCTCCTGGCAGGCCCGCAGAGACTGACACAGCTCTGGAGTTTGCTGTTCCAATCAGCTCAGGTCCAAAAGCTGCCCATGGGGAACTGGTTCTCTCAGCATGGATTTCCTATAGAGGAGCAGCTGCAGCATCGTGGGGCTCCTGCCTTGTGCCCTCCCCACACACTGGTTATGTTGAGCTGTGGGAAATGGTTGTTGTGTTTGTCTTTTGAAGCATTTCTTATATATTACTTTGTCATACAAAGTTTTTTCTGGAAACAATTAGACATTTTATAGATACTTTTAATAAAATTTTTTTTCATATGAAAATTACACTTGTTTTATTTTTGACACAATGAGTCTATTCCAAAGTGTTGTGGGATTTCCCCTCTTGAGGGCAGAGCTGTTCCATGTGAGAAGAAATGGGACTCTGAGATGTTACAGAAGAAAGGGTTGGAGAGAGCCCAGCAGGGATTGGAGGTGGAGAGAGCTGCGACAGAGGTTTACTTTCCCTGTGCCCTTCACTTTCTGATGTTTCTCTACCTTTCCCCCTGCCTTTTCCCTTCCCTTTCTGATGTTTCTCTTCCTTTCCCCCTGCCTTTTCCCTTCCCTTTTCCCTTGCCTCCTCTGCACCCCTCCAAAGCAGAGGCACTCTGCAGGCACACTCTGCTCTTCCTCAGGTGGTGACCACCCTGATCCTCTCTTACAGTGGGAGGGACGTGCCTCCCACAGCCCCCGTGCTGTCCATCCACTCCTGAGGTGGTGCTGCCATTCAAGACTGAAGCAAAAGGTTGTGCAGTACCTCAAGCTTCTCCTTGGCTGTTGGTACCAGTTGTCAGCCTTGCTGAGCTGAGGCAGAGGGTTCAATCTCTTTGACCTTCCTTTTCTGGCTGGCAGAGCCAGAGAAGCCCTCCCTGTTATTCTTTGCACCCCTTGCCAAGCTCAGCTCTGCCTTTGCCTTGGCCTTCCTCACCCCATCCCTACACAACCAGACTGCATCCCTCTGCTCTTCCCAGGATACCTGTCCCTGCTCCCACTGCCTGGGCATTTGCTTCTTGCCCTTTAGTCTGACCAGGAGGTCTCGACCCAGCTGTGCCTGTGCTGGCCGGTGCCACTGTTGGCATTTGCTCATTCCCTGCAATCTCGGGGCTCTTCTCTCAGGATGAAGTATTTGAGCTGCCCAAGCAGCTGGCACACTCCCTTGCAATAAGGCAAAGACCTCCTGTGGGATTTTTTGCTATCCCAGGACTCCAGATGGGAAGAGCACAGCAAATACTGCACAGCCTGGTGCTTTTCCTGATAAGAAAAGCCATGGCAAAGCAGAGCTTTAGAAGGCAAGAGTGGCCAGGAAGATGTGGGGTAAAGGAAAACGGGTTTGTAACTGATTTTACCACGAGTGTCCTCACTGTGCCACACAATGCTCTGATCCTCCTTTTGCCTCTTGTCCCTGGGACTGACTATTCCTCTGAAATACCCAGGGGAAGGGAGAACTGGCAGAAGAGAGAGAGTGGTGAGAGAGTTTAAAGGAGAAGTCCTGAATGAGCATGGAGTGGTTCTGCTCTTGTAGAGAAGGTTGGGAACTCTTGCAGGAGGAACACAAGCAGCAGCTGCCGCCGGTTTGTGAATATGGAGTAACAGGCCAGGAGTCAAAAAGAAAGTGGCTGGAGAGCATTGAGGTGAGAACTCTTTGCCACTCAGGCAGTTTCACATGCATGTCATTCCATGCTGCAAAACTCTTGTGTCTTTAGGGGAAAAGGAAGGAAGAAAACCCGTCAAGCCCAAGCCAAGAAGATCTTTTCCTTGCCAGCCCAAAACTCCACTGCCTGCCACAAATGCCTTTTCAGTTGCTGTGTCCAAATGCCAATCCCCAGGGCTTGTTGGCTGTTGCCAGCATCCAAACCAGGAGCTGTTGGACAACCCCTCGCTGGCTCTCTCCCCCTCCCAGCTCCCTGCTGGCCCTGGCACCTGCACCACCACCCCTGTGTGCCCACAGCCCTGCTGGGCAGCTGTGCAGGGGCCGGGCTCATGACCTGTGTTCAGAGTGGCTTAGTTCCTCTAGTTTTGGGATTCTGCCCATGGGATCTGAGTCACAGGAATCCTTCTGTCTTCCCTGACAAAGGGTAAATGAAGGAAAAGTGTAAAAAGGTGCTTGGTGGTTAAACATACTCATGAAAAGTAAAACTGCAGGTTTAGAAAAGCCATGTGGGGAGGAAAATTGGATTTTTTTGATCTTTCAAAATTTCTACTGTGCAAGGAGTTGTGGTTTTTAAGGCTCATAAAATAGATTGAGAATCCAGTGACATCCAGGAGTGAACTTTGTTTTTTCTGCTCTCTGCTTGGAGAGATATCAATAGGTCTTCCAAGCCAAAAGAAAAGCCTTCCTGACTACACTAAGGATTCCTCACGTATTTTTTGCTCTGACCTTCGAGAGCACTCGTCTGTGCCCTAAGGATGATTTGTGGCCCCCATTCCATGGCAAGTGGTTTCTGAGCTGCCCCTGCTTTTCCAGGCCCCTCTGTGGGTGAGGGCTCAGCCCCACGTCTCGCCCTCCCAGGGCAGCGTCTGTCCCGTGGGCACGTCTTCCACCAGAGGCTCCCGGAGCCCCGAGACCTGTCCCAGGGAGCAAAGAACACACCTGCAGGTCACCAGAGGCCACCTGAGCAGGTGATGCTCGGCCGGCAGCCCCAGCTGATGTGTGCGGGGCCTGCCGAGACTGCGCTGCCTTTTGGCCGCTGTGCTGCCTTTGTGAGAAAGGAAAAGTCAGCCCTCGGTTCCCGGCCTTTTCTGGTTCAAGGGAATTCTCAAACAGAAGGGGGGAAGGGAAGGAAAAACCCAGCTCCAGCCCTAAGAGTGACGGAAAGTTTGAGGAGCTGAAAGGTGTTGAGGCACTTAATTGCCATGCTGGGTTTAGCACAGGCAGGAGTGTCAGTGGTCGACTTTTAGGCGCCAGGGCCCATGTTCCCTGTCCCCGGGCCCGCCCCCGGCCCAGAGCGGCTCTCCCTGCCCGGGACTCGCTCCCCGTGCCGGCCGCGGCCTCCGGCGGTGCCAGCGCTGCCCTTGGGCACTGAGGCCCTTTGGGAGCAGCCGAGCTGTGCCCCGGGCCGGGTGTCGCGGAGAGCAGAGCGTGCCCGCAGAGTGCCCATGCTCTGGAGGGGAGCAGAGAGGGCCAGGGAAAGGGAAATGGGAACGGGAAAGGGAAAGGGAAAGGGAAAAGGGAAAGGGAAAGGGAAATGGGAAAGGGAAAGGGAAACGGGAAAGGGAAAGGGAAATGGGAAAGGGAAATGGGAAAGGGAAATGGGAAAGGGAAATGGGAAAGGGAAATGGGAAAGGGAAATGGGAAAAAGAAAGGGAAATGGCAAGGGAAAGGGAAAAGGAAAGGGAAAGAGAAAGGGAAAGGGAAAGGGCGAGGGAAAGGGAGAGGGAAAGAGAAAGGGCCAGGGAAAGGGAAAGGGAAAGGGAAATAATGGGAAAGGGAAATAATGGAAAAGGGAAATAATGGGAAAGGGAAATAATGGGAAAGGGAAATAAATAATGGGAAAGGGAAATAAATAATGGGAAAGGGAAATAATGGGAAAGGGAAATAATGGGAAAGGGAAATAATGGGAAAGGGAAATGGGAAAGGGAGAGGGAAAGGGAGAGCTCCAATGATTGATCAGTTTGTGAAGTTGGGAATATTAAGGGAATGTGAATCAGAATATAATACCCCTATTTTTCCAATAGTGAAGCCAAATGGAAAATACAGACTGGTGCAGGATTTAAGGGCAGTTAACGCAATCACTAAAGATATATATCCTGTGGTAGCTAATCCGTATACGCTGTTAACATCTGTCTCTGAGAAATTTCAGTGGTTTACGGTAATTGACTTGAAAGACGCCTTTTTCTGCATACCCCTGGCACTTGAGAGTCAGCACATCTTTGCATTCGAATGGGAAAATCCAGACACGGGACGGAAGTGCCAACTGACTTGGACTGGACTGCCTCAAGGATTCAAATGTCACCTACTATATTTGGTAATCAGCTAGCCAAAGAATTGGAAGAATGGAGAACTACCCAGGTAAAAGATTCACCTTTTTCATATGTAATTCTACAATACACAGACGATATATTCCTGGTAGCCACAGAACGAGAACTCTGTTGTAAACTGACTATTAATCTATTTAATATGTTGGGGCAAGCGGGATACCGAGTTTCTAGGGAAAAGGCACAGTTGGTAAAACAGAAAGTTATCTACCTGGGTTGTGAAATTTCCCAAGGGGTACGTGATTGGGAACGAACCGCATAAAAGCAATCTGTGACATTCCAGTGCCTCGTAATCACCATGAGTTAAGATCTTTCCTAGGAATGACTGGATGGTGCCGGCTGTGGATCCCTAACTATGGACTAATGGCTAAACCATTGTATGAGGCTGTAAAGAAGCAGGTGTTTACATGGGAGCCAGCAGAAGAAAAAGCGTTTCAAGAATTGAAACAAGCCCTTAAGGAAGCGCCAGCCATAGGACTGCCCGACCTGACCAAGGATTTTCAATTATATGTGCATGAGAAACAGCAGCTGGCGTTGGGAGTCCTCACCCAGAAACTGGGGTCATGGAAGAGGCCGGTGGGGTATTTCTCTAAACAGCTGGACGCAGTGAGTAGTGGTTGGCCGGGGTGCTTGAGGGCGGTAGCAGCTACCATGATACTGATACAGGAAGCTCGCAAATTGACTTTGGGAAAACATATGACAGTCTATGTGCCCCACATGGTGATTACTGTGTTGGAACAAAAGGGGGGACATTGGCTCTCCTCAAGTCGTATGCTCCAATATCAGGCCCTGCTAAGGGAGCAGGACGATATCGAATTAAAGCTAACCAGCCACCTTAACCCGGCAGAATTTTTGATGTCTACTCAGGAGGAAGGGAAATTGGAGCACGACTGTGTCGAAGTGATTGAACAGGTTTACGCCAGTCGCAAGGACTTAAAAGATGAACCATTACCGGACCCTGACTGGGAACTATTCACAGACGGATCCAGCTTTGTGGAAAACGGCACCAGGTATGCTGGATATGCAGTGGTCACCCTGCAACAGGTAGTGGAAGCAAAAGCACTACCACCGGGTACCTCAGCGCAAAAAGCTGAAGTTTGGGCTTTGGTGCGAGCTCTAATTTTAAGCCAAGGAAAAAGGGTGAACATTTGGACCGATTCTAAGTATGCCTTTGGAGTAGTGCATGTGCATGGAGCCCTGTGGAAAGAGCGTGGACTGCTTAATTCACAGGGGTCTTCGATAAAACATCGGGAAGAAATCCTCCAGTTGTTGGAAGCAATTTATAAGCCTACCGCAGTAGCAATCATGCATGTTAAAGGGCATCAAAACGATTCGGGGAAAGAATTTCAAGGTAATCAACAAGCAGACCAGGTGGCACGCCAGGTTGCCCGGGAAGTATGGACTCAGATGGCATTATTACCAACCCGGGAAAACCCGGCTGCATCTTATATGGAGACAGTGCCTCATTATTCTCCAGAGGACGAGAAACTTGCACAAATGATGTGTGCACGGAAGAATATCAAAGGATGGTATGTAACCCCTGTTGGTCAAGTGATACTGCCGGTAAAAATCATGAAGCAGGTGCTTGAAGTGGAACACAATAAGTGCCATTGGGGTGCAGAGGCATTAGTAAAATTTTTAAGGAAAGAAATATTCTCAAACCAGATGTTAACATTAGCAAAGAGGATCAATGCCATGTGTGCGGTATGTATTAAAAACAATCCAGTGGTAAGGAAACAGGTAAAAATGGGGATAATTAAAGTGGGGCCACAGCCTGGGGATTATTGGCAGGTGGATTTTTCTGAGTTTCCTAAAGCCCAACATTTTAAACATTTGTTGGTTTATGTTTGTACCTTTTCAGGATGGCCAGAGGCTTTTCCCTGCAGGACTAATCAGGCAAAGGAGGTGGTTAAAACGTTGTTAAAGGAGATTATTCCGAGGTTTGGAGTGCCTTTAGGAATTTCATCAGATAGGGGACCCCACTTTGTGGCTGGGATTGTTCAGGATCTTTCTAGAGTTTTGGGAATTTCCTGAGATTTACATACCCCTTGGAGGCCTCAGTCTAGCAGACAGGTAGAACGGATGAATCAAACATTGAAAAATCAAATTACAAAAATTTGCCAAGAAGCAGAAATCCAATGGCCGCAGGCATTGCCTTTAGCTCTGCTAAGAATCAGAATTAAACCCAGGGAAAGGGTGGGAGTTAGCCCATATGAGATTTTGTATGGGAAACCCTATCATGCTGCTACATATCAGGGGGACCCTCATTTAACTGGGGATCAAATGTTGCTTAATTATGTTTTGGCTCTGAATAAAACTCTTACAGCAATCAGAGGGACGTTGCAGTGGAATCGACCTTTACCCCTGGAGAATCCAGCACACGATATTCTTCCGGGTGACCAGGTGTATGTGCGAAAGTGGTCTGAGGAGCCGTTGAAGGAGAGATGGGACGGACCTCACCAAGTGATCATGACTACATATACCGCCGTCAAGGTTCAAGGGATCGACAACTGGATCCATTACACCAGGGTGAAAAAGGTTCCTCTGAAATGGACAGTAGAACCACTGTCACCCACCCGATTAATATTGCAAAGTCAGCGCTAATATTGTGGTGGTGGATTGTTCCAGTGGGAGGGGTGGTAACGGTTGAAGTTCCAAGATCTTATGTAACTGTACAAGAAGGGAACGCTGTCAATCTAACTTGTTTATTTATTTACGATCAGAGAGTTGGTTTCCGAGAAATTAAAGCTGGATGGAAGGCTCGATGGGATGGGGCCGATGACGATCAAGAATTGACTTCAAAATTGACTTGGGATGAAAGGATGCGAAGGGGCATTTCTATCATGCATATACCGAAAGCTACAAAAATGTGGACGGGACACTATACATGTACAATAACAGTTCGAAGTAGTAGGGACCAGGGAAATGTAGAGTTACGGGTGATAGGTTCCTCTGATCAGGAACCTGTCACTGACTCCCCGAATTCAGGGGTAGGTTGGGAAAAGGAATATGGACATCGTGAAAACTTAGTGATAGGTCTAATTAGAGATTTTGGTTTGATACAAAATGTATCTCAGATTACCGCCTGTTTACCTATTCCCCGGACTGCAAGTGATCCTATTCCGTGGGGGATAATCCCCGTAACCGTTATGCCATTATCAGGCAAGAATTTTTCATGGACATGTCATAAAGTATTTGGAAAAGTACCTCAACCAGAATCGAAAGGGGCTGATATATGTTTGACTAAACGGGTAATGACAGAAACAGAGTGCAAAAGGAAACCTACGTATTATGTATGGCAAAGGGACACAGGTAGATGTTATATCGAACCCCCTTTTGATGAACCCTGTGATCATGCCCGTACTGGGGCACCACGACAAAATATAAAATGGGAAAAACAATATACTATAGAATGCTGGAATGTTACTCATGATGTTGATATCTGGAAAAAAATGGAAAACTACTTGGGGTTCTAGTATCTCGGAGCATTATAGCTATATTGGCAAGGTGCAGTGGTGTATACAGTGGACGGGAACAGAAGATCAGTCACACCTAAAGGTTTTTACCACTGAAACCTCTTCCAGGTATTTTCATACGCAGCTAGAAGAATGGAATTGTACCCAAGTATTTACATGCAACACTTCGGAAGATCAGATAGGACTTGTTCCTGTAAAAATGGTATTGAAGTGGGGATGTGAGTGTAGAAGATATAAACATTATATTACTATAGAGCAGGAAGAGAAGGCTGTTAATTGTAAATACTCAACTGTACATAGCCCGGGAAATTTAGTATGGGTACTAGGACACGGGCAGTGGACAACTCACTTGCCCTTAGATGGACTGATTACACAAATTACTTTAGGAATTCCTACATTATGCCCTTTTTGGAAGGAATCAAAATTAACTAAGGAAGAAAAACAACTACGAAGTAGACGAAGTGTGGATCAGGATTTACAGGACTTAGGATTAGATAAAGAAGGTTGGCATGAACCCTCAGGGGGAGTTAAATTTGGGTGGGCTCTAGAATCTTTGTTTGCACCAGTTGCCTCCTATCGGAATAGGGAGATGTTGTATAAATTAATGGGTCAAACTGAAAGATTGGCAGCGGTAACCAGGAAAGGATTCAAAGCTATAAATATCCAGTTGCAGGCTACTTCTAGGATGACTTTACAGAATAGAATGGCTTTGGACATGATACTTCTCAAAGAACACGGTGTTTGTGGGTATTTGCATGGTAGAAATGAGCACTGCTGTATACACATCCCAAATGTTACTCAAGATGTCGAGAATGACATTCGTCAATTGGGACAAATCGAAAATAAGGTACGTGAGGTAAAAGAAGAAGCAGAACATAACTGGATTGGACAAATCTTTAGTTCCCTAGGAATCCAGGTCTCTGGTTGGCTCTCCTCGATTATACAGTATGCAATATCAATCATAATAATTGTTGTGGCAGTTTTAATTGTTTATAAGTGTCTTTTAGGAATGATTCTAAAAGAAAGTCAGCACACACGCCAAGTGATCAAGGCTGTCACTCGGAAAGAAATGATTATACCGGGAGCTTTGAATCCTAACATGTCAGCTCCTCCACCCTATTCAGAGGCAACTATTTGAATGATTGAGCATCCTTGCGAAAAAGAAGCTCGAAGGATGCTCAAAAGGGGGGGGTTGTTACAAATATATTTGTAAATCTAACTGTGAAAGTAGTTATGCTAAGGTTTATGGGGTTTAACTGGGCCTGTGGTGAGGTAACTTGAAACAGTAGTGGGGGCCCAGAAACTATTGGGAATTTGCTAGGAACAGCAGGACAATAATTAAAGTGATTAGTGAAGTAAATAGAACCTGAGGAAGAAAACAAACTGTTGCTTAAAGATAAGATTAGAATCAACATATGTAAAAGGTTTGGTGATGGGGGCCTAATTAACCAGAATCCTGTGTTAGACGAGCGTGGTAGATTTTTAACCCTTGGAGACGGACATCAATTGTATACATATAACCTATGTAACTGATTTATGGACGAGACCGTGTGTCTTTGTGCACGTACAACGCTGTAGAAAAAGTATAAAAGCTGTCTTCAAGAATGGCTCGTTGGAATCCTGGCTTAGGACAATAGTCCCCAGGTTTCCCGGGCCCAGCAAATAAAGCACCGCATAAACTGATACTCTGTCGGTTTGTGTTTCTGTGAACGGGCAACAAAACCACCACTTTTTGTCCCCAAACCCCATTTTTTACTGAATCACCAATTCTTTACCAAACCCCCTTATTTTGTCCCCACACAAACATTTCTTTTTCCAAATGACCATTTTTTGTCCCAAACCCCCATTTTTTTTAACCAAATTGCCACTGTTCGTGGGCACACTGAGCTGTGCCAAACCCCCCATGTCGGGCACACCAGGGCAGTGCCAACCCCCGTCCTTTGCCCCCCATGTTCTCCCCTCCCCTGAGGTCGGAACAGCCTATCTGTGCCCCCGTGGGGGCCTGTCATGTGAAAGGGAGGAGAGACAGAAAGGCAAAGAGTTCTTAACTGTATTAATAAGAAATTATTAGCAATAAGCACTTCCAGACAATCAGATCCTTATGTTCCCAAGACTGTATATCGACTACGGACTCCACACAGGTTGGAAGGGTTTCTGACCTCTGATATGAAGCCACACTTAGGCTGGGAAGAACTTATCAGCTAAATAAGTGTTTCCAGAAAATTAGAGCCTTATGAAGTCAGCACTGCCTGCTGAACTTCTGGACAAAACACAGGCTGGAAGGATTTCTAACCTCTGCTTTGAAGCCACACTTAATAGCTAGAAAAGAGCTTTGCCCACAACAGCTCCTGAAATGACATTTATTAATTTAGGTGTGTGACAGTTACTGTGGGTTCCGCTTTGCCGGCGATAACGTTCAGCTGCAAGATTGTATTTAATTGATAATAAAAGACCCCAAAAGAAACCAGCACAAAACACATTTTAGAGAGACAAGCACACCAAACTCAAGTTACAGTACAGCAACGTATCCCATTTTCACAACAGACAGAAACTAGCGACAAAGAACTACTAACCAGAAGCACAGGCACCTAAAACACTTATCTAGATAACATAACTCTTCTGATAACATAGGACAATAAAACAGTTTGCACACCACTCTCTCTGTAACACAAAGCAAAAGGAAAGAGCAGAGCTGCTTCTTACCAACACACATGTTAAAAAAAGAAACTGCGCATTGCAAAAGAAAGCAATAACTAATATAAAGTAGCAAAGTGTAAAGCAAGTTACTGCTTTTACTATTAAGGCAGCAAAACACAGTTAGTAAAAAAGGTGCTTCTAAAGAAAGAATCCAAGTAGCTGTTAGCATAAGATGTAAGATAGAATGTATAAAGGAATATGCTGTGTAAGAAAGTAAAGTTAAGAAAGTAAAGTATAGAAAAATAGAAAGCACATGGTCTCCTTACCCCTACATCGTTCCAGGAGGTAGGAGGAGGCAGGACAAGTTGCAAGCAGCCACCCCAACAGAGACAATGGCATTTCTCCCTCTCCTCTGAAGCAAAAACTGCATTTCTTTTTATACAGTTTTTTTCCCTCATGTGGTTTTGTGTGACTATAGTCAGTCTTTTGCAGGGGTGATACAGATGCCTGAGGGTGTTGGCTCCTTGAGTGGTTAAAGAAAATATCGCAAAGGGGGCAGGGCCATTTTTTAACACTCCATCCTTTGTTAATCTCATCAGTTTGAAAGCTTTTGTCCTCGGCTGGGAGCATCCCTCCAGGTGGCTGAGGCGTTTCCCTCAACCCATCCAGGCTTATCAGGGCCATCACCCCACAAGCCTGAAGAGTGATGGAAAGTTTGAGGAGCTGAAAGGTGTTGAGGCACTTAATTGCCATGCTGGTTTAGCACAGGCAGGAGTGTCAGTGGTCGACTTTTAGGCGCCAGGGCCCATGTTCCCTGTCCCCGGGCCCGCCCCCGGCCCAGAGCGGCTCTCCCTGCCCGGGACTCGCTCCCCGTGCCGGCCGCGGCCTCCGGCGGTGCCAGCGCTGCCCTTGGGCACTGAGGCCCTTTGGGAGCAGCCGAGCTGTGCCCCGGGCCGGGTGTCGCGGAGAGCAGAGCGTGCCCGCAGAGTGCCCGTGCTCTGGAGGGGAGCAGAGAGGGCCAGGGAAAGGGAAAGGGAAAGGGAAAGGGAAAGGGAAAGGGAAAGGGGAAAGGGAAAAGGGAAATGGGAAAAGGGAAATGGGAAAGGGAAAGGGAAAGGGAAAGGGAAAGGGAAAGGGAAAGGGAAAGGGAAAGGGAAAGGGAAAGGGAAAGGGCCAGGGAAAAGGGAAGGGAAAGGGCAAGGGGAAGGGAAAGGAAAAGGGAAAAGGGAAAGGGCAAGTGAAAGGGAAAGGGAAAGGGGCAAGAAAAAGGGCCAGGGAAAAGGGGAAGGGAAAGGATAAGGGAAAAGGCAAGGGAAAAGGAAGAGAGAAAAGAAAGGAAAGGGGCAGGGAAAGCGGAAACTCCCCATTCTCTCCTCTGCCTTCAATCCCTGCTGTGCTCTCTCCATCCCATCCTTTCATAACACCTCAAATTCCCATTTCTCCTCACATGGAACAGGTCTGCCCTCAAGAGGGGAAATCCCACAACAGCTTGGAAGAGACTCATTGTGCCAGAAAAAACAAGTCTAATAATGGTTTTACTATTTTTCAATATATATATGTATTTCTATATATTTATATAAATGTCTATATTTATATTTTTATTATTTCTATATTTACAGTTATTACATTTTCTATATTATTGTAATATTATCCATAGATAGAATAAAATATGCCAATATATAATATAAATATAATAATATATTAACATATAAGAAAATATAAATAAAAATCTGTTTTTATAAAAGTTTATTTATATTTTTATTTTACATATGAATATTCCGAGTGCCACCCTGACACCCGATCCCGCCAGATCTCAGTAGCTCGGTAGGGTCAGCCTTGGTCGGTACTTGGATTGGAGACCTTCTGGGAATACTGGGCGCTGTAGGTTCTAATCCCGAGGTCTTCACAGTCACCGTCCAAGCTCCTTCGGCAAATCTTCGTTTGCAAAGCCGACCCATACATCTCTGTCTCTATCTCTATCTCTATCTCTATCTCTATCTCTATCTCTATCTCTATCTCTATCTCTATCTCTATCTCTATCTCTATATCCATCTCTATATCTGCATTTATCTCTGTATTAATCTCTCTCTCTAGGTATTTCTCTCTATCTGTGTATTTACATGTATCTATCTATCTATCTATCTATCTATCTATCTATCACCATCTCTGTACGTATCTCTATCTATCTCTGTATTTATATATATTCATATTTACCTATCTCTGTATTTATATTTATCTCTATATTTATCTCCATGTCTAGCTATCTATCCATCTCTCTGCATCAAACTTTATCTATCTCCATACTTTATCTATCTATCTATCTATCTATCTATCTATCTATTTATCTACATTTAAATCTACATTATCAACATGTTTATATCTGTCTATCTATCTATTGCTGTATTTATATATGTATTTATCTCTATATCTATTGTTATCTATCTATCTATCTATCTATCTCTGCATTTATATTTATCTCCATGTTTATATCTATATTTATCGTTTTCTATGTATTTATCTTTATATTAATATTCATGTTTATATCAAACTCTCTGTATTTATATCTATCTATTAAACTGTATTTATATCTATATTTGTATTTACCTCCACATTTATCTCTCTATATTTATAGCTATATTCATATCTATCTACCTCTCTGTATTTATATCTATCTATCGATCTATGTATTTATCTCTGTATTTATCTCTATATTGATCATTATCTATCTGTCTATCTGTCTATCTGTCTATCTGTCTATCTAGTCATATCTGTATTTACATCTATCTCTGCATTTATCTCTGTATTTATCTCTCTATCTCTGTATTTATCTCTGTATTTATCTCTATAATTATATCTATGTTTATATCTATATCTCTGTATTTATAGATATCTATCATCTCTGTATTTATCACTGTATTTATTTCTATATTTATCACCATATTTAGAGATATATCTATCTATTTAAAACTCTCTATGTTTATATCTACCTATCTATTTATCTCTCTATTCATATCTATGTTTATATATATCTCTCTGGATTTATTACTATCTATTAATCTCTGTATTTATCTCTGCATTGATCTCTATGTTTATCTCTATATTTATATCTATCTATTCATCTCTGTATTTATGTCTATCTATGTATTTATCTCTATATTCATCTCTATATTTATATCTATCTCTGTATTTATATCTCTCTATCTCTGTATTTATCTATATGTCTGTATTTATCTCTATGTCTATCTATCCATCTCTCTGTATTTGTCTCTATCTCTGTATTTATCTCTGTATCTATGTCTATCTCTATATCTATCATCTATATCTATAGATCTATAATAATTGATAATATGAATATGATATATAATGCAGCCCTATTAATAATGTAAATAAACATATAAAATTATATATTATATCTATAAGATATACAGAATATATTTTTTTTTCTTATTTCTAGCTATGTCTACCCTATCTCTACAAGAATCTTCCTAATTCAAACTTGAGTTTGATTTTTCACAGCATTGCATCTTGTGCAGTTCCTCAAAATCTGGATGTTGGAGTAGGAGATAAAACATCTCCTGCATGTCCTTACATCAGTAATGTGCATCTTCACCCTTGATGAATCTTCACCCAGATGCAGCTATGTCTACCCTATCTCTACAAGAATCTTCCTAATTCAAACACAACATTTCCCACAGCCCAATAGAATCCATGTGTGGAAAGGCACAAGGCAGGAGCCCCGTGATGCTGCAGCTGCTCCTCTACAGGAAATCATTGCTCAGAGGCTGCTGCGGGTTCTGTGTCTGTCTCTGCCTCTGGAGCAGCAGCGTTGGGCTCCCTGCGCGCAACTGCCGAGGAACGGGACGGCTCCTGGCTGGTCCCTGCACAGCTCTCCAGGTCATCCTGACTGTGCTGTCGGTCTCGTGCCAGCAGTGCTGTCTTAGGGGACACCTGAAAGAGACACAAGGCCCAGCTCAGACAAGCCCACGCTGTCAGAACCACCTGGAGCTCCACAGTACCGGCTGTCGGGGCAGACACAGCCTCGAACTCCAGCCCTGACAAACACTTGGACCTGGTGGAAGAGAAAGGAACAGGCTCCCAGAGTCCACTGCACAGGGCTCAGCTTATCAACAAGTCAAGTTTCTTGCTGGCCAACACTTCCCACGTCCAAGCCTCAGCCATCCCAGGTCTCTTAGAGATGCATTTCTGACAGGATTGACTAAGCCAGCTCTGATTTCCAAAGGAGACATTTGGGCCACTGGGCCCCGAGTTCCACAGCTGTGGCTCAGCAGGAGGGCTGCTGCTTCCCCGAGGTGCTGGAGAACTGTTCTACTTGAGCACCGTGAGAGCCGGCCCGCGGACAGGGAGCCAACTCTCCCTCTCCCAAACTTTGGAGCGTCCCACGCATGAGCAGAGAAGAATGTGGGGAACAAAGCCCAGGGACCTTAAAGCACTGCTGAAGCCTTGAAAATCCTCATGCTCTGCCATTTCCTGAGCCCACAGGGTTGTGCCTGCTGGGCTGGCTGGGGGCAGAGACCTGCTCCCCTCTCCTACTCGGCTTGCAGTGCGCTGCAGCCCCAGCAGCTCTGACACGCTGCCCCCTGCCTGCTCTGGAGGGCAGGAGATGCCAGCCCTGGGAGCAGCACTCAGGCCTCGGCTGGCTTGGGGACAACAGCTCAGGTCACAACTTTTCTCCTCTTTCTCAGGGACAGGTGCTTTGCCACGGCCCATGTTCCTCCCATCAAGGACAATTCCGTTCTCACCTTTCCATAAGTGGGGACCTTGAGCCTGCGATTGTTCTCATCATAAAATACAATACTATCTGGAGGAAATACTTTCTTGAAAACTCTCTTGATTCTCCTCTCTTCAGGCTTCACCTGCACATTGGATGGGACAAAGCATCATGCAAAGCTGCACCCAGCAGTACAGCCACAGCAGCTTTTGAGGAGAGTTTTCCTACTCCTCACCTGCTCCTGTAACTCAGGTAATTGCTGACTGCAGTGAGCATGGGACTCCTCCTGTGAAGAAAACAAGGATTTCATTTTGGTCTGATGCTTGGTGAGGGCCATAATTTTATATCTTCCTTCTTAGGTCTCTAATGGGGGGCTGCTGCCACTGGAATTTGCCCTGTTTCCTCTCTATGCCCAGACAGCACTCCCACCAAAGAAGGTTCTGCTTTCATCTGTATCCAAGTGGACACCATGTGCTGGTCAGACTGGGAGAGAGGCAATGCACAGGCATCTGGGAGCAAGAGACCCCTAAAACACCTCCTCAGCCTCCTCCTTTCAGGTTCCACCTGCACATTGGATGGCAGAAAGGCTCACAGAAACCTGACAGCAACCCTGGGCCAGAAGGACCTGTGGACATCAAGGCCAGGAGGTCTCTGCTCACACACCCTTAATTGCACCAGGGAACAAAAGAGCACTGAATGTGGTCTATGGAAGAGAGTCAGGTGTGTGTCTGGGGACACTGGGCCCAGGAGGGGGGCACTGCAGTGAAGGTGCATTTGTGAAGTCCTTGGGATGCCAGAAGAGAGAGAAAATAAAAGGTGTGCACACAGCGGGGAGAGGGAGAGGGAAGGAAACAAAGCGAGGACTCCAAAGTGCTGTCTGGGAAATGGTGTTGTGGTCCAGAGTACTGTGAGGCTTGGCAGAGGCAGCAAAAGCCCATTTCACCTGCTCAGGACTCCTCCTGGACTCAGCACTGAGTTCTCTCCTCTCCCTGTTCTCTTCTTCTGATGTTGAAACTCGCTGCTGTTCCAGGTTGGTCACTGAGAGCTGTGACAGCTGCTTCCTTTCTGCTCCAACATCCTGCTGGGTAATGAGAGAGGAGATGATGCCATTCTTCTCACACGCTGCACAAGCTGGGCCTCAGAAATCTCCCTCTGGGAGAGCACCCTCTGAGCTCCAGCAGTGCAGCTGCTGTTCAGCCTTGGGTACAAAACTGCCAAGTTCAGTCCATCAGCCTGGTCAGTGGCTCCCTTTTATTTCCATGCCAAATCCAAGCTACCACATGTTGGCTGACCTTGCCTAGGCATGGGAGAAAGAGTTCCCCATGGGCAGCTTTTGGACCTGAGCTGATTGGAACAGCAAACTCCAGAGCTGTGTCAGTCTCTGCGGGCCTGCCAGGAGACATTCTCGCAGGTGAATGGTCTCTGCTGGAGCCACACAGACCGACGAGGCTGCAGCCCTGGCTGCTTTGCCCAAGCTGCTCATGTACTGATGGGAACTTCTATTGTCTTTCCTGGGTTTGGGGCAAGAGGGAGTGGTTTTTGACCCCTCCTTTATAGAGTTTCCCTGATGCCATCCCCTGGAAGCCCCACTGTCCTCCCTTGGCACAGCAATGGCCACGTCAGCCTGTCAGTCTGGCTTTCCAAGCAGGACTAGTTTTCCCCTCTCAGGCACACGTTGTGATCTGCATCAGCACTTTTGCTTTCCTTCTTTTCTCCCCTTTGTCTGTTCTCAGATGGCCAAGGCTAAACACATCTCTTCTATAAAAACAGATAGACCAAACTTGGTCTTCTCACCCCTTTTCCCAGATTTAGATCTTTAGAAATGTGAAGATGAATTTGGACACAAACAATTGCCCAGGCCATGCCACGTCAATAGAGAAAAGTGTGGAAATGACTTTCACTGAAGTTTCAAGGGCGACGACTTTAGCAAGGAGGGAAAAAGCACCTTCAGCCCAAACTGGCCTTGACATGACTATGACACCTTTTCCTCCTTGTTCTGAACAGTGGTGATTGGAAAGTGAAACTGAAAAATGGTTCTTCTTAGAAATAGGAAGACAAGGTCCAAAACCAGCAAGGAAATGGCCTTTCCTGGCATCTGCCAGACTCACCAGCACATCGTGTCTTTGCTCCTCTGTGCTCTTCAGTTTCCTTTGCAGAGACTCCACCACCTGATGCACAATCCCAGCCACTTTCTTCTTGGCAGAGGTCTCTTTCCTCAGGGCAGCTTCTGGAGAGTCCCTCCTGTGTTCTGCTGTCCCCAGCGCTGCAGCAGGAAAGGCCAAAGGGGAAGGAGTAGAGAAAAACAAACTGATGTGCATCCTGCAGACACAACAGCAGTGTCTGCTCTGCCCATCTGTGTTACCCAGGCCTAAGGCCACAAGTGATCCCAAAGCTGAGAAAAATGGAGGAACCTTGCAGGCAGAGAAAAAAGGGAGAATAAAAGTGGCAAGGTCCAGAGGAACATGAAAGTGTGTTTGCCCTTCTGCTTGTTGAAAGACCAGGACTGAGGGTTTGGCAGCTCCTCAGCCACAGTGTTAGAAGCAGGGAGAACAGACATGGGGCAAACAGGGAGAGAGACGGGAGGGGAGAGCCAGATGCAGGGTCCCAAAGGAGAAGGAGGAAGAGGCAAAAGCCAAGACTGACTATTACAGTGCTGATTGATGGGGAATACGGAGAAGTCTCCTGCTGGTTGTTTTTACCCTCTGCCATCCCCAGGTACTGCACTTTTCCACTCTGGGGCATCAGACAACGTTGTTGGTGAGACAGGAGAGAGACGTGGGTGGGAAAGGGAGAAGCTAAACCTTCCCAGCTTTAGCCAACTGTTTGTGCAACTCCTGACTGTGGGCACATGAGTTGTCTGTCAGAGTGTGACTCTCCCTCAGCTCCAGCTCCCAGACCCAACTCTTTGTGGCCAAGGCCTCTGCTCTCTTCTCAGAACTCTGGAGCCTCAAATCCAGCTCAGACCTTTCAGCCTCCAGAGTGTGCAGAGAGTCCCTCAAGCTCCTCTCACCTGCCCCTAACTCTTCCAGGGCCTGCAGCAGCTGCTGCTCTTGAGTTGCCTGGGCAGTCTCCTTCTCCAGTACTGCTTCCTGCAGGGCCTGGATCTGGAACATGCATGCACAGAGTGTGAGGGACAGGGCTGCTCCCGAGGCAGCAGAGCGGGCAGTACGGCCAGGAACGAAGGAGAAATTCCTTCCAGCACAAAACACACCAGAAACAGGAGGTACAAAGGCAAGGAGTGCAATAGAGAAAATCAAATAGGGAAAGGGAAGATAATGAGCCTTGATGGGCAAGGAAAAGAAATGTAAAGTTCCTGGGACCTGCCCTCAAACTCAGCTTTTTCTGCTTTCTCTCCCCAAATCCCATTCCTTTAGCCCCATCTTTTGCCTTCTCTCCCCAGCTCTGCCTGCATTGCCAGCCTTCCTTGCTGGGGCTGTGCTCTGGAGCTCAGCAGGCTCTGTGCTTTCAGTGCCTGCACTAGTCCTTCCCTCCTCAGTCCCAGGACCTGCATTTTATGCCCTTCTAAGTGCCCCTCACACTTTTCCCTGGCTCCTCAAACGTACCTGCCCCATCTCTCGCTCTGTTTTCACCAGTGCCTCCTGGACCTGCTGGCTGCCCTGCCTTATCCCCTTCCAAATGTGGAACAGGTTCTCTATGGCATCCAGCTTGTCTCTCTGCTTTTCCAGCAGGACCTGCACAGAAACAAAGAGGACACGTTCACACTTCCCACACAACATGTGTGTGTTAGGACAGAAGGACTGATGGGCTCCCGCCTTCTCAGAGCACTGAGCAGGTGCTGGGAGGGGAAAGCAATGGGATACTACAATCTGCAGGGGGTATTGTGTGTCCCTGGAGAAGAGGACCCCAGTGCATCGGTCACCTGGTGTTTGAGCTCCTGCACTTCTCCTGTGCGGTCTGAAAGAAGCTGCTCCATTTGGTGAAGAGCAGAGCGGAGCTCTGACACCTCGTTCTGCTGGGCAAGGTCCTTTTCTTCCAGGGCTCTGATCCTCCGGTCCTTCTCTTCCAGACACACAGTCAGCCTGAAAGAGAGAGCATGCAACTCATTCCTACATGGTATCACATTCTATAACCTCTTAGGGCTGCAGCCACCTGGGCAAAAGTGCTCTGGCTGATGGGATTTATCTAAACAACTCGGCTGCCTGTTCCCACTGCAGTCACACCCCAGCACTGTGCCTTTATCCATGGGAGCCGAACTGCCTAAATGTGCTCTCTGTTTTCTGAGATGGGAATGTGAAGAGAAATATAACAAAGTCTTGACATGAATATATTACCGGCAACAGCATTTTTTTCTTTAGACTATCAAGACTCCAAGGGACAGGTTTTGTCAACAAGGCAGAGACATTTGCTTCCTCCGGATTGCATCTCCCGGCAGGAACAGCAGCAAGTGAAAGCCAGGGGATCTCTGGGCAGTTCCCCAAGGTTTGCCAGAACCCAGGTTCCTTTCAGCTGGACAAAAAAAGACTGAGAGCAGAAGTGCCAACAGGGGCTTGGCACACATACTGCCATCCTTCCACGTGATGCAGGAAGCTCCAGGGGATGCCGGAGGGCACGGCCTTTTCATTGCCTTCTGCTCTGAAGAACCACCATGTGCCATTCAAGACTGGCAGCACTTTATGGGCCGCAGAAGCCTACCCAGCCTTTCTATTCCTTCTTGCCTGCTTTGGCCACTCAGTGCCACCTGTGACGGTGCAGGGTGGCAGGGACCCTGCCTGAGCCTCTGCAGGCACCTCTTGGCACTGTCTGAGGAAGGAGCCAACAGAGGGCCACAAGAGACGTTGGTGTTCCTTGGGTGCCTCAGAGGGGAATCTGCCTTCCCTGCCCAATCATGGCCTTCAGATGGTTGTGGCAAACACAGGGATCAGGATGCCAGGCTGATACACATCCCAGAGGTTTCAAACACCTGGACACAGAGTGGAGCTGATGGATGTATCCAGCTCATTACATCTCAGCTTGCCCAGACACACTGCCCTGAGAACAGAATACCCTCTCAGAGGGGAAGAGCTACTTGAAAGTCGTTTCTCTTTTGAAAAATACATCCCTGAAGAAGTAAAAGAAAATGAAACACATCTGCACTGTTAGTTCAGAACTCTGCCATTTAGTAATTGCTGGCAGAGCCACTTGCAGATGCAAAGATGGCAAAGAGGGAAGGCATGACACAGAAAGCACAGTCCCTGTGCTGCAGCCTTCCCGTGTCCTTCTCGAGGCTTGCACAGTCCCTGCAGAGAGATGGCTGAGTGAGAAGAACCACGAGGCCTGGAGAGTCACAGATCCCATTTTCAGCACTCCAGCATGGAGCTGAGGGCAGCAAGCTAAGGGAGATCTTGCTCTTTCCCTCTCAAGGAAACCCCTGGAGAGGGAAAGGAAGGCAGACTTCTGTCTCCCTTCAGTGAGAAGCAGTGGCTGGGAAAGGGCACCCAAAGAACAGCATTCAGAGAAGCAACTTGGTCACAGGGAGGCGTCTGGTGTTCCAACATCGCTGTCCATCTCCCAGACAGCCTTGGCAGTCACAGCAGAGCATGACAAGCCCTGACAGGACAATGCTGAAGTGCCACACTGAGGCCTACACGTGGAAGGGCAGGTGTGTTCTTTGGCCACAACACCTCTGAAATCCCACAAGCACATTCCCTCTGGAACGTTGAAGGAAGAGCAAAGTCTCACCTTCTGATCTCTTCCTCTAAGGATTGCAAGTACTTTGGAGGGCTGCTGGATGTCTTGTCTTTCTCCCCCAATTTCTCCAGGTTTTGCTGCCCCTCCTGGCACTGCTCTTCCTGCTGCAGCAGGAAATTGTTTGAGTCCTGCCTGGCAGAAAGCTCTTGTGTCGGGGCCTGCAGGAACAGACAGGGAAAGAGCACAAACAAGCAATAAGGAGCAGGGAAGGAGGCTCCAGAGAGCTGGCAGAAGCAGCAAGCAGGGACACAGATGCACTGAAGGCAAAAGTTGTGCTGGAGGGGTGGGCATCAAGGAGGGACAAGCAGTAGAACACAGAGCTGGTGACACCAGAAAGGCAGTGCTGGACCACAAGGGAAAATATTTGGCTGGTGAAGTGCTGCCTCATTCCAAGCCCTCGAGCTTCCTGGAAGAGCTCAGGGATGAGTCCCCTCAGACTGCAGGGCTGGCCCTGAGGCAGTGGCTCCCAAAGGCTTTGCAGCCTGCCCCAGCTCAGCAATTGCAGCTCAGCTCTTTCTCCCCTCCTTGGGAATTTTTTCAACCCAATAGTTTGACAATGGCATAAAACAAATCTGCTGCAAGGTGTCTCACTTTTCTCCTCTTTCTGAGGGACATGTGTTTAGCCACGGCCCATGTTCCTCCCACCAAGGACAATTCTGTTCTCACCTTTCCACAAATGGGAATCTTGTGCTTGTGACACCTGGAGAAAGAAAATCTAGTGCTCCGTGGGGAAAATACTCTCTTAAAAACACTCTTGATTCTCCTCTCTTCAGGCTGCACCTGCACATTGAAGGAGACAAAGCATCATGCAAAGCTGCACCCAACAGTACAGCCACAGCAGCTTTTGAGGAGAGTTTTCCTACTCCTCACCTGCTCCTGTAACTCAGGTAATTGCTGACTGCAGTGAGCATGGGACTCCTCCTGTGAAGAAAAAACAAGAATTTCCTTTCAGTCTGCAGCCTGGTCATGGCCATAATTTTATATCTTCCTTCTTAGGTCTCTAATGGGGGGCTGCTGCCACTGGAATTTGCCCTGTTTCCTCTCTATGCCCAGACAGCACTCCCACCAAAGAAGGTTCTGCTTTCATCTGTATCCAAGTGGACACCATGTGCTGGTCAGACTGGGAGAGAGGCAATGCACAGGCATCTGGGAGCAAGAGACCCCTAAAACACCTCCTCAGCCTCCTCCTTTCAGGTTCCACCTGCACATTGGATGACAGAAAGGCTCACAGAAACCTGACAGAAACCCTGGGCCAGAAGGACCTGTGGACATCAAGGCCAGGAGGTCTCTGCTCACACACCCTTAATTGCACCAGGGAACAAAAGAGCACTGAATGTGGTCTATGGAAGAGAGTCAGGTGTGTGTCTGGGGACACTGGGCCCAGGAGGGGGGCACTGCAGTGAAGGTGCATTTGTGAAGTCCTTGGGATGCCAGAAGAGAGAGAAAATAAAAGGTGTGCACACAGCGGGGAGAGGGAAGAAAACAAGCTGAGGACTCCAAAGTGCTGTCTGGGATATGGTGTTGTGGTCCAGAGTACTGTGAGGCTTGGCAGAGGCAGCAAAAGCCCATTTTACCTGCTCAGGACTCCTCCTGGACTCAGCACTGAGTTCTCTCCTCTCCCTGTTCTCTTCTTCTGATGTTGAAACTCGCTGCTGTTCCAGGTTGGTCACTGAGAGCTGTGACAGCTGCTTCCTTTCTGCTCCAACATCCTGCTGGGTAATGAGAGAGGAGATGATGCCATTCTTCTCACACGCTGCACAAGCTGGGCCTCAGAAATCTCCCTCTGGGAGAGCACCCTCTGAGCTCCAGCAGTGCAGCTGCTGTTCAGCCTTGGGTACAAAACTGCCAAGTTCAGTCCATCAGCCTGGTCAGTGGCTCCCTTTTATTTCCATGCCAAATCCAAGCTACCACATGTTGGCTGACCTTGCCTAGGCATGGGAGAAAGAGTTCCCCATGGGCAGCTTTTGGACCTGAGCTGATTGGAACAGCAAACTCCAGAGCTGTGTCAGTCTCTGCGGGCCTGCCAGGAGACATTCTCGCAGGTGAATGGTCTCTGCTGGAGCCACACAGACCGACGAGGCTGCAGCCCTGGCTGCTTTGCCCAAGCTGCTCATGTACTGATGGGAACTTCTATTGTCTTTCCTGGGTTTGGGGCAAGAGGGAGTGGTTTTTGACCCCTCCTTTGTAGAGTTTCCCTGGTGCCATCCCCTGGAAGCCCCACTGTCCTCCCTTGGCACAGCAATGGCCACGTCAGCCTGTCAGTCTGGCTTTCCAAGCAGGACTAGTTTTCCCCTCTCAGGCACACGTTGTGATCTGCATCAGCACTTTTGCTTTCCTTCTTTTCTCCCCTTTGTCTGTTCTCAGATGGCCAA
Organism: Pithys albifrons albifrons; assembly: GCF_047495875.1. Classification (NCBI taxonomy): domain Eukaryota; kingdom Metazoa; phylum Chordata; class Aves; order Passeriformes; family Thamnophilidae; genus Pithys; species Pithys albifrons. The sequence continues at coordinate 209,821 of NW_027286062.1, read as the reverse complement.
GGCTAAACACATCTCTTCTATAAAAACAGATAGACCAAACTTGATCTTCTCACCCCTTTTCCCAGATTTAGAACTTTAGAAATCTGAAGATGAATTTGGACACAAACAATTGCCCAGGCCATGGCACGTCAATAGAGAAAAGTGTGGAAATGACTTTCACTGTCAGGGGCCGAAAACTTCAGCATGGAGGGAAAAAAAGCACCCTCAGCCCAAACTGGCCTTGACATGACTATGACACCTTTTCCTCCTTGTTCTGAACAGTGGTGATTGGAAAGTGAAACTGAAAAATGGTTCTTCTTAGAAATAGGAAGACAAGGTCCAAAACCAGCAAGGAAATGGCCTTTCCTGGCATCTGCCAGACTCACCAGCACATCCTGTCTTTGCTCCTCTCTGCTCTTCAGTTTCCTTTGCAGAGACTCCACCACCTGATGCACAATCCCAGCCACTTTCTTCTTGGCAGAGGCCTCTTCCTTCAGGGCAGCTTCTGGAGAGTCCCTCCTGTGTTCTGCTGTCCCCAGCGCTGCAGCAGGAAAGGCCAAAGGGGAAGGAGTAGAGAAAAACAAACTGATGTGCATCCTGCAGACACAACAGCAGTGTCTGCTCTGCCCATCTGTGTTACCCAGGCCTAAGGCCACAAGTGATCCCAAAGCTGAGAAAAATGGAGGAACCTTGCAGGCAGAGAAAAAAGGGAGAATAAAAGTGGCAAGGTCCAGAGGAACATGAAAGTGTGTTTGCCCTTCTGCTTGCTGAAAGAACAGGACTGAGGGTTTGGCAGCTCCTCAGCCACAGTGTTAGAAGCAGGGAGAACAGACATGGGGCAAACAGGGAGAGAGACGGGAGGGGAGAGCCAGATGCAGGGTCCCAAAGGAGAAGGAGGAAGAGGCAAAAGCCAAGACTGACTATTACAGTGCTGATTGATGGGGAATACGGAGAAGTCTCCTGCTGGTTGTTTTTACCCTCTGCCATCCCCAGGTACTGCACTTTTCCACTCTGGGGCATCAGACAACGTTGTTGGTGAGACAGGAGAGAGACGTGGGTGGGAAAGGGAGAAGCTAAACCTTCCCAGCTTTAGCCAACTGTTTGTGCAACTCCTGACTGTGGGCACATGAGTTGTCTGTCAGAGTGTGACTCTCCCTCAGCTCCAGCTCCCAGACCCAACTCTTTGTGGCCAAGGCCTCTGCTCTCTTCTCAGAACTCTGGAGCCTCAAATCCAGCTCAGACCTTTCAGCCTCCAGAGTGTGCAGAGAGTCCCTCAAGCTCCTCTCACCTGCCCCTAACTCTTCCAGGGCCTGCAGCAGCTGCTGCTCTTGAGTTGCCTGGGCAGTCTCCTTCTCCAGTACTGCTTCCTGCAGGGCCTGGATCTGGAACATGCATGCACAGAGTGTGAGGGACAGGGCTGCTCCCGAGGCAGCAGAGCGGGCAGTACGGCCAGGAACGAAGGAGAAATTCCTTCCAGCACAAAACACACCAGAAACAGGAGGTACAAAGGCAAGGAGTGCAATAGAGAAAATCAAATAGGGAAAGGGAAGATAATGAGCCTTGATGGGCAAGGAAAAGAAATGTAAAGTTCCTGGGACCTGCCCTCAAACTCAGCTTTTTCTGCTTTCTCTCCCCAAATCCCATTCCTTTAGCCCCATCTTTTGCCTTCTCTCCCCAGCTCTGCCTGCATTGCCAGCCTTCCTTGCTGGGGCTGTGCTCTGGAGCTCAGCAGGCTCTGTGCTTTCAGTGCCTGCACTAGTCCTTCCCTCCTCAGTCCCAGGACCTGCATTTTATGCCCTTCTAAGTGCCCCTCACACTTTTCCCTGGCTCCTCAAACGTACCTGCCCCATCTCTCGCTCTGTTTTCACCAGTGCCTCCTGGACCTGCTGGCTGCCCTGCCTTATCCCCTTCCAAATGTGGAACAGGTTCTCTATGGCATCCAGCTTGTCTCTCTGCTTTTCCAGCAGGACCTGCACAGAAACAAAGAGGACACGTTCACACTTCCCACACAACATGTGTGTGTTAGGACAGAAGGACTGATGGGCTCCCGCCTTCTCAGAGCACTGAGCAGGTGCTGGGAGGGGAAAGCAATGGGATACTACAATCTGCAGGGGGTATTGTGTGTCCCTGGAGAAGAGGACCCCAGTGCATCGGTCACCTGGTGTTTGAGCTCCTGCACTTCTCCTGTGCGGTCTGAAAGGACCTGCCCAATTTGGTGAAGAGCAGAACGGAGCTCTGACACCTCGTTCTGCTGGGCAAGGTCCTTTTCTTCCAGGGCTCTGATCCTCCGGTCCTTCTCTTCCAGACACACAGTCAGCCTGAAAGAGAGAGCATGCAACTCATTCCCACATGGTATCACATTCTATAACCTCTTAGGGCTGCAGCCACCTGGGCAAAAGTGCTCTGGCTGATGGGATTTATCTAAACAACTCGGCTGCCTGTTCCCACTGCAGTCACACCCCAGCACTGTGCCTTTATCCATGGGAGCCGAACTGCCTAAATGTGCTCTCTGTTTTCTGAGATGGGAATGTGAAGAGAAATATAACAAAGTCTTGACATGAATATATTACCGGCAACAGCATTTTTTTCTTTAGACTAACAAGACTCCAAGGGACAGGTTTTGTCAACAAGGCAGAGATATTTGCTTCCTCCGGATTGCATCTCCCGGCAGAAACAGCAGCAAGTGACAGCCAGGGGATCTCTGGGCAGTTCCCCAAGGTTTGCCAGAACCCAGGTTCCTTTCAGCTGGACAAACAAAGACTGAGAGCAGAAGTGCCAACAGGGGCTTGGCACACATACTGCCATCCTTCCACATGATGCAAGAAGCTCCAGGGGATGCCGGAGGGCACGGCCTTTTCATTGCCTTCTGCTCTGAAGAACCACCATGTGCCATTCAAGACTGGCAGCACTTTATGGGCCGCAGAAGCCTACCCAGCCTTTCTATTCCTTCTTGCCTGCTTTGGCCACTCAGTGCCACCTGTGACGGTGCAGGGTGGCAGGGACCCTGCCTGAGCCTCTGCAGGCACCTCTTGGCACTGTCTGAGGAAGGAGCCAACAGAGGGCCACAAGAGACATTGGTGTTCCTTGGGTGCCTCAGAGGGGAATCTGCCTTCCCTGCCCAATCATGGCCTTCAGATGGTTGTGCCAAGCACAGGGATCAGGATGCCAGGCTGATACACATCCCAAAAGTTTCAAACACCTGGACACAGGGTGGAGCTGATGGATGTATCCAGCTCATTACATCTCAGCTTGCCCAGACACACTGCCCTGAGAACAGAATACCCTCTCAGAGGGGAAGAGCTACTTGAAAGTCGTTTGTCTTTTGAAAAATACATCCCTGAAGAAGTAAAAGAAAATGAAACACATCTGCACTGTTAGTTCAGAACTCTGCCATTTAGTAATTGCTGGCAGAGCCACTTGCAGATGCAAAGATGGCAAAGAGGGAAGGCATGACACAGAAAGCACAGTCCCTGTGCTGCAGCCTTCCCGTGTCCTTCTCGAGGCTTGCACAGTCCCTGCAGAGAGATGGCTCAGTGAGAAGAACCACGAGGCCTGGAGAGTCACAGATCCCATTTTCAGCACTCCAGCATGGAGCTGAGGGCAGCAAGCTAAGGGAGATCTTGCTCTTTCCCTCTCAAGGAAACCCCTGGAGAGGGAAAGGAAGGCAGACTTCTGTCTCCCTTCAGTGAGAAGCAGTGGCTGGGAAAGGGCACCCAAAGAACAGCATTCAGAGAAGCAACTTGGTCACAGGGAGGCGTCTGGTGTTCCAACATCGCTGTCCATCTCCCAGACAGCCTTGGCAGTCACAGCAGAGCATGACAAGCCCTGACAGGACAATGCTGAAGTGCCACACTGAGGCCTACACGTGGAAGGGCAGGTGTGTTCTTTGGCCACAACACCTCTGAAATCCCACAAGCACATTCCCTCTGGAACGTTGAAGGAAGAGCAAAGTCTCACCTTCTGATCTCTTCCTCTAAGGATTGCAAGTACTTTGGAGGGCTGCTGGATGTCTTGTCTTTCTCCTCCAATTTCTCCAGGTTTTGCTGCCCCTCCTGGCACTGCTCTTCCTGCTGCAGCAGGAAATTGTTTGAGTCCTGCCTGGCAGAAAGCTCTTGTGTCGGGGCCTGCAGGAACAGACAGGGAAAGAGCACAAACAAGCAATAAGGAGCAGGGAAGGAGGCTCCAGAGAGCTGGCAGAAGCAGCAAGCAGAGACACAGCTGCACTGAAGGCAAAAGTTGTGCTGGAGGGGTGGGCATCAAGGAGGGACAAGCAGTAGAACACAGAGCTGGTGACACCAGCAAGGCAGTGCTGGACCACAAGGGAAAATATTTGGCTGGTGAAGTGCTGCCTCATTCCAAGCCCTCGAGCTTCCTGGAAGAGCTCAGGGATGAGTCCCCTCAGACTGCAGGGCTGGCCCTGAGGCAGTGGCTCCCAAAGGCTTTGCAGCCTGCCCCAGCTCAGCAATTGCAGCTCAGCTCTTTCTCCCCTCCTTGGGAATTTTTTCAACCCAATAGTTTGACAATGGCATAAAACAAATCTGCTGCAAGGTGTCTCACTTTTCTCCTCTTTCTGAGGGACATGTGTTTAGCCACGGCCCATGTTCCTCCCACCAAGGACAATTCTGTTCTCACCTTTCCACAAATGGGAATCTTGTGCTTGTGACACCTGGAGAAAGAAAATCTAGTGCTCCGTGGGGAAAATACTCTCTTAAAAACACTCTTGATTCTCCTCTCTTCAGGCTGCACCTGCACATTGAAGGAGACAAAGCATCATGCAAAGCTGCACCCAACAGTACAGCCACAGCAGCTTTTGAGGAGAGTTTTCCTACTCCTCACCTGCTCCTGTAACTCAGGTAATTGCTGACTGCAGTGAGCATGGGACTCCTCCTGTGAAGAAAAAACAAGAATTTCCTTTCAGTCTGCAGCCTGGTCATGGCCATAATTTTATATCTTCCTTCTTAGGTTTCTAATGCGGGGCTGCTGCCACTGGAATTTGCCCTGTTTCTACTCTATGGCCAGACAGCTTTCCCACCAAAGAAGGTTCTGCTGCTTTCATCTGTATCCAAGTGGACACCATGTGCTGGTCAGACTGGGAGAGAGGCAATGCACAGGCATCTGGGAGCAAGAGACCCCTAAAACACCTCCTCAGCCTCCTCCTTTCAGGTTCCACCTGCACATTGGATGGCAGAAAGGCTCACAGAAACCTGATAGAAACCCTGGGCCAGAAGGACCTGTGGACATCAAGGCCAGGAGGTCTCTGCTCACACACCCTTAATTGCACCAGGGAACAAAAGAGCACTGAATGTGGTCTATGGAAGAGAGTCAGGTGTGTGTCTGGGGACACTGGGCCCAGGAGGGGGGCACTGCAGTGAAGGTGCATTTGTGAAGTCCTTGGGATGCCAGAAGAGAGAGAAAATAAAAGGTGTGCACACAGCGGGGAGAGGGAAGAAAACAAGCTGAGGACTCCAAAGTGCTGTCTGGGAAATGGTGTTGTGGTCCAGAGTACTGTGAGGCTTGGCAGAGGCAGCAAAAGCCCATTTTACCTGCTCAGGACTCCTCCTGGACTCAGCACTGAGTTCTCTCCTCTCCCTGTTCTCTTCTTCTGATGTTGAAACTCGCTGCTGTTCCAGGTTGGTCACTGAGAGCTGTGACAGCTGCTTCCTTTCTGCTCCAACATCCTGCTGGGTAATGAGAGAGGAGATGATGCCATTCTTCTCACACGCTGCACAAGCTGGGCCTCAGAAATCTCCCTCTCGGAGAGCACCCTCTGAGCTCCAGCAGTGCAGCTGCTGTTCAGCCATGGGTACAAAACTGCCAAGGTCAGTCCATCAGCCTGGTCAGTGGCTCCCTTTTATTTCCATGCCAAATCCAAGCTACCACATGTTGGCTGACCTTGCTTAGGCATGAGAGAAAGAGTTCCCCATGGGCAGCTTTTGGACCTGAGCTGATTGGAACAGCAAACTCCAGAGCTGTGTCAGTCTCTGCGGGCCTGCCAGGAGACATTCTCGCAGGTGAATGGTCTCTGCTGGAGCCACACAGACCGACGAGGCTGCAGCCCTGGCTGCTTTGCCCAAGCTGCTCATGTACTGATGGGAACCTCTATTGCCACCTCTTGGTGGGGAACATCACTGGAATCTTTCATGGATGTGGGAGGGACATTAAGATCAATCCCAAGGCCTACCTGTGTGCAAGGTTCTGCTGTGTCCCTCTCTGAAACCCTTTCCTGAAGGAGGGCTAATTCTTTCACCAGGGACTCTTTCTCCATTTCACTCTTGGTAAGGGCAGCACGCAGGACTTGTGTCTTTTCTCTCCATTCGAGTTCTCTGCTTCGTGTCTGCTCCAAAGCAGCAGCCACACGTTCCACTTCTTCCTGCATGGCTTCCCTCTCAGCTTGCCCTTGTTGTGCTCTTTCCTCCTCCTTTTGCAAGTTAGTCAAATACATTTCATTCTGCTTTTCCAGCATTGCCATCTTGTCTTGGTAAACCTTTATTTCTCTCTCCCTCTCTGATAGGATGGCAATGATACCAGTGAGTTTCTCCTGCACAACTTTCCCCTCTTCAGCCTCTTTCTGGAGCATCTCCATTTTCTTCCCCTGATTTTCAACTTCCTCAGTTTTAATTTTTAAGATGGACAGTGCAGTTTGGAGTTTTTGTTCAAGGGAGTGACTCCTCTCTGTTGCTAAATTTGCTTGGGTTTCAGAGGCTGTAACTAATTCCTCAAGAAGTTTGATGTGACACTCCAGTTGTTCTTTCTCTGCTTGCAGCCTGTCCCGTTCATGCTGCAAAGCAGGGACAAAAAGAGTCCATCATTCCATCTCTTGTGTCTGCTCTTCGTGGCAGATCTGAACTCCTGCCGCAGTGGCAGGCACGGGCTGCCCCTCTCTCCCTGCCTCTCGGGATGCTGCAGACCTTTCCTGGGCCCCCCTTTACTCTGCGTCTTTCCCAGCTCCCTCAGCCAGTCCCAGCTGCCTTTCTGCCCTTCCCTGAGCTCTTGGAGCTCTACTCGAGGTGTCCTTTGGGGAGGAGCTGCCAGAAGTGCAGCCAGAATTCCAAGTCAGACTTAAGCCTGATTTAGGCAGTGCCATGACAGTGTGGTCTCCATTGGGGAGGAAGGGAAGTTCAAAGGACCCCAACCTTTGCTTTCCTGGGTTTGGGGCAATAGGGAGTGGTTTTTAATCTCTCCTGTGTGGAGTTTCCATGCTCCCATCCCGTAGAGGATGATCCAAAACCAACAAGAAAACAACCTTTCTGGCTTCTGCCAGTCTCACCAGCGCATCCTGTTTTAGCTCCTCCATGCTCTGCAGTTTTCTTTGCAGAGACTCCACCTCCTGACGCAGAGTCTGAGCCTCTTCCTTCCTTGCAGAGGCCTCTTCCTTCAGGGCAGCTTCTAGGGAATCTCTCTTGTGTTCTGCTGTCCCCAGCGCTGCAGCAGGAAAGGCCAAAGGGCAAGGGAAAAAGCAAAGAAAGACAAACTGATGTGCATCCTGCAGACACAACAGCAGTGTCTTCTCTGCCCGTCTGTGTCACCCAGGGCCTAAGGCCAAAGGGCTTCCAAAGCTGACAGAAATGTGGGAAACTTCCAGGTAGAGAAAAAGGGAGAATAAAAATGGAAAGGTTCAGAGGAACATGAAAGTGTGTTTGCCCTTCTGCTTGTTGAAAGACCAGGACTGAGTGTTTGACAGCCCCTCAGCCACAGTGTTAGAAGCAGGGAGAACAGACATGGGGCAAACAGGGAGAGAGACGGGAGGGGAGAGCCAGATGCAGGGTCCCAAAGGAGAAGGAGGAAGAGGCAAAAGCCAAGACTGACTAGGACCCTGGGAACTGACCAACAATACCTGAGAGACAGTTTGAGGCCAGGAAAGCAAGAGAGGGAGATGAAAATGCAGTTCTAAGGTGCACTGTGGGCAAACTAAAACAGGGAAAAGGGTGGGGATACCTGTCCAGCCATTCTATAGACAGGCCAACAGCCCTGACAGCTCTGGGATGGCCTGGAGTTTGGAGGCATCAAAATGAGACATCAAACTCCACCTACTTAGCAGAGATGTGGGACCTGAAAGGCACCTCCTCTGCACAGGATCCCGGTAGCACAGCCAGGTGCACTGCCAGCCATGGGATCTTTCTCTATTACAAGCTTGCCCTGTGATTTCTATAGAGAAGTGTCCTAATGATTGTTTTTTCCCTATGCCATGAGCAGACACTGGACTTTTCCTCTGTGTGGCACCAGAGATCCTTGTTCATGAGATAAGATGGGGCAGAGAGTGGAAAAGGAGAAGCTGTACCTTCCTGGGTTTCAGCCAAGTGTTCTTGCAGTTCCTGATTACAGGCACGCCACTCATCTGTTTGATCCTTACTCTTCCTCCACTCCAGCTCCAGGACTTGACACTTTGTGGCCAAGGCCTCTGCCCTCTTCTCAGAACTCTGGAGCTTCAAACGAAGATCTGACCTTTCAGCCTCCAGCATGTGCAGAGAGTCCCTCAAGCTCTGCTCGCCTGCTCGAGACTCCTCCAGGGCCTGCAGCAGCTGCTGCTCTTGAGTTGTCTGGGCAGCCTCCTTCTCCAGCACTGCTTCCTGCAGGGCCTGGATCTGGAACACGGATGCACAGAGTGTCAGGGACAGGGCTGCTCCTGAGGCAGCAGAGAGGGCTGTACAGCCAGGAATGAAGGAACACACACAAAACACACCAGAAACAAGAGGTACAAAGCCAAGGATTGCAATGGAGAAGAGTAAACTCCAGAAATGGAGAGGGGAGGCCATGGGAATGTTTGAGGGTGCAGCTCCAGAACACCAGATGAACTGGCTGAGGCAGAGGCACCTTCCCCAACGTGACAGAACCACCTCTGTGTCCCCACATTGCTCAGTGCCCAGCACAGGCACAAACTCCATCAGGGACTACACTGGCAACAGAGGGATGGAGAAGCTCAAAGCAGTCTGCTGGTTCTCCTCAGAGAGTTCATGCTGGGACCCAGGAGAGAACAGGGCAGGAGACACCAGATCCAGCCTTGACCTCAAGGTGTGGCATCTCTGGGCAGAGCACAGGAGCAGCGTGTGCTGCTGGGAGGGAATCCAGTAGGGTTTAAGCAAGCTGGACATGGTATTGTATGTCCCTGGAGACAGGGACTCCAGTGCATAAGTCACCTGGTTCTTGAGCTCCTGCACTTCTCCCTTGCGATCTGAAAGGACCTGCCCAATTTGGTGAAGAGCAGAACGGAGCTCAGACACCTCGTTCTGCTGGGCAAGGTTTGTTTCTTCCAGGGTTCTGATCCTCCAGTCCTTCTCTTCCAGACACACAGTCAGCCTGAAAGAGAAAACATGCAACTCATTCCTACATGGTATTACATTCCATAACATCTTAGGGCTGCAGCCACCTGGGCAGAACTGTTCTGTCTAAAGAGCTGTGTCTGAACAGCTCGGCTGCTTGTTCCCATTGCAGTCACACCCCAGCAGATGCCCACTATGCTTTCATCCATGGAAAAAAAGTCACAAAGTCTCTAAATGCCCTCTCCTTTTTGAGTTAGGAATGTGAAGAGAAACATAAAGTCTTGAAAGGAAGACCTAGCTTAAGACTGCATTTTTTTTAGACTAACAAGACTCCAAGGGACAGGTTTTGTCAAAAAGGCAGAGACATTTGCTTCCCCCAGATTGTATGTCCAGATAGGACCAGCATCAAGTGACAGCCAGGGCATCTCTGGGCAGTTCCCCAAGGTTTGCCAGAACCCAGGTTCCTTTCAGCTGGACAAACAAAGGCTGAGAGCAGAAGTGCTAACAGGGGCTTGCCACACATACTGCCATCCTTCCACATCCTTCCAGAACCACCCTGTGCCATTCAAGACTGGCAGCACTTTATGGGCCGCAGGAGCCTACCCAGCCTTTCTATTCCTTCTTGCCTGCTTTGGCCACTCAGTGCCACCTGTGACGGTGCAGGGTGGCAGGGACCCTGCCTGAGCCTCTGCAGGCACCTCTTGGCACTGTCTGAGGAAGGAGCCAACAGAGGGCCACAAGAGACATTGGTATTCCTTGGGTGCCTCAGAGGGGAATCTGCCTTCCCTGCCCAATCATGGCCTTCAGATGGTTGTGCCAAGCACAGGGATCAGGATGCCAGGCTGATACACATCCCAAAGGTTTCAAACGCCCGCTCCCAGGGTGGAGCTGATAGTTGCATCCAGCTCATTATATCTCACCTCAGCAAGCTAAGGGAGATCTTGCTTTTTCCCTCTCAAGGGAGAGGGAAAGAAAGGCAGACTTTGTCTCCCTTCAGTGAGAAGCAGTGGCTGGGAAAGGGCACCAAAAGAACAGCATTCAGAGAATCAGCTTTGTGACAGGGAGGTGTCTGGTGTTCCAGCATCGCTGTCCATCTCCCAGACAGCCTTGGGAGTCACAGCAGAGCATGGCAAGCCGTGACAAGATGATGCTGAAGTGCCACACTGAGGCCTACATGTGGAAGGACAGGTCTTTGCCCACAACACCTCTGAAATCCCACATCTGGAAGCAGATTCCCTCTGGAACACTGGAGGAAGAGCAAAATCTCACCTCGTGATCTCTTTCTCTAAGGAGTGTTGGTACTTCGGAAGGATGTTGTATGTCTTGTATTTCTCCTCCAATTTCTCCAGGTTTTCCTGCCCCTCCTGACACTGCTCTTCCTGCTGCAGCAGGAAATTGATGTGTTCCTGCCTGGCAGAAAGCTCTTGTGTCGGGGCCTGCAGGAACAGACAGGGAAAGAGCACAAAGAAGCAATAAGGAGCAGGGAAGGAGGATTCAGAGAGCTGGCAGAAGCAGCAAGCAGAGACACAGCTGCCCTGAAGGTAAAAGCTGTGCTGAGCGGTGGAGATCATGGAGGGCCAGAACTGGAACACCAAGCTGGTGACACCAGCAAGGCAGTGCTGGACCACAAGGGAAAATATTTGGCTGGTGAAGTGCTGCCTCATTCCAAGCTCTCGAGCTTCCTGGAAGAGCTCAGGGATGTGTCCCCTCACACTGCAGGGCTGGCCCTGAGGCAGTGACTCCCAAAGACTTTGCAGCCTGCCCCAACTCAGGAATTGCAGCTCAGCTCTTCCTCCCCTCCCTGGGAATTCTTTCAGCCCACTACTTTGACAATGCCACAAAAGGAGCCTGCTGCAAGGTGTCTCACTGGTTCAGAACACCAGAAGGGGAGATGTCCAGGGACTCTGATATCTCTACTCTTGCAGCCTTTGCCCCTGGCAGAGGTGCTCCAGCCCTCACAGCATCTTCTAATCATCCTCACGGCCTCCTTTGGGCCAGGAGCCCTCTGTTCCCTCCCCAGGCATGTCCCCACGGCAGCACCGACTGTGAAAGCCTTTTAGTCTCAAAGGGAGCCATTCCTCATGGGACAGCTCTGGCCCAGCCCGACCCCACTGGGCAAGGGACAGGGAGAGCAGCAGCTTTCTCACTAACCTGCCGGGTCTCCACCTGTCCCATGGTAGTTGGAGTGTTTAAACCTCAATGTTCAAGGGCAGTGGCCTTTGCACGGTTCAAACCCCAACCTCCAAAGGCTGTAGCCCTTTGTAGGGTCAAAGGCCCTTTTGTCCTTGGGCCTTTGGCCTTTGCAGTTTACAGTCCCCGCTATGCAAGGCCTGGGTCAAGTATCAATATCCAAAGCCAAAAGCCACAAGACGCTCGCAGGTGCAGGGTTGAAACCCCAATGTCCAGCCTCTGTTGACGGTTGCCAGGATCCAACGGCCAGCATTCCACAGAATGTTGACTGTTGCCATGGTGCAAACCCCAACATTCCAGGGGCTCTTGCAAAACCCCTCCCCTGACTCTCCCCCATCACAGCTCCCTGCTGACCCCAGCTCCTGCACCACCACCCCTGTGTCCCCACAGCCCTGCTGGACAGCTGGGCAGGGGCCTGGCTCATGACCTGTGTTCAAAGTTGCTGGTCCAAACACCATCATTTTTATGGCTCAGCATTCCCAAGACTGCAGGGTTTGACTCGAATGCTCTTTATGGATGTGCTTAGTTGCTGTTGTTGTGGCTTTGTGCACATGGGATCTGAGTTACAGGAATTCTTCTGCCTTCCCTGACAAAGGGTAGATGGAAGAAAAAACCTCAGAGGTTCTTGGTGTTTAAACATATTCAGGTCGAGTAAAACTCCAGGTTTGGAAAAGCCACATGAGGACACAAAATGGAGCCTGGGATCTTTTTTCATTGCTGGGAGCAATGTTTTCCACACTGTAGCACAGCACCCAGTGCCCCTGTGCCCGTGGCAGGTGACAGTTCCCGAGCTGGCAGTGAGACTGTGCCAGTCTCCCACTCAGCACAGCCCAGGGCTGCGGCGGCTCACGGCGGTCACGGCCTCGGCCACCTGCCCTCAGGCCCCTGTTCTGCCAAGACACACACCAAAACCTCTTGTGCCACAGCAGCCCACCCTGCTGGAGGCACAGCAGAGAGCCGAGGGCCAGCACCTGCTGCAAGGGTGGCCTGTCAGTGCCCGGGCTGTGTCCCAGGCAGACGGGTGACACCCAGCCTGCCCCGAGCAGCACCGCCTGCTCTGGCACACATCGCTGCCGCTGTGTGCTGGGCTCAGAGCAGCAGCAGCGTCAGGCTCAGCACAAAGTTCTCCTCAGCACCCCTGCAGCTCACACTGGTGCCCCAGCAGCACTCAGAAGGTCACTGTGCTACTGAGGGGGGCAATATGCATTCAATTCAAGTGAGCTCCCTTATTCAAATGCAGAGCAGTGACACCAGACAGACTTGGAACCTCCCACAGCTGCAGCTCCCGAGCCCTCTTAGGATGGAAGCCATGAAAAGTGACTTTACACCACCAAGACTGGAATTCTTTTCCAATCCAGTTCCATTGTTCCCAATTACTTTTCAAACTTCAGCGGGTAAAGGTGTTTTCTTCCCCTTCCCTGGCACTCTTGTTTGCACCCACCCTTGAGCCTGGATACGGCTCAGGGCCCAGGACACATGACCTTGGGCTGCACCAAGTGCCTCTGGGGTCCCTTTGTCATCTTCTTCATTGATTCTTTCCTGCTGAGGCCACATATCAGATAACAGCTGTTGACCAGTTGCTGCTGCTGATAGAGAAGACGGACTGCGAAAGGGGTTCCACTTTGGGTACATCCCCTGCTCTTGTGCTCAGTGCATTTATGAGAACTTGGGCATCTCTGCGGTTTAAAATGCCCAATCCTGTCCTGCTGATTCCAGTCACATCTCTTCTTGTTCCTTTTGGAAAAGGGTGGCTTTGCCCATGTAACCCAGGGAACCATCCTGCACAAGAGGAACTTAGGAATGGTGAGCAGGTTGGCTTAAATGCAGAAATAATAATCTGCCTCACTAATTGCACCTGTTTGACAGACCAAGATGGATCAAACAAAAGCTGCTGCTAACCTGTGTCTTTCATCACTTGGTCCAATTTCCAAAATTTGTGGAGGTAGAATTTTCTCACCCTCTCTGATCAGGAAAATCTCTGATTGGGTTCCAAGAATATCTGATGTGAATTTAAATGACACTCCCATGTTACACTGTCCCCAATGTCACGTCCCAGAAACAGATTACAGGGTAAAATTGTACAAACAATCCCCTTTTCAGAGGGGCAAACTTTGATTTCTGTCACTGCTGGTTTTGCTGTGTCAGGCCTAGAACTCTGGGATGGCTCTTTTTATGCAGATGCATTAATCCCCCAGGAGCTTATTTTCATTTCATCTGCTGCCACTCCCTTATGCCATGCTATTTTATTACCAGCTTCATCCTTATCACAGCTCCATTCCGTGTCTGGACATGCTTCAGCTCCTTGATGACTAAATTCAAAACAGTAGGCTGAGGGTGCTTTTTTCCTCCATGTTGAAGTTTTGTGCCCTTGGGCCTTTAGTCAAGGTCAATTCCACCCTTGTCTCTATTTCTATTGCATATTCTGGGTAATTTCTTTTGTCCCATTTTCAGATTTCCAAAGAGTGAGAAGACGAAGACCGGTAATAACAGAAATGTGTTCAACCTTGGCTGTCTGAGAGAATACAGTGGGGAGGGAAGAGAGAGGGGCAGCCCGTGCCTGCCACTGCGGCAGGAGTTCAGATCTGCCACGAAGAGCAGACACAAGAGATGGAACGATTGACTCTTTTTGTCCCTGCTTTGAAGCATGAACTGGACGGGCTGCAAGTAGAGAAAGAATGACTGGAGTGTCACATCAAACTTCTTCAGGAATCACTTACAGCCTCTGAAACCTGAGCAAATCCAGCGACAGGAATTGTTTCCTCCAAGAACAACTGCAGACTGTCATGTTCATCATCCAAAGTACAAATGATGAACTGAAAAATCAGGGGAACAAAATGGAGATGCTCCAGAAAGAGGCCGAAGAGGGGAAAGTTGTGCAGGAGAAACTCACTGGTATCACTGCCATCCTGTCAGAGAGGGAGAAAGAAATAAAGATTTACCAAGACAAGATGGCAATGCTGGAAAAGCAGAATGAAATGTATTTGACTAACTTGCAAAGCCAGAAGGAAAGAGCACAACAAGGGCAAGCTGAGAGGGAAGCCATACAGGAAGAAGTGGAACGTGTGGCTGCTGCTTTGGAGCAGACACAAAGAAGAGAACTTGAATGGAGAGACGAGGCCCAAGATCTGAAAGTTGCACTTTGATGAGAATGAAATGGCCAAAGGGACTGTGGTGAAAGAATTAGTCGTCCTTCAGAAAATGGTTTCAGAGAGGGACACAGACTGATTTTATCACCAGGTAGGCCCTGGCATTGATCCTCAGTGCACTCAAACATCCATGAAAGATTCCAGTGATGTTCCCCACCAAGAGGTGGCAATAGAGATTCCCATCAGTACATGAGCAGCTTGGGCAAAGCAGCCAGGGCTGCAGCCTCGTCGGTCTGTGTGGCTCCAGCAGAGACCATTCACCTGCGAGAATGTCTCCTGGCAGGCCCGCAGAGACTGACACAGCTCTGGAGTTTGCTGTTCCAATCAGCTCAGGTCCAAAAGCTGCCCATGGGGAACTGGTTCTCTCAGCACAGGTTTCCTGTAGAGGAGCAGCTGCAGCATCGTGGGGCTCCTGCCTTGTGCCCTCCCCACACACTGGTTATGTTGAGCTGTGGGAAATGTTTGTTGTGTTTGTCTTTTGAAGCATTTCTTATATATTACTTTGTCATAAAAACTTCTTTCAGGAAACAATTAGACATTTTAAAATATTTTAATAAAAATTTTTTCATATGAAAGTTCCACTTGTTTTATGTTTGACACAATGAGTATGTTCGAAACTGTCGTGGGATTTTCCTCTTGAGGGCAGAGCTATTCTGTGTGAGCAGAAATGGGAATCTGAGATGTTCATTGTAGTTTTGATGTAAATTCTCTCCCCGCCAGTAACTGCCCATGTCATTAGTTAACAAAAGAAGTAGCCAACTACCACCAATTCCTTCTTGATCTTTTTGGGTGGGGGAAACTGGGGAAAGGTGGATTGGGAAACAGGCTTGGACGGTCTCTTTTGTTCTTGGGGACTACACACACCTCTGGCAGTGTGTGTACTGCTGTAGGAGAGAGGCCATTGCTGCTCCTCCTTGCTGCTACTGTGGAGTAAGCCAGTTTTTCCCCTGCCACTGCTGTTTCTCCTGGTTTCGGCATTGGGGTCCCGGTCTCCGCTCCAGGCTCACCCACACCTGCAGTGTCCTGGCCTGCCTGCCCTGACTGCAGCAGCGACCCAGGAGAGAGAGGTCACTGCTGCTTTCTGGGACACGCTGCGGCTGTCTGTTTTCCAGCTTTCCTTCTTCATTTGGGACAAGGGACACAGGGGGAGAGACAGAATTCCTCTGAGTGCTCACCGCTCGTCTGTCTCGCTGGAGAGGGACTGGGAGCTCATCCTGCAGCCAGCCGGGCTGTGACACTGACACTGCCCATAAGTATAACTTTTCTCCAGGAGGAAACCTGCTGGTTTGGTTGTTGTTGTGTTTTGGGGTTTTTTTCTCTTGTGTTGGGGAAGCAGTTTGTTCTGGTCTGTTTACAGTTATACCTATACCTACACATATATCAGTTAAGAACAGTTATCCTTCTTATATCCATTTTCTGATTAAAGATACCTTTCCTCAATTTGATAAAGGGTGATGTGATTATTGTGGAGGAAATCCCCTCCCCGGTTTGTGGGTAAACATTTTGGCTCTTCCCCTCAAACTAAGACATATGTTGGATCCCAGCATGGGGCTTGTGAACAAAGAAGGATAACTGTTCTGTTGCCACCATGTGCGTGTTGAGTTTCGGTTCCATCAGGACCATCCTGTAGAATATTTTGGCTTTTTCTGGTACAAATTCATGCCAAAAGGAGCAGCTGGTTTAAGTCTTATCAACAAATCAATGAGTAAAACTCAAATAGCCACAATTATTACTGAGTTCTTACTTTGGATTTATGATGCTATGAATTCAATGCCTGTGGGTGTCATTTGGATGGTGTTCTCAAGGCTGCATTCCTGCCCTAATCTCAGTTGTTACCTCTGGGCATTTAGTGATAATAGTACTGACCCTTGGGAAGGAACAAAGGGGAGTGTTTTCTCCCAACCCTTCGTCCACTTCCCCTTCAGCTCTGCTACAACAGCTTTTGAGATGGTTAAATTCTCCCTGGATGCCAGAGATATCTTGCTCTTTATGGTTTTTCTGCAAGGTTGTATCCCTGTGGCCTACAGTATGTTTGAAGGTAGGGCCAGGGTTTTTTGAGAACGCATTCAGAAGCCCAACCCAGTTAAGGGGGAAAAGGAAGAGAGTAAAACACCTGCTGTCACAGTGAAGAGGGAGAAGGAAGAGGGTAAAATCTCTGACGTCACAATGACACAGGACGGGGCTAAAAAAAGGGAAGAGGGTCAAACGCCTGACGTCACAGTGATGCAGGACGAGGCTATACCAGGAGGACAGTCCAAGCCTATGGAAGTTGCCCCTATCCAGAAAAGGAGATATAAGAGCAAATCAGTCCCTCCAGTGGATGGTGAGGGGGCTGCTGCACCTTCACATCAAGCAAACCCAGAGCCTGAGATCATCACCGAGTCATTGCCATTTGACAACCTCTGTGGTTTGCGGAAAGACATTGGTCGACACCTGGGCGAGCCCATCCTGACTTGGTTGATCCGAGTTTGGGACCTCATGGGTGAAACCTTACAACTGGATGGTGCTGAAGCCAGGTTTTTAGGGGCTCTGGCCCAGGATGTGGCTATTGAACAGGTGTTTGTGAGGGAATCAAAGCCCCTTTCACTCTGGGCACGACTTCTAATGAGTGTAAGAGAGAAGTTTGTTTATAGAGAAATCCTGCAGGAAGGAACATCACATTAAGAAGACTTGGAAGAAGGAATTCTACATCTGAGGGAAATGATGGAAGTGCTCTTTGGAAGGGGTGGGCAAACCAATAATGACCCTGACAAGGTCAGATGCACACCACAGATGTGGTGGAACCTTTCACACACGGGACCAGCTGAATACACCAATTTTCTGGCATCCATGTATAGAGAAGAGAACCAAGAAACGGTGGGCGCTGTAGCAAATAAGCTGCGGATATATGAAGGCATGACCCACAGCCCAATGCAGGCCCGTATTTCTGCTGTAGAGACATTGGTTGAGAGTCTCAAGATGCTGCCTGCAGAGGTAAAAGCGATCAGAGAGGAAATTAGGGAAAGTCTCCAAGTGGCACCAGTGCGAATGAGAACCTCTGAAGTCAGAGCCAGACGCCCCCCAGCCAGAGGAAGTGGACAGACCTCACGAACTGAGATATGGTACTTCCTGGCCAAACATGGAGAAGACATGGGACGGTGGGATGGGAAACCCACCCGTGCCCTTGAAGCCCAAGTACAAGAACTGAAGGAGAATGGAAGAAGGTCAGTGAGAGTAAGTGCAGTCCCAGTTTCCCATGGGCAAGAATCTGACCCACTGGATGG
The DNA here is from genome assembly GCF_047495875.1 of Pithys albifrons albifrons. Lineage (NCBI taxonomy): Eukaryota > Metazoa > Chordata > Aves > Passeriformes > Thamnophilidae > Pithys > Pithys albifrons. The sequence goes on along the minus strand of NW_027286062.1, from coordinate 191,986 downwards.
CACCTCCCAGGTGTACTCATCGAGAAATGTTCCGACCGCTATGACCAAGACCAGTGTTAGGGGAGCCCTGCCTCTAGCCAGGTAGAGGCACAGGACAACCGTGTCTATTGGACTGTGTGGATTCGATGGCCTGGCACATCAGACCCACAAAGGTATAAGGCTTTGGTTGATACCAGCGCTCAATGCACATTGATGCCATCAGGACATGTGGGCTCAGAAACTATTTCTATCTCTGGGGTGACAGGGGGATCTCAAGAGTTGACTGTGCTAGAAGCTGAAGTGAGCTTGACAGGGAGAGATTGGCAGAAACACCCCATTGCGACTGGTCCAGCCGCCCCATGTATCCTGGGCATTGACTACCTCAGGAATGGATATTTTAAGGAGCCAAAGGGGCATAGATGGGCTTTTGGAATAGCAACGGTAGAGACAGAAGGGATTGAACAATTGAACTCATTGTCAGGTCTCTCAAAAAGTCCTTCTGCTGTCGGACTGTTGAAAGTTGAGGAACAGCAGGTGCCAATCGCCACCACAACAGTGCACCGTCGACAATACCAAACAAACCGCGATGCTGTGATCCCCATCCATAAGATGATCCATGAACTGGAGAGCCAAGGGGTGGTCAGCAAAATCCACTCACCCTTCAACAGCCCCATCTGACCTGTACATAAGTCTGATGGAGAATGGAGATTGACTGTGGACTATCATGGCTTGAATGAAGTTACCCCACCGCTGAGTGCCGCTGTGCCGGACATGCTGGAGCTCCAGTATGAGCTGAAGTCCAAGGCAGCAAAGTGGTATGCCACTACTGACATTGCTAATGCATTCTTCTCCATTCCTCTGGCACCAGAGTGCAGGCCACAGTTCACCTTCACCTGGAGGGACGAGCAGTACACCTGGAACTGACTGCCCTAGGAGTGGAAACACAGTCCCACCATCTGTCATGGACTGATCCAGACTGCACTGGAAATGGGTGAGGCTCCAGAACACCTGCAATACATTGATGACATCATTGTGTGGGGGGACACAGCAGAAGAGGTTTTTCAAAAAGGAAAGAAAATCATCCAGAAGCTTCTGGGAGCTGGCTTTGCCATCAAAAGGAGTAAGGTTAAGGGACCAGCCTGAGATCCAGTTCCTGGGAGTGAAGTGGCAGGATGGACGCCGTCAGATTCCAACAGAAGTCATCAATAAGATCACAGCAATGTCTCCATCCACCTGCAAAAAGGAAACACAAGCCTTCCTGGGTGCCATAGGGTTCTGGAGGATGCATATCCCAGCATACAGTCAGATCGTAAGCCCTCTCTACTTGGTAACCCGTAAGAAGAATGATTTCCACTGGGGCCCTGAGCAGCAACAAGCCTTTGACCAGATTAAGCAGGAGATTGCTCAGGCTGTAGCCCTTGGGCCAGTCAGGACAGGACCAGACATACAGAACATGCTCTACTCCACTGCCGGGAATAATGGCCCATCTTGGAGCCTTTGGCAGAAGGTGCCTGGTGAGACTCGAGGCCGACCACTTGGATTCTGGAGCCGAGGCTACAGAGGATCCGAAGCCAACTACACCCCAACAGAGAAAGAGATCCTAGCTGCCTTTGAAGGAGGTCAAGCCGCCTCAGAGGTGATTGGCACGGAAGCACAGCTCTTCCTGGCACCTCGACTACCAGTGCTGAAGTGGATGTTGGCAGGACAGGCTGCCTCTGCACATCACGTCACTGATGCTACCTGGAACAAGTGGATTGCCCTGATTACGCAGCATGCTCGTATGGGAAAACCAAATCGCCCTGGGATCCTGGAAATCATCATGAACTGGCCTGAAGGTGAAAATTTTGGTCTAGCAGAAAAAGAGGAAGAGCAGGTGACACGTGTGGAAGAAGCTCCACCATACAATCAGTTGCCAAAAGAGAAAATACTCTACGCCCTTTTCACTGATGGTTCCTGTTGCATTGTAGGGACCAACTGCAAATGGAAAGCAGCTGTATGGAGTCCCACCCGACAAGTTGCAGAAGCTACTGAAGGAGAAGGTGGGTTGAGTCAGTTTGCAGAGCTTAAAGCCGTGCAGTTGGCCCTGGACATTGCTGAACGAGAGAAATGGCCAAAGCTTTACCTCTACACTGTGTCATGGATGGTGGCCAATGCTCTCTGGGAATGGTTAGACCGATGGAAGAAAACAAATTGGAAACACAGAGCGAAACCCATCTGGGCTGCCGATATATGGCAAGACATCGCCACCCGAGTAGAGAAGCTGATTGTGAGAGTCCGCCACGTAGACGCACACGTGCCCAAAAATCGGGCCAATGAGGAACATCTCAACAACCAACAGGCAGACCGAGCTGCGCAAGTGAAAGTATCACAGACAGATCTGGATTGGCAGCACAAGGGAGAGCTGTTCCTGGCTTGATGGGCCCGTGATGCCTCGGGCCATCAGGGCAGAGATGCCACTTATAAATGGGCACGAGACCGAGGGGTGGATTTCACCATGGACATTATCTCTCAGGTTATCCATGACTGCGAGACATGTGCTGCCATTAAGCAGGCTAAGAGAGTGAAGCCCCTGTGGTATGGTGGGCGCTGGGATAAGTATAAGTATGGGGAGGCCTGGCAGGTCGACTACATCACACTGCCACAGACCGGCCAAGGCAAGCGCTATGTGCTCACCATGGTGGAAGCAACCACAGGGTGGCTGGAGACACACCCAGTGCCTCACGCCACTGCCCGGAACACCATCCTAGGCCTGGAAAAACAAGTCCTGTGGCGACATGGCACCCCAGAGAGAATTGAGTCAGATAATAGAACTCATTTCAAGAACAGCTTAGTCACCACCTGGACGAGAGAGCACGACATTGAGTGGGTGTATCATATCCCCTACCATGCACCAGCTGCCGGGAAAGTTGAACGGTGTAATGGACTGTTAAAAACCACTTTGAAGGCATTGGGTGGAGGGACTTTCAAACACTGGGATCAACATTTGGCAAAGGCCACATGGCTAGTCAACACTAGAGGCTCAGTCAGTCAAACTGGTCCTGCCCAATCAGAACCCCTTCACACTGTAGATGAAGTCCCCGTAATACACCTGACAGGTATGCTAGAGAAAACAGTCTGGATCAACCCTGCCTCAGGCAAAGGCAAACCCATTCGTGGGATTGTCTTTGCTCAAGGATCTGGTTCCACATGCTGGGTGATGCAGAAAGATGGAGAGACACAATGTATACCTCAAGGGGAACTTATCTCTGGCTAAACTACTCATACTACTGTATCTGTAAACATTTATATATTTGAAAAGTTTAAGTTTCAGGTGGAGGAGTATTGGCATGGAAGAGAATTTAGGGGTGGAAAATGTTGTAGTTTGGAATTATTATGTAAATTCTCTCCCCTGCCACTAACTGCCAGTGCCATTAATTAACAAAAAGAAGTAGTTAACTGCTACCTTCTTCTTCTTGATCGGTTGGGTGGGGGCAGGTTGTCTCTTTTGTTTTTGGGGACACTTTTCCATTCTTAGCTCGGCGGAACACAGGAGCGGGGTGTGTGTGCTGGGGAGAGGAGAAGCCATCTCCTGGCTGCTGCTGCCTGCCCTGGACTGCTCCTGGCTGCTGCTGCTGCTGCTGCTGCTGCTGCTGCTGCTGCTGCTGCTGCTGCTTCTTGGTGAGCCGCTTGTTTTCTCCTTGCCATGGCTGTTCTCCTGGTTCCTGCATCTGGGGTCCCGGTTTCTGCTCCAGTCTCACAACTACTTGCAGCGTCACGGCCTGCCCGCCCCGGCTGGGGCAGCGACCTGGGAGACAGAACTTGCAGCTGCTTTTCCAGGACACGCAGACGTTCGTTCCTTCTAGATTTCCCTTCTTCATTTGGGACAACAGAGAGAGAGACAGAGTTCATCTGGGAACTCACCCTGCCGCCAGCTGGGCTGTGACACTGATACTGCCATAAGTATAACTTTTCTCCAGGAGGAAACCTGCTGGTATTTGGGGCTTTGTTGTTTTTTTTTCTCTTGTGGTATTGGGGAAGCGGTTTGCTCTGGTCTGTTTACATATATATATATATATATCTGTTAAGAACAGTTGTCCTTCTTGTATTAAAGTTCCTTTTCTTAAATTTGACAAAGAGTGGCGTGATTATTGTGGAGGAGGCCCCCCTCGCCTGCTTGTGGGTAAACATTTTGGTTTTTCCCCTCAAACCAAGACACATGGGACAGGTGGAGACCTGGCAGGTCAGTGAGAAAGCTGCTGCTCTCCCTGTCCCTTGCCCAGTGGGGTCTGGCTGGGCCTGGGTTGTCCCACGAGGAACCATTCCCTTTGGCAATAACAAGGGACTCACAGTCGGTGCTGTGGGGACAGGCCTGGAAGGGAAGAGATGGCTCCTGGCCATCCCAGAGGACACCCACAGCTCCTCCTGTGTCACTGTCATGGTGCAGGCCATGGACACTAACGAGGGAGCAGCTTCTCTTTGCCTTCCATCACCCCAGTTTGCAGTTCAGCCTCAGCACTTGCAGGAGACTCCAATGGGTTTCTCCCAGCAATCTCCCAGGTGATTCCCCATGGCCCAAAGGAGGCCATGAGGATGATTAGAAGATGCTGTGAGGGCTGGAGCACCTCTGCCAGGGGCAAAGGCTGCAAGAGTTGAGGTATCGGAGTCCCTGGGCATCTCCCCTTCTGGTGTTCTGTACCAGTGAGACACCTTGCAGCAGGATCCTATTATGCCATTGTCAAAATAGTGGGCTGGAAGAATTCCCAGGGAGGGGAGGAAGAGCTGAGCTGCAATTGCTGAGTTGGGGCAGGCTGCAAAGTCTTTGGGAGTCACTGCCTCAGGGCCAGCCCTGCAGTCTGAGGGGACTCATCCCTGAGCTCTTTCAGGAAGCTCAAGGGCTTGGAATGAGGCAGCACTTCACCAGCAAAATATTTTCTCTTGTGGTCCAGCACTGCCTTGCTGGTGTCACCAGCTTGGTGTTCCAGTTCTGGCCCCTCCATGATCTCCACCACTTAGCACAGCTTTTGCCTTCAGGGCAGCTGTGTCCCTGCTTGCTGCTTCTGCCAGCTCTCTGAAGCCTCCTTCCCTGCTCCTTATTGCTTGTTTGTGCTCTTTCCCTGTCTGTTCCTGCAGGCCCCGACACAAGAGCTTTCTGCCAGGCAGGAACACATCAATTTCCTGCTGCAGCAGGAAGAGCAGTGTCAGGAGGGGCAGGAAAACCTGGAGAAATTGGAGGAGAAATACAAGACATACAACATCCTTCCGAAGTACCAACACTCCTTAGAGAAAGAGATCACGAGGTGAGATTTTGCTCTTCCTCCAGTGTTCCAGAGGGAATCTGCTTCCAGTTGTGGGATTTCAGAGGTGTTGTGGGCAAAGACCTGTCCTTCCACATGTAGGCTTCAGTGTGGCACTTCAGCATCATCTTGTCATGGCTTGCCATGCTCTGCTGTGACTCCCAAGGCTGTCTGGGAGATGGACAGCGATGCTGGAACACCAGACACCTCCCTGTCACAAAGCTGATTCTCTGAATGCTGTTCTTTTGGTGCCCTTTCCCAGCCACTGCTTCTCACTGAAGGGAGACAAAGTCTGCCTTTCTTTTCCTCTCCCTTGAGAGGGAAAAAGCAAGATCTCCCTTAGCTTGCTGAGGTGAGATATAATGAGCTGGATGCAACTATCAGCTCCACCCTGGGAGCGGGCGTTTGAAACCTTTGGGATGTGTATCAGCCTGGCATCCTGATCCCTGTGCTTGGCACAACCATCTGAAGGCCATGATTGGGCAGGGAAGGCAGATTCCCCTCTGAGGCACCCAAGGAATGGGCTCTTGTGTCCCTGCCTGGACATACAATCTGGGGGAAGCAAATGTCTCTGCCTTTTTGACAAAACCTGTCCCTTGGAGTCTTGTTAGTCTAAAAAAATTGCAGTCTTAAGTTATGTCTTCCTTTCAAGGGCATTTAGAGACTTTGTGACTTTTTTTCCATGGATGAAAGCATAGTGGGCACATGCTGGGGTGTGACTGCAATGGGAACAAGCAGCCGAGCTGTTCAGACACAGCTCTTTAGACAGAACAGTTCTGCCCAGGTGGCTGCAGCCCTAAGATGTTATGGAATGTAATACCATGTAGGAATGAGTTGCATGTTTTCTCTTTCAGGCTGACTGTGTGTCTGGAAGAGAAGGACCGGAGGATCAGAACCCTGGAAGAAACAAACCTTGCCCAGCAGAACGAGGTGTCTGAGCTCCGTTCTGCTCTTCACCAAATTGGGCAGGTCCTTTCAGATCGCAAGGGAGAAGTGCAGGAGCTCAAGAACCAGGTGACTTATGCACTGGAGTCCTTGTCTCCAGGGACATACAATACCATGTCCAGCTTGCTTAAACCCTACTGGATTCCCTCCCAGCAGCACACGCTGCTCCTGTGCTCTGCCCAGAGATGCCACACCTTGAGGTCAAGGCTGGATCTGGTGTCTCCTGCCTGTGTTTGTCCCTGTTCTCTCCTGGGTCCCAGCATGAACTCTCTGAGGAGAAGCAGCAGACTGCTTTGAGCTTCTCCATCCCTCTGTTGCCAGTGCAGTCCCTGATGGAGTTTGTGCCTGTTCTGGGCACGGAGAAATGTGGGGACACAGAGGTAGTTCTGTCAGGCCGCGGAAGGTGCCTCTGCCTCAGCCAGTTCATCTGGTGTTCTGGAGCTGCACCCTCAAACATGCCCATTGCCTCCCCTCTCCGTGTTTTGAGTTTATTGTTCCCCATTGCACTCCTTGGCTTTGTGCCTCCTGTTTCTGGTGTGTTTTGTGCTGGAAGAAATTTCTCCTTCGTTCCTGGCCGTACAGCCCTCTCTGCTGCCACAGGAGCAGCCCTGTCCCTGACACTCTGTGCATCCATGTTCCAGATCCAGACCCTGCAGGAAGCAGTGCTGGAGAAGGAGGCTGCCCAGGCAACTCCACAGGAGAAGCTGCTGCAGGTCCTGGAGGAGTCTCCAGCAGGTGAGAGGAGCTTGAGGGACTCTCTGCACACCCTGGACGCTGAAAGGTCTGAGCTGTGTTTGAGGCTCCACAGATCCAAGAAGAGAGCAGAGCCCTTGGCCACAAAGTGTCAAGTCCTGGACCTGCATTTGGAGCTGAAGGAGAGTCAGGCTCAGACACACCACTGGTGTACCCGCAGTCAGGAGCTGCACAAACACTTGGCTGAGAGCTGGCAAGGGTTAGCTTCTCCCTTTCCCACCCACTGCTCCATCCTGTGTAAGCCATGGGGATCTCTGATGCCACAGAGTGGAAAAGTGCAGTGCCTGGGGATGGGAGAGGGAAAAAACAACCAGCAGGACACTTCTCCATAGTGTTGGTCAATCAACAGTGTCATAGTCAGTCTTCATTTTGGCTTCCTCTTCCTTTTCCTTGTCCTCTTGGACATTGGGCATTGGAACCTACCAAGGGAACAGACCTTGGACATTTGGCATTAGACCCAGTAAAGGCAACTGCCCTTGGACACTGGGCATTGAACCCTACAGAGGCCCAGACCCCTTGGACATTGGGCATTAGACCATAGAAAGGCCAAAAGCTCTTGGACGTTGGGCCTTGGACCCTAGAAAAGTAAACAGGTTGTGGACACTGGGCATGGGGCCATAGAAAGGCCAACAGCTCTTGGACATTGGGCATTCAACTCCACTTAGATTACTGATCTTGGACATTGGGCATTCAATCCCACTTAGATTACTGACCTTGGACATTGGGCATTCAATCCCACTTACGCTACTGACCTTGGACATTGGGCATTGAATGCTAAAAATTGCACTGGACACTACAAAGGGAAACAGCCCTAGGACATTGGGCATTGGACCCCACTTTGGCCACTGCCCTTAGATACTGACCACTGAACCCTAGAAAGGCCAATGGCACTTGGACATTGAGCATTAGATCGTATAAAAGGTGAAAATCTTTTGGACATTGGGCATTAGACTACACAAAGGCCAACAGCTCTTGGAGACTGGACCCTTCTTAGAGCTCTGCCCTTAGACATTGGGTATTGAACCCTGCAAATGTCAACAACCCTTGGACATTGGACATTTGACCACACAGAGGCCAAAAGCCCTTGGACGTTGGGCATTCGGCTGTACAAAGGCCAAAAGCCCTTGGATATTGCGCATTGTACATTGAACTATAAAAATCTGAACAGTCATTAGACATTGGGCATTGGGCCCTACAAAGGCAATGGCCCTTGGAAAGTGCACAATGGAACAGGAAAAGGCACTGCCTTTGGACATTGGGCACTGGCCCCCAGAAAGGCCAACAGCACGTGGACATTGGACATTGGACCAGACAAAGGCCAAAGGCCATGGACATTGGGCACTGGACCCTGAAATGGGCAACGGTCCTTTGACTTTGGGCATTGAACCCCACAAATGCCAACAACCCTTGGGCATTGGGTATTGGACCATGCAAAGGCCAACAGCCCATGGACATTGGGCATTGGACCACTCAAAAGCCAACGCTCCATGAACATTGGGCATTGGACCCTATCAAGGACAATGGCTCTTGGACATTGGGCACTGGACCCTGAAAAGGTCAGTAGCCCTTGGACACTGGGCATTGAACCACTCAAAGCCCAATGGTCTTTGAACACTGGACATTGGACCCTACAAAGGCCAAAAGCCCTTGGACATTGGGTATTGCACTGAATAAAGGCTAAAAGCCCTTGGACATTGGCCATTGGACTATACAAATCCCAACGGTCATTGGACATCGGGCATTGGATCCTACAAAAGACAACAGCACGTGAACATTGGGCATTGGACTGTACAGGTGCCAAAAGCTCTTGGACACTGGGCATTGGACCCCACTTAGACCACTGCCCTTGAATGTTGGCATTGGACCATACCCAGGCCACTGGCCTTGGACATTTGGCATTGGACCATACAAAGGACAACGGTCCTTCCCCACTGGGCATTGGATCCTTCAAAGGCCAGAACCACTTGGATATTGGGCTTTGGGGCATACAAAGGTGAACAGCTCTTGGACATTGGGCATTGGGCCCAACTTAGGCCACTGCACTTGGACATTAAGCATTGGACCAAACAAAGGACAACCGCCCTTGGACATTGGGCATTGGACCCTGCAACACCAAACGCCCCTTGGACATTGCTCTTTAACTGTCACTTCCTGCAGGGCCCCAGACAAGAACATTTTTTCCCAGGCAGGACTCGAAGAATTTCTGATGCAGCAGGAAGAGAAGTGCCAGGAGGTGCAGCCAAAGCTTGAGGAACCGTAGGAGAAATACAAGACATCCAGCAGCACTCCAACAATCCAAACACTGTTGCAGATCCCTGCAGGATTGGAATACAGCTCTGCTCTGTCTTTAATTTTCAATATTGGCTGAATTACTAGTATTTTTAGTTTAAATTTTAGTTTCTCCCTATTGGTTTGAAGTGCTGTTGTTCAATTTTGGGGTTTTTTTTCCAAATTTCTCAAAGGAACTTAATCAAGATCTGCAGTATTGCCATTTAAACCTGGAAGCTCAGGACCTGAAAGCCCAGATAAAGCACATGTTGGGTCAGCTGTTCCTTCAGGACCAGTATTGTAAGCAAACAGAAAAGTAAGTTTGGTTTCATGGCAGAGGTGACAAAACCTGTGTTCTGACACTCAGAACTTCAGAAGAGCTATTCAGAGAATTTAGTTTTAATTGAAACAGAAGGAAAATGTTGGGGTTTTTTTCTGGGTAAGAATTGTGTTTTCCTGAGGAAACTTCTCTTGCCTCTTTCTGTTGTACAGAGTCCTGAATCCTTTGCATCCAGGAAGCAGTGCTGGAGAAGGAGGCTGCCCAGGCAACTCGAGAGCAGCAGCTGCTGCAGGCCCTGGAGGAGTCTCCAGCAGGTGAGAGGAGCTTGAGGGACTCTCTGCACACCCTGGAGGCTGAAAGGTCTGAGCTGTGTTTGAGGCTCCACAGATTCAAGAAGAGAGCAGAGCCCTTGGCCACAGAGTGTCATGTGCTGGAGCTGCAGCTGGATCTGAAGGAGAGTCAGGCTCAGACACACAACTGGTGTACCCACAGTCAGGAGCTGCACAAACATTTGGCTGAAAGCTGGCAAGGTTTAGCTTCTCCCTTTCCCACCCACTGCTCCATCCTGTGTAAGCCATGGGGATCTCTGATGCCACTGAGTGGAAAAGTGCAGTGCCTGGGGATGGGAGAGGGAAAAAACAACCAGCAGGAGACTTCTCCATAGTCTTGGTCAATCCACAGTGTCATACTCAGTTGTCACTTTGGCTTCCTTTTCCTTCTCCTTTGGGACCCTGCATCTGGCTCTCCCCGCCCGTCTCTCTCCCTGTTTGCCCCATGTCTGTTCTCCCTGCTTCTAACACTGTGCCTGAGGGGCTGCCAAACCCTCAGTCCTGGTCTTTCAACAAGCAGAAGGGCAAACACACTTTGTTGTTCCTCTGGACCTTGCCACCTTTATTCTCCCTTTTTCTCTACCTGGAAGTTTCCCACATTTCTGTCAGCTCTGGCAGCCCTTGTGGCCTTAGGCCCTGGGTAACATGGACAGGCAGAGCAGACACTGCTGTTGTGTCTGCAGGATGCACATCAGTTTGATTTTCTCTACTCCTTCCCCTTTGGCCTTTCCTGCTGCAGCGCTGGGGACAGCAGAACACAGGAGGGACTCCTTAAAAGCTGCCCTGAGGAAAGAGACCTCTGCCAAGAAGAAAGTGGCTGGGACTGTGCATAAGGAGGTGGAGTCTCTGCAAAGGAAACTGAAGAGCACAGAGGAGCAAAGACAGGATGTGCTGGTGAGTCTGGCAGATGCCAGGAAAGGCCATTTCCTTGCTGGTTTTGGACCTTGTCTTCCTATTTCTAAGAAGAACCATTTTTCAGTTTCACTTTCCAATCACCACTGTTCAGAACAAGGAGGAAAAGGTGTCATAGTCATGTCAAGGCCAGTTTGGGCTGAAGGTGCTTTTTCCCTCCTTGCTAAAGTCGTCGCCCTTGAAACTTCAGTGAAAGTCATTTCCACACTTTTCTCTATTGACATGGCATGGCCTGGGCAATTGTTGGTGTCCAAATTCATCTTCAGATTTCTAAAGATCTAAATCTGGGAAAAGGGGTGAGAAGACCAAGTTTGTTCTAACTATTGTTTATAGAAGAGATGTGTTTAGCTTTGGCCATCTGAGAACAGACAAAGGGGAGGGAAGAGAGAAAGCAAAAGTGCTGATGCAGATCACAACGTGTGCCTGAGAGGGGAAAACTAGTCCTGCTTGGAAAGCCAGACTGACAGGCTGACGTGGCCATTGCTGTGCCAAGGGAGGACAGTGGGGCTCCAGGGGATGGCACCACAGCAACTCTACACAGGAGGGTCAAAAACCACTCCCTTTTGCCCCAAACCCAGGAAAGCAAATGTTGGGGTCCTTTCAATTTCCCTTCTTCACCGATGGAGACCACACTGTCATAGCACTGCCTAAATCAGGCTTAGTCTGACTTGGAATCCTGCCTGCACTTCTGGCAGCTCCTCCCCAAAGGACACCTTGAGTAGAGCTCCAAGAGCTCAGGGAAGGGCAGAAAGGCAGCTGGGACTGGCTGAGGGAGCTGGGAAAGACGCTGAGTAAAGGGGGACTCAGGAAAGGTCTTCAGCATCTCGAGAGGCAGGGAGAGAGGGGCAGCCCGTGCCTGCCACTGCGGCAGGAGTTCAGATCTGCCACGAAGAGCAGACACAAGAGATGGAATGATGGACTCTTTTTGTCCCTGCTTGGCAGCATGAACGGGACAGGCTGCAAGCAGAGAAAGAACAACTGGAGTGTCACATCAAACTTCTTGAGGAATTAGTTACAGCCTCTGAAACCCAAGCAAATTTAGCAACAGAGAGGAGTCACTCCCTTGAACAAAAACTCCAAACTGCACTGTCCATCTTAAAAATTAAAACTGAGGAAGTTGAAAATCAGGGGAAGAAAATAGAGATGCTCCAGAAAGAGGCTGAAGAGGGGAAAGTTGTGCAGGAGAAACTCACTGGTATCACTGCCATCCTGTCAGAGAGGGAGAGAGAAATAAAGGTTTACCAAGACAAGATGGCAATGCTGGAAAAGCAGAATGAAATGTATTTGACTAACTTGCAAAAGGAGGAGGAAAGAGCACAACAAGGGCAAGCTGAGAGGGGAGCCATGCAGGAAGAAGTGGAACGTGTGGCTGCTGCTTTGGAGCAGACACGAAGCAGAGAACTCGAATGCAGAGAGAAGACACAAGTCCTGCGTGCTGCCCTTACCAAGAGTGAAATGGAGAAAGAGTCCCTGGTGAAAGAATTAGCCATCCTTCAGGAAAGGGTTTCAGAGAGGGAGACAGCAGAACCTTGCACACAGGTAGGCCTTGGGATTGATCTTAATGCCCCTCCCACATCCATGAAAGATTCCAGTGATGTTCCCCACCAAGAGGTGGCAATAGAGATTCCCATCAGTACATGAGCAGCTTGGGCAAAGCAGCCAGGGCTGCAGCCTCGTCGGTCTGTGTGGCTCCAGCAGAGACCATTCACCTGCGAGAATGTCTCCTGGCAGGTCCGCAGAGACTGACACAGCTCTGGAGTTGGCTGTTCCAATCAGCTCAGGTCCAAAAGCTGCCCATGGGGAACTCTTTCTCTCATGCCTAAGCAAGGTCAGCCAACATGTGGTAGCTTGGATTTGGCATGGAAATAAAAGGGAGCCACTGACCAGGCTGATGGATTGACCTTGGCAGTTTTGTACCCAAGGCTGAACAGCAGCTGCACTGCTGGAGCTCAGAGGGTGCTCTCCGAGAGGGAGATTTCTGAGGCCCAGCTTGTGCAGCATGTGAGAAGAATGGCATCATCTCCTCTCTCATTACCCAGCAGGATGTTGGAGCAGAAAGGAAGCAGCTGTCACAGCTCTCAGTGACCAACCTGGAACAGCAGCGAGTTTCAACATCAGAAGAAGAGAACAGGGAGAGGAGAGAACTCAGTGCTGAGTCCAGGAGGAGTCCTGAGCAGGTGAAATGGGCTATTGCTGCCTCTGCCAAGCCTCACAGTGCTCTGGACCACAACACCATTTCCCAGACAGCACTTTGGAGTCCTCGCTTTGTTTCCTTCCCTCTCCTTCTCCTCGCTGTGTGCACACCTTTTATTTTCTCTCTCTTCTGGCATTCCAAGGACTTCACAAATGCACCTTCACAAATGCACCTTCACTGCAGTGCCCCCCTCCTGGGCCCAGTGTCCCCAGACACACACCTGACTCTCTTCCATAGACCACATTCAGTGCTCTTTTGTTCCCTGGTGCAATTAAGGGTCTGTCAGCAGAGACCTCCTGGCCTTGATGTCCACAGGTCCTTCTGGCCCAGGGTTTCTGTCAGGTTTCTGTGAGCCTTTCTGCCATCCAATGTGCAGGTGGAACCTGAAAGGAGGAGGCTGAGGAGGTGTTTTAGGGGTCTCTTGCTCCCAGATGCCTGTGCATTGCCTCTCTCCCAGTCTGACCAGCACATGGTGTCCACTTGGATACAGATGAAAGCAGAACCTTCTTTGGTGGGAGTGCTGTCTGGCCATAGAGAGGAAACAGGGCAAATTCCAGTGGCAGCAGCCCCCCATTAGAAACCTTAGAAGGAACATATAAAATTATGGCCATGACCAGGCTGCAGACTGAAAGGAAATTCTTGTTTTTTCTTCACAGGAGGAGTCCCATGCTCACTGCAGTCAGCAATTACCTGAGTTACAGGAGCAGGTGAGGAGTAGGAAAACTCTCCTCAAAAGCTGCTGTGGCTGTACTGTTGGGTGCAGCTTTGCATGATGCTTTGTCTCCTTCAATGTGCAGGTGCAGCCTGAAGAGAGGAGAATCAAGAGTGTTTTTAAGAGAGTATTTTCCCCACGGAGCACTAGATTTTCTTTCTCCAGGTGTCACAAGCACAAGATTCCCATTTGTGGAAAGGTGAGAACAGAATTGTCCTTGGTGGGAGGAACATGGGCCGTGGCTAAACACATGTCCCTCAGAAAGAGGAGAAAAGTGAGACACCTTGCAGCAGATTTGTTTTATGCCATTGTCAAACTATTGGGTTGAAAAAATTCCCAAGGAGGGGAGAAAGAGCTGAGCTGCAATTGCTGAGCTGGGGCAGGCTGCAAAGCCTTTGGGAGCCACTGCCTCAGGGCCAGCCCTGCAGTCTGAGGGGACTCATCCCTGAGCTCTTCCAGGAAGCTCGAGGGCTTGGAATGAGGCAGCACTTCACCAGCCAAATATTTTCCCTTGTGGTCCAGCACTGCCTTTCTGGTGTCACCAGCTCTGTGTTCTACTGCTTGTCCCTCCTTGATGCCCACCCCTCCAGCACAACTTTTGCCTTCAGTGCATCTGTGTCCCTGCTTGCTGCTTCTGCCAGCTCTCTGGAGCCTCCTTCCCTGCTCCTTATTGCTTGTTTGTGCTCTTTCCCTGTCTGTTCCTGCAGGCCCCGACACAAGAGCTTTCTGCCAGGCAGGACTCAAACAATTTCCTGCTGCAGCAGGAAGAGCAGTGCCAGGAGGGGCAGCAAAACCTGGAGAAATTGGAGGAGAAAGACAAGACATCCAGCAGCCCTCCAAAGTACTTGCAATCCTTAGAGGAAGAGATCAGAAGGTGAGATTTTGCTCTTCCTTCAACGTTCCAGAGGGAATGTGCTTGTGGGATTTCAGAGGTGTTGTGGCCAAAGAACACACCTGCCCTTCCATGTGTAGGCCTCAGTGTGGCACTTCAGCATTGTCCTGTCAGGGCTTGTCATGCTCTGCTGTGACTGCCAAGGCTGTCTGGGAGATGGACAGCGATGTTGGAACACCAGACACCTCCCTGTGACCAAGTTGCTTCTCTGAATGCTGTTCTTTGGGTGCCCTTTCCCAGCCACTGCTTCCCACTGAAGGGAGACAAAAGACTGCCTTCCTTTCCCTCTCCAGGGGTTTCCTTGAGAGGGAAAGAGCAAGATCTCCCTTAGCTTGCTGCCCTCAGCTCCATGCTGGAGTGCTGAAAATGGGATCTGTGACTCTCCAGGCCTCGTGGTTCTTCTCACTGAGCCATCTCTCTGCAGGGACTGTGCAAGCCTCGAGAAGGACACGGGAAGGCTGCAGCACAGGGACTGTGCTTTCTGTGTCATGCCTTCCCTCTTTGCCATCTTTGCATCTGCAAGTGGCTCTGCCAGCAATTACTAAATGGCAGAGTTCTGAACTAACAGTGCAGATGTGTTTCATTTTCTTTTACTTCTTCAGGGATGTATTTTTCAAAAGACAAACGACTTTCAAGTAGCTCTTCCCCTCTGAGAGGGTATTCTGTTCTCAGGGCAGTGTGTCTGGGCAAGCTGAGATGTAATGAGCTGGATACATCCATCAGCTCCACCCTGTGTCCAGGTGTTTGAAACCTCTGGGATGTGTATCAGCCTGGCATCCTGATCCCTGTGCTTGGCACAACCATCTGAAGGCCATGATTGGGCAGGGAAGGCAGATTCCCCTCTGAGGCACCCAAGGAATACCAATGTCTCTTGTAGCCCTCTCTTGGCTCCTTCCTCAGACAGTGCCAAGAGGTGCCTGCAGAGGCTCAGGCAGGGTCCCTGCCACCCTGCACCGTCACAGGTGGCACTGAGTGGCCAAAGCAGGCAAGAAGGAATAGAAAGGCTGGGTAGGCTCCTGCGGCCCATAAAGTGCTGCCAGTCTTGAATGGCACAGGGTGGTTCTTCAGAGCAGAAGGCAATGAAAAGGCCGTGCCCTTCGGCGTTCCCTGGAGGTTCCTGCATCATGTGGAAGGATGGCAGTATGTGTGCCAAGCCCCTGTTGGCACTTCTGCTCTCAGTCTTTGTTTGTCCAGCTGAAAGGAACCTGGGTTCTGGCAAACCTTGGGGAACTGCCCAGAGATCCCCTGGCTGTCACTTGCTGCTGTTCCTGCCTGAACATACAAGCAGGCAAAGCAAATGTCTCTGCCTTGTTGACAAAACCTGTCCCTTGGAGTCTTGTTATCTGAGGAAAAATTGCCGTCTTCCGTAATGGCTTCATTTCAAGACTTTGTTATGTTTCTCTTCACATTCCCATCTCAAAACAAGAGAGGGCATTAAGGAAGTACTTGACCTTTTTCTAAGGATAAAGGTGCAGGGCACGTGCTGGGGTGTGACTGCAGTGGGAACTAGCAGCTGAGTTCTTCAGTCAAATCTCATCAGCCAGAGCAGTTTTGCCCAGGTGGCTGAAGGCCTAGAATGTGATACCATGTGGGAATGAGTTGCATCTTCTCTCTTTCAGGCTGACTGTGTGTCTGGAAGAGAAGGACCGGAGGATCAGAGGCCTGGAAGAAAAGGACCTTGCCCAGCAGAACGAGGTGTCAGAGCTCCGTTCTCCTCTTCACCAAATTGAGCAGGTCCTTTCAGACCGCACAGGAGAAGTGCAGGAGCTCAAACACCAGGTGACCGATGCACTGGGATCCTCTTCTCCAGGGACACACAGTACCACCTGTAGCTTGTAGGCTCCCACTGGTTTCTGGCCCTAAAGGACACCTTGCTCTGAGAAGGCGGGAGCCCATCAGTCTTTGAATCTGGACACAGACATGTTGTATGGTGAGTGTGAAACCATCCTCTTTGTTTCTGAGCAAGTCCTGCTGGAAAAGCAGAGGGATAAGGGCCTTGTCATGAAGAACCTATTCCACATTTGGAAGGGGATAAGGCAGGGCAGCCAGCAGGTCCAGGAGGCACTGGTGATAAAGCAGCAAGAGATGATGCAGGTCAGTTTGAGTAGCCAGGGAACAGAGTGAAGGGCACTTAGAAGGCCATAAAATGTAGGCACTGGAATTGAGGAGGCAAGGACGAGTGCAGGCACTGAAAGCACAGAGCCTGGTGAGCTCCAGAGCACAGCCCCAGCAAGGAAGGCTGGCAATGCAGGCAGAGCTGGGGAGAGAAGGCAAAGGAAGTGGCTGAAGGAAAGGGATTTTTGGAGTGCAAGCAGAAAAAGATGAGCCTGAGAGCAAGTCTCAGAAACTTAGTCTGCATTTGTCTTTCCAGTCCACCAAGGCCCATTGTCACCCCTTTCCCTTTGTGGAGTTTATTTTCTCCTTGCCTCCAAGCAATCCTTGCCTTTGTACCTCCTGTTTCTGGTGTGTTTTGTGCTGGAAGGAATTTCTCCTTCGTTCCTGGCTGTACAGCCCTCTCTGCTGCCTCAGGAGCAGCCCTGTCCCTCACACTCTTTTCATCCGTGTTCCAGATCCAGGCCTTGCAGGAAGCAGTGCTGGAGAAGGAGGCTGCCCAGGCAACTCGAGAACAGCAGCTGCTGCAGGCCCTGGAGGAGTCTCGAGCAGGCGAGCAGAGCTTGAGGGACTCTCTGCACACCCTGGACGCTGAAAGGTCTGAGCTGTGTTTGAGGCTCCACAGCTCCGTGAAGAGAGCAGAGCCCTTGGCCACAAAGTGTTGAGTCCTGGACCTGCAGTTGGATCTGAAGGAGAGTCAGGCTCAGACACACCACTGGTGTACCCGCAGTCAGGAGCTGCACAAACACTTTCCTGAAAGCTGGCAAGGTTTAGCTTCTCCCTTTCCCACCCACTGCTCCATCCTGTGTAAGCCATGGGGATCTCTGATGCCACAGAGTGGAAAAGTGCAGTGCCTGGGGATGGGAGAGGGAAAAAACAACCAGCAGGACACTTCTCCATAGTGTTGGTCAATCAACAGTGTCATAGTCAGTCTTCACTTTGGCTTCCTCTTCCTTTTCCTTGTCCTCTTGGACATTGGGCATTGGACCCTACGAAGGGCAACAGACCCTGGACATTTGGCATTGGACCTGGCAAAGGCAACTGCCCTTGGACACTGGGCATTGAACCCTACAGAGGTCCAGATCCCTTGGACATTGGGCATTAGACCATAGAAAGGCGAAAAACCCTTGGACATTGGGCGTTGGACCCTAGAAAAGCAAACAGGTTGTGGACACTGGGCATTGGGCCATAGAAAGGCCAACAGCTCTTGGACATTGGGCATTCAATCCCACTTAGATTACTGATCTTGGACATTGGGCATTGAATGCTAAAAAATGCATTGGAGATTACAAAGGAAAACAGCCCTAGGACATTGGGCATTGGACCCCCCTTTGGCCACTGCCCTTAGACATTGGCCACTGAACCCTACAAAGGCCAATGGCACTTGGACATTGAGCATTAGATTGTATAAAACGTGAAAATCTTTTGGACATTGGACATTACACTGCACAAAGGCCAACAGCTCTTGGAGACTGGACCCTTCTTAGAGCTCTGCCCTTAGACATTGGGTATTGAACCCTGCAAATGTCAACAACCCTTGGACATTGGACATTCGACCATACAGAGGCCAAAAGTCCTTGGATATTGGCCCTTGGACTACTCAAATCCCAACAGTCATTAGACATTGGGCATTGGGCCCTACAAAGGCAATGGCCCTTGGAAAGTGCACAATGGACCAGGAAAAGGTACTGCCTTTGGACATTGGGCACTGGAGCCTAGAAAGGCCAACAGCCCGTAGACATTGGGCATTGGACCATACAAAGGCCAAAGGCCATGGACATTGGGCACTGGACCCTGAAATGGGCAACAGTTCTTTTGACTTTGGGCACTGAACCCCACAAATGCCAACAACCCTTGGACATTGGGCATTGGAACATGCAAAGGCCAACAGCCCATGGACATTGGGCATTGGACCCTATCAAGGACAATGGCTCTTGGACATTGGGCACTGGACCCTGCAAAGGTCAGCAGCCCTTGGACACTGGGCATTGGACCCTACAAAGGCCAAAAGCCCTTGGACATTGAGTATTACACTGAACAAAGGCTAAAAGCCCTTGGACATTGGCCATTGGACTATACAAATCCCAACGGTCATTGGACATCGGGCATTGGATCCTACAAAAGACAACAGCACGTGAATATTGGGCATTGGACTGTACAGGTGCCAAAAGCTCTTGGACACTGGGCATTGGACCCCACTTAGACCACTGCCCTTGAATGTTGGCATTGGACCATACCCAGGCCACTGGTCTTGGACATTTGGCATTGGACCATACAAAGGACAACGGTCCTTCCCCACTGGGCATTGGATCCTTCAAAGGCCAGAACCACTTGGATATTGGGCTTTGGGGCATACAAAGGTGAACAGCTCTTGGACATTGGGCATTGGGCCCAACTTAGGCCACTGCACTTGGACATTAAGCATTGGACCAAACAAAGGACAACCGCCCTTGGACATTGGGCATTGGACCCTGCAACACCAAACGCCCCTTGGACATTGCTCTTTAACTGTCACTTCCTGCAGGGCCCCAGACAAGAACATTTTTTCCCAGGCAGGACTCGAAGAATTTCTGATGCAGCAGGAAGAGAAGTGCCAGGAGGTGCAGCCAAAGCTTGAGGAACCGTAGGAGAAATACAAGACATCCAGCAGCACTCCAACAATCCAAACACTGTTCCAGATCCCTGCAGGATTAGAATACAGCTCTGCTCTGTCTTTAATTTTCAATATTGGCTGAATTACTAGTACTTTTAGTTTAAATTTTAGTTTCTCCCTATTGGTTTGAAGTGCTGTTGTTCAATTTTGGGGTTTTTTTTCCAAATTTCTCAAAGGAACTTAATCAAGATCTGCAGTATTGCCATTTAAACCTGGAAGCTCAGGACCTGAAAGCCCAGATAAAGCACATGTTGGGTCAGCTGTTCCTTCAGGACCAGTATTGTAAGCAAACAGAAAAGTAAGTTTGGTTTCATGGCAGAGGTGACAAAACCTGTGTTCTGACACTCAGAACTTCAGAAGAGCTATTCAGAGAATTTAGTTTTAATTGAAACAGAAGGAAAATGTTGGGGTTTTTTTCTGGGTAAGAATTGTGTTTTCCTGAGGAAACTTCTCTTGCCTCTTTCTGTTGTACAGAGTCCTGAATCCTTTGCATCCAGGAAGCAGTGCTGGAGAAGGAGGCTGCCCAGGCTACTCGAGAGCAGCAGCCGCTGCAGGCCCTGGAGGAGTCTCCAGCAGGTGAGAGGAGCTTGAGGGACTCTCTGCACACCCTGGAGGCTGAAAGGTCTGAGCTGTGTTTGAGGCTCCACAGATTCAAGAAGAGAGCAGAGCCCTTGGCCACAGAGTGTCATGTGCTGGAGCTGCAGCTGGATCTGAAGGAGAGTCAGGCTCAAACACACCACTGGTGTACCCACAGTCAGGAGCTGCACAAACATTTGGCTGAAAGCTGGCAAGGTTTAGCTTCTCCCTTTCCCACCCACTGCTCCATCCTGTGTAAGCCATGGGGATCTCTGATGCCACAGAGTGGAAAAGTGCAGTGCCTGGGGATGGGAGAGGGAAAAAACAAGCAGCAGGAGACTTCTCCATAGTCTTGGTCAATCAACAGTGTCATAGTCAGTCTTCACTTTGGCTTCCTTTTCCTTCTCCTTTGGGACCCTGCATCTGGCTCTCCCCTCCTGTCTCTCTCCCTGTTTGCCCCATGTCTGTTCTCCCTGCTTCTAACACTGTGCCTGAGGGGCTGCCAAACCCTCAGTCCTCGTCTTTCAAAAAGCAGAAGGGCAAACACACTTTCATGTTCCTCTGGACCTTGCAACCTTTATTCTCCCTTTTTCTCTACCTGGAAGTTTCCCACATTTCTGTCAGCTCTGGCAGCCCTTGTGGCCTTAGGCCCTGGGTAACACAGATGGGCAGAGAAGACACTGCTGTTGTTTCTGCAGGATGCACATCAGTTTGATTTTCTCTACTCCTTCCCCTTTGGCCTTTCCTGCTGCAGCGCTGGGGACAGCAGAACACAGGAGGGACTCCTTAAAAGCTGCCCTGAGGAAAGAGACCTCTGCCAAGAAGAAAGTGGCTGGGACTGTGCATAAGGAGGTGGAGTCTCTGCAAAGGAAACTGAAGAGCACAGAGGAGCAAAGACAGGATGTGCTGGTGAGTCTGGCAGATGCCAGGAAAGGCCATTTCCTTGCTGGTTTTGGACCTTGTCTTCCTATTTCTAAGAAGAACCATTTTTCAGTTTCACTTTCCAATCACCACTGTTCAGAACAAGGAGGAAAAGGTGTCATAGTCATGTCAAGCCCAGTTTGGGCTGAAGGTGCTTTTTCCCTCCTTGCTAAAGTCGTCGCCCTTGAAACTTCAGTGAAAGTCATTTCCACACTTTTCTCTATTGACATGGCATGGCCTGGGCAACTGTTGGTGTTCAAATTCATCTTCAGATTTCTAAAGATCTAAATCTGGGAAAAGGGGTGAGAAGACCAAGTTTGTTCTAACTATTATTTATAGAAGAGATGTGTTTAGCTTTGGCCATCTGAGAACAGACAAAGGGGAGGGAAGAGAGAAAGCAAAAGTGCTGATGCAGATCACAACGTGTGCCTGAGAGGGGAAAACTAGTCCTGCTTGGAAAGCCAGACTGACAGGCTGACCTGGTTATTGCTGTGCCAAGGGAGGACAGTGGGGCTCCAGGGGATGGCACCACAGCAACTCTACACAGGAGGGTCAAAAACCACTCCCTTTTGCCCCAAACCCAGGAAAGCAAATGTTGGGGTCCTTTCAATTTCCCTTCTTCACCGATGGAGACCACACTGTCATAGCACTGCCTAAATCAGGCTTAGTCTGACTTGGAATCCTGCCTGCACTTCTGGCAGCTCCTCCCCAAAGGACACCTCGAGTAGAGCTCCAAGAGCTCAGGGAAGGGCAGAAAGGCAGCTGGGACTGGCTGAGGGAGCTGGGAAAGACGCAGAGTAAAGGGGGGCCCAGGAAAGGTCTTCAGCATCCCGAGAGGCAGGGAGAGAGGGGCAGCCCGTGCCTGCCACTGCGGCAGGAGTTCAGATCTGCCACGAAGAGCAGACACAAGAGATGGAACGATTGACTCTTTTTGTCCCTGCTTTGCACCATGAACGGGACAGGCTGCAAGCAGAGAAAGAACAACTGGAGTGTCACATCAAACATCTTGAGGAATTAGTTACAGCCTCTGAAACCCAAGCAAATTTAGCAACAGAGAGGAGTCACTCCCTTGAACAAAAACTCCAAACTGCACTGTCCATCTTAAAAATTAAAACTGAGGAAGTTGAAAATCAGGGGAAGAAAATAGAGATGCTCCAGAAAGAGGCTGAAGAGGGGAAAGTTGTGCAGGAGAAACTCACTGGTATCACTGCCATCCTGTCAGAGAGGGAGAGAGAAATAAAGGTTTACCAAGACAAGATGGCAATGCTGGAAAAGCAGAATGAAATGTATTTGACTAACTTGCAAAAGGAGAAGGAAAGAGCACAACAAGGGCAAGCTGAGAGGGAAGCCATGCAGGAAGAAGTGGAACGTGTGGCTGCTGCTTTGGAGCAGTCATGAAGCAGAGAACTCGAATGGAGAGAAAAGACACAAGTCCTGCGTGCTGCCCTTACCAAGAGTGAAATGGAGAAAGAGTCCCTGGTGAAAGAATTAGCCATCCTTCAGGAAAGGGTTTCAGAGAGGGACACAGCAGAACCTTGCACACAGGTAGGCCTTGGGATTGATCTTAATGCCCCTCCCACATCCATGAAAGATTCCAGTGATGTTCCCCACCAAGAGGTGGCAATAGAGATTCCCATCAGTACATGAGCAGCTTGGGCAAAGCAGCCAGGGCTGCAGCCTCGTCGGTCTGTGTGGCTCCAGCAGAGACCATTCACCTGCGAGAATGTCTCCTGGCAGGCCCGCAGAGACTGACACAGCTCTGGAGTTTGCTGTTCCAATCAGCTCAGGTCCAAAAGCTGCCCATGGGGAACTCTTTCTCTCATGCCTAAGCAAGGTCAGCCAACATGTGGTAGCTTGGATTTGGCATGGAAATAAAAGGGAGCCACTGACCAGGCTGATGGATTGACCTTGGCAGTTTTGTACCCAAGGCTGAACAGCAGCTGCACTGCTGGAGCTCGGAGGGTGCTCTCCGAGAGGGAGATTTCTGAGGCCCAGCTTGTGCAGCATGTGAGAAGAATGGCATCATCTCCTCTCTCATTACCCAGCAGGATGTTGGAGCAGAAAGGAAGCAGCTGTCACAGCTCTCAGTGACCAACCTGGAACAGCAGCGAGTTTCAACATCAGAAGAAGAGAACAGGGAGAGGAGAGAACTCAGTGCTGAGTCCAGGAGGAGTCCTGAGCAGGTGAAATGGGCTATTGCTGCCTCTGCCAAGCCTCACAGTGCTCTGGACCACAACACCATTTCCCAGACAGCACTTTGGAGTCCTCGCTTTGTTTCCTTCCCTCTCCTTCTCCTCGCTGTGTGCACACCTTTTATTTTCTCTCTCTTCTGGCATTCCAAGGACTTCACAAATGCACCTTCACAAATGCACCTTCACTGCAGTGCCCCCCTCCTGGGCCCAGTGTCCCCAGACACACACCAGACTCTCTTCCATAGACCACATTCAGTGCTCTTTTGTTCCCTGGTGCAATTAAGGGTCTGTCAGCAGAGACCTCCTGGCCTTGATGTCCACAGGTCCTTCTGGCCCAGGGTTTCTGTCAGGTTTCTGTGAGCCTTTCTGCCATCCAATGTGCAGGTGGAACCTGAAAGGAGGAGGCTGAGGAGGTGTTTTAGGGGTCTCTTGCTCCCAGATGCCTGTGCATTGCCTCTCTCCCAGTCTGACCAGCACATGGTGTCCACTTGGATACAGATGAAAGCAGAACCTTCTTTGGTGGGAGTGCTGTCTGGCCATAGAGAGGAAACAGGGCAAATTCCAGTGGCAGCAGCCCCCCATTAGAAACCTTAGAAGGAACATATAAAATTATGGCCATGACCAGGCTGCAGACTGAAAGGAAATTCTTGTTTTTTCTTCACAGGAGGAGTCCCATGCTCACTGCAGTCAGCAATTACCTGAGTTACAGGAGCAGGTGAGGAGTAGGAAAACTCTCCTCAAAAGCTGCTGTGGCTGTACTGTTGGGTGCAGCTTTGCATGATGCTTTGTCTCCTTCAATGTGCAGGTGCAGCCTGAAGAGAGGAGAATCAAGAGTGTTTTTAAGAGAGTATTTTCCCCACGGAGCACTAGATTTTCTTTCTCCAGGTGTCACAAGCACAAGATTCCCATTTGTGGAAAGGTGAGAACAGAATTGTCCTTGGTGGGAGGAACATGGGCCGTGGCTAAACACATGTCCCTCAGAAAGAGGAGAAAAGTGAGACACCTTGCAGCAGATTTGTTTTATGCCATTGTCAAACTATTGGGTTGAAAAAATTCCCAAGGAGGGGAGAAAGAGCTGAGCTGCAATTGCTGAGCTGGGGCAGGCTGCAAAGCCTTTGGGAGCCACTGCCTCAGGGCCAGCCCTGCAGTCTGAGGGGACTCATCCCTGAGCTCTTCCAGGAAGCTCGAGGGCTTGGAATGAGGCAGCACTTCACCAGCCAAATATTTTCCCTTGTGGTCCAGCACTGCCTTTCTGGTGTCACCAGCTCTGTGTTCTACTGCTTGTCCCTCCTTGATGCCCACCCCTCCAGCACAACTTTTGCCTTCAGTGCAGCTGTGTCCCTGCTTGCTGCTTCTGCCAGCTCTCTGGAGCCTCCTTCCCTGCTCCTTATTGCTTGTTTGTGCTCTTTCCCTGTCTGTTCCTGCAGGCCCCGACACAAGAGCTTTCTGCCAGGCAGGACTCAAACAATTTCCTGCTGCAGCAGGAAGAGCAGTGCCAGGAGGGGCAGCAAAACCTGGAGAAATTGGAGGAGAAAGACAAGACATCCAGCAGCCCTCCAAAGTACTTGCAATCCTTAGAGGAAGAGATCAGAAGGTGAGATTTTGCTCTTCCTTCAACGTTCCAGAGGGAATGTGCTTGTGGGATTTCAGAGGTGTTGTGGCCAAAGAACACACCTGCCCTTCCATGTGTAGGCCTCAGTGTGGCACTTCAGCATTGTCCTGTCAGGGCTTGTCATGCTCTGCTGTGACTGCCAAGGCTGTCTGGGAGATGGACAGCGATGTTGGAACACCAGACACCTCCCTGTGACCAAGGTGCTTCTCTGAATGCTGTTCTTTGGGTGCCCTTTCCCAGCCACTGCTTCCCACTGAAGGGAGACAAAAGACTGCCTTCCTTTCCCTCTCCAGGGGTTTCCTTGAGAGGGAAAGAGCAAGATCTCCCTTAGCTTGCTGCCCTCAGCTCCATGCTGGAGTGCTGAAAATGGGATCTGTGACTCTCCAGGCCTCGTGGTTCTTCTCACTGAGCCATCTCTCTGCAGGGACTGTGCAAGCCTCGAGAAGGACACGGGAAGGCTGCAGCACAGGGACTGTGCTTTCTGTGTCATGCCTTCCCTCTTTGCCATCTTTGCATCTGCAAGTGGCTCTGCCAGCAATTACTAAATGGCAGAGTTCTGAACTAACAGTGCAGATGTGTTTCATTTTCTTTTACTTCTTCAGGGATGTATTTTTCAAAAGACAAACGACTTTCAAGTAGCTCTTCCCCTCTGAGAGGGTATTCTGTTCTCAGGGCAGTGTGTCTGGGCAAGCTGAGATGTAATGAGCTGGATACATCCATCAGCTCCACCCTGTGTCCAGGTGTTTGAAACCTCTGGGATGTGTATCAGCCTGGCATCCTGATCCCTGTGCTTGGCACAACCATCTGAAGGCCATGATTGGGCAGGGAAGGCAGATTCCCCTCTGAGGCACCCAAGGAATACCAATGTCTCTTGTAGCCCTCTCTTGGCTCCTTCCTCAGACAGTGCCAAGAGGTGCCTGCAGAGGCTCAGGCAGGGTCCCTGCCACCCTGCACCGTCACAGGTGGCACTGAGTGGCCAAAGCAGGCAAGAAGGAATAGAAAGGCTGGGTAGGCTCCTGCGGCCCATAAAGTGCTGCCAGTCTTGAATGGCACAGGGTGGTTCTTCAGAGCAGAAGGCAATGAAAAGGCCGTGCCCTTCGGCGTTCCCTGGAGGTTCCTGCATCATGTGGAAGGATGGCAGTATGTGTGCCAAGCCCCTGTTGGCACTTCTGCTCTCAGTCTTTGTTTGTCCAGCTGAAAGGAACCTGGGTTCTGGCAAACCTTGGGGAACTGCCCAGAGATCCCCTGGCTGTCACTTGCTGCTGTTCCTGCCTGAACATACAAGCAGGCAAAGCAAATGTCTCTGCCTTGTTGACAAAACCTGTCCCTTGGAGTCTTGTTATCTGAGGAAAAATTGCCGTCTTCCGTAATGGCTTCATTTCAAGACTTTGTTATGTTTCTCTTCACATTCCCATCTGAAAACAAGAGAGGGCATTAAGGAAGTACTTGACCTTTTTCTAAGGATAAAGGTGCAGGGCACGTGCTGGGGTGTGACTGCAGTGGGAACTAGCAGCTGAGTTCTTCAGTCAAATCTCATCAGCCAGAGCAGTTTTGCCCAGGTGGCTGAAGGCCTAGAATGTGATACCATGTGGGAATGAGTTGCATCTTCTCTCTTTCAGGCTGACTGTGTGTCTGGAAGAGAAGGACCGGAGGATCAGAGCCCTGGAAGAAAAGGACCTTGCCCAGCAGAACGAGGTGTCAGAGCTCCGTTCTCCTCTTCACCAAATTGAGCAGGTCCTTTCAGACCGCACAGGAGAAGTGCAGGAGCTCAAACACCAGGTGACCGATGCACTGGGATCCTCTTCTCCAGGGACACACAGTACCACCTGTAGCTTGTAGGCTCCCACTGGTTTCTGGCCCTAAAGGACACCTTGCTCTGAGAAGGCGGGAGCCCATCAGTCTTTGAATCTGGACACAGACATGTTGTATGGTGAGTGTGAAACCATCCTCTTTGTTTCTGAGCAAGTCCTGCTGGAAAAGCAGAGGGATAAGGGCCTTGTCATGAAGAACCTATTCCACATTTGGAAGGGGATAAGGCAGGGCAGCCAGCAGGTCCAGGAGGCACTGGTGATAAAGCAGCAAGAGATGATGCAGGTCAGTTTGAGTAGCCAGGGAACAGAGTGAAGGGCACTTAGAAGGCCATAAAATGTAGGCACTGGAATTGAGGAGGCAAGGACGAGTGCAGGCACTGAAAGCACAGAGCCTGGTGAGCTCCAGAGCACAGCCCCAGCAAGGAAGGCTGGCAATGCAGGCAGAGCTGGGGAGAGAAGGCAAAGGAAGTGGCTGAAGGAAAGGGATTTTTGGAGTGCAAGCAGAAAAAGATGAGCCTGAGAGCAAGTCTCAGAAACTTAGTCTGCATTTGTCTTTCCAGTCCACCAAGGCCCATTGTCACCCCTTTCCCTTTGTGGAGTTTATTTTCTCCTTGCCTCCAAGCAATCCTTGCCTTTGTACCTCCTGTTTCTGGTGTGTTTTGTGCTGGAAGGAATTTCTCCTTCGTTCCTGGCTGTACAGCCCTCTCTGCTGCCTCAGGAGTAGCCCTGTCCCTCACACTCTTTTCATCCGTGTTCCAGATCCAGGCCCTGCAGGAAGCAGTGCTGGAGAAGGAGGCTGCCCAGGCAACTCGAGAACAGCAGCTGCTGCAGGCTCTGGAGGAGTCTCGAGCAGGCGAGCAGAGCTTGAGGGACTCTCTGCACACCCTGGACGCTGAAAGGTCTGAGCTGTGTTTGAGGCTCCACAGCTCCGTGAAGAGAGCAGAGCCCTTGGCCACAAAGTGTTGAGTCCTGGACCTGTAGTTGGATCTGAAGGAGAGTCAGGCTCAGACACACCACTGGTGTACCCGCAGTCAGGAGCTGCACAAACACTTTCCTGAAAGCTGGCAAGGTTTAGCTTCTCCCTTTCCCACCCACTGCTCCATCCTGTGTAAGCCATGGGGATCTCTGATGCCACAGAGTGGAAAAGTGCAGTGCCTGGGGATGGGAGAGGGAAAAAACAACCAGCAGGACACTTCTCCATAGTGTTGGTCAATCAACAGTGTCATAGTCAGTCTTCACTTTGGCTTCCTCTTCCTTTTCCTTGTCCTCTTGGACATTGGGCATTGGACCCTACGAAGGGCAACAGACCCTGGACATTTGGCATTGGACCTGGCAAAGGCAACTGCCCTTGGACACTGGGCATTGAACCCTACAGAGGTCCAGATCCCTTGGACATTGGGCATTAGACCATAGAAAGGCGAAAAACCCTTGGACATTGGGCGTTGGACCCTAGAAAAGCAAACAGGTTGTGGACACTGGGCATTTGGCCATAGAAAGGCCAACAGCTCTTGGACATTGGGCATTCAATCCCACTTAGATTACTGATCTTGGACATTGGGCATTGAATGCTAAAAAATGCATTGGAGATTACAAAGGAAAACAGCCCTAGGACATTGGGCATTGGACCCCCCTTTGGCCACTGCCCTTAGACATTGGCCACTGAACCCTACAAAGGCCAATGGCACTTGGACATTGAGCATTAGATTGTATAAAACGTGAAAATCTTTTGGACATTGGACATTACACTGCACAAAGGCCAACAGCTCTTGGAGACTGGACCCTTCTTAGAGCTCTGCCCTTAGACATTGGGTATTGAACCCTGCAAATGTCAACAACCCTTGGACATTGGACATTCGACCATACAGAGGCCAAAAGTCCTTGGATATTGGCCCTTGGACTACTCAAATCCCAACAGTCATTAGACATTGGGCATTGGGCCCTACAAAGGCAATGGCCCTTGGAAAGTGCACAATGGACCAGGAAAAGGTACTGCCTTTGGACATTGGGCACTGGAGCCTAGAAAGGCCAACAGCCCGTAGACATTGGGCATTGGACCATACAAAGGCCAAAGGCCATGGACATTGGGCACTGGACCCTGAAATGGGCAACAGTTCTTTTGACTTTGGGCACTGAACCCCACAAATGCCAACAACCCTTGGACATTGGGCATTGGAACATGCAAAGGCCAACAGCCCATGGACATTGGGCATTGGACCCTATCAAGGACAATGGCTCTTGGACATTGGGTATTGGACCCTGCAAAGGTCAGCAGCCCTTGGACACTGGGCATTGGACCCTACAAAGGCCAAAAGCCCTTGGACATTGAGTATTACACTGAACAAAGGCTAAAAGCCCTTGGACATTGGCCATTGGACTATACAAATCCCAACGGTCATTGGACATCGGGCATTGGATCCTACAAAAGACAACAGCACGTGAACATTGGGCATTGGACTGTACAGGTGCCAAAAGCTCTTGGACACTGGGCATTGGACCCCACTTAGACCACTGCCCTTGAATGTTGGCATTGGACCATACCCAGGCCACTGGTCTTGGACATTTGGCATTGGACCATACAAAGGACAACGGTCCTTCCCCACTGGGCATTGGATCCTTCAAAGGCCAGAACCACTTGGATATTGGGCTTTGGGGCATACAAAGGTGAACAGCTCTTGGACATTGGGCATTGGGCCCAACTTAGGCCACTGCACTTGGACATTAAGCATTGGACCAAACAAAGGACAACCGCCCTTGGACATTGGGCATTGGACCCTGCAACACCAAACGCCCCTTGGACATTGCTCTTTAACTGTCACTTCCTGCAGGGCCCCAGACAAGAACATTTTTTCCCAGGCAGGACTCGAAGAATTTCTGATGCAGCAGGAAGAGAAGTGCCAGGAGGTGCAGCCAAAGCTTGAGGAACCGTAGGAGAAATACAAGACATCCAGCAGCACTCCAACAATCCAAACACTGTTCCAGATCCCTGCAGGATTAGAATACAGCTCTGCTCTGTCTTTAATTTTCAATATTGGCTGAATTACTAGTATTTTTAGTTTAAATTTTAGTTTCTCCCTATTGGTTTGAAGTGCTGTTGTTCAATTTTGGGGTTTTTTTTCCAAATTTCTCAAAGGAACTTAATCAAGATCTGCAGTATTGCCATTTAAACCTGGAAGCTCAGGACCTGAAAGCCCAGATAAAGCACATGTTGGGTCAGCTGTTCCTTCAGGACCAGTATTGTAAGCAAACAGAAAAGTAAGTTTGGTTTCATGGCAGAGGTGACAAAACCTGTGTTCTGACACTCAGAACTTCAGAAGAGCTATTCAGAGAATTTAGTTTTAATTGAAACAGAAGGAAAATGTTGGGGTTTTTTTCTGGGTAAGAATTGTGTTTTCCTGAGGAAACTTCTCTTGCCTCTTTCTGTTTTACAGAGTCCTGAATCCTTTGCATCCAGGAAGCAGTGCTGGAGAAGGAGGCTGCCCAGGCAACTCGAGAGCAGCAGCTGCTGCAGGCCCTGGAGGAGTCTCCAGCAGGTGAGAGGAGCTTGAGGGACTCTCTGCACACCCTGGACGCTGAAAGGTCTGAGCTGTGTTTGAGGCTCCACAGCTCCGTGAAGAGAGCAGAGCCCTTGGCCACAGAGTGTCATGTGCTGGACCTGCAGCTGGAGCTGAGGGAGTCAAGCTCAAACACACCACTGGTGTACCCGCAGTCAGGAGCTGCACAAACATTTGGCTGAAAGCTGGCAAGGTTTAGCTTCTCCCTTTCCCACCCACTGCTCCATCCTGTGTAAGCCATGGGGATCTCTGATGCCACAGAGTGGAAAAGTGCAGTGCCTGGGGATGGGAGAGGGAAAAAACAAGCAGCAGGAGACTTCTCCATAGTCTTGGTCAATCAACAGTGTCATAGTCAGTCTTCACTTTGGCTTCCTTTTCCTTCTCCTTTGGGACCCTGCATCTGGCTCTCCCCTCCTGTCTCTCTCCCTGTTTGCCCCATGTCTGTTCTCCCTGCTTCTAACACTGTGGCTGAGGGGCTGCCACGCCCTCAGTCCTGGTCTTTCAACAAGCAGAAGAGCAAACACACTTTCATGTTCCTCTGCACCTTGACACTCTTATTCTCCCTTTCTCTCTACCTGGAAGTTTCCCACATTTCTGTCAGCTCTGGCAGCCCTTGTGGCCTTAGGCCCTGGGTGACACGGACAGGCAGAGCAGACACTGCTGTTGTGTCTGCAGGATGCACATCAGTTTGATTTTCTCTACTCCTTCCCCGTTGGCCTTTCCTGCTGCAGCGCTGGGGACAGCAGAACACAGGAGGGACTCCTTAAAAGCCGCCCTGAGGAAAGAGGCCTCTGCCAAGAAGAAAGTGGCTGGGACTGTGCATAAGGAGGTGGAGTCTCTGCAAAGGAAACTGAAGAGCACAGAGGAGCAAAGACAGGATGTGCTGGTGAGTCTGGCAGATGCCAGGAAAGGCCATTTCCTTGCTGGTTTTGGACCTTGTCTTCCTATTTCTAAGAAGAACCATTTTTCAGTTTCACTTTCCAATCACCACTGTTCAGAACAAGGAGGAAAAGGTGTCATAGTCATGTCAAGCCCAGTTTGGGCTGAAGGTGCTTTTTCCCTCCTTGCTAAAGTCGTTGGCCCTTGAAACTTCAGTGAAAGTCATTTCCACACTTTTCTCTATTGACGTGGCATGGCCTGGGCAATTGTTGGTGTTCAAATTCATCTTCAGATTTCTAAATATCCAAATCTGGGAAAAGGGGTGAGAAGACCAAGTTTGTTCTAACTATTGTTTATAGAAGAGATGTGTTTAGCTTTGGCCATCTGAGAACAGACAAAGGGGAGGGAAGAGAGAAAGCAAAAGTGCTGATGCAGATCACAACGTGTGCCTGAGAGGGGAAAACTAGTCCTGCTTGGAAAGCCAGACTGACAGGCTGACCTGGTTATTGCTGTGCCAAGGGAGGACAGTGGGGCTCCAGGGGATGGCACCACAGCAACTCTACACAGGAGGGTCAAAAACCTCTCCCTTTTGCCCCAAACCCAGGAAAGCAAATGTTGGGGTCCTTTCAATTTCCCTTCCTCCCCAAAGGAGAGCACACTGTCATGGCACTGCCTAAATCAGGCTTGGTCTGGCTGCACTTCTGGCAGCTCCTCCCCAGAGCACCTCTCGGGAACAGCTCCAGGAGGTCGGGGAAGGGCAGAAAGGCAGCCGGGACAGGCTGAGGGAGCTGGAAAAGACTCCTGCGGCTCCCCCGGACCCACCCCGGCCCTCAGAGACCGGCCAATCACAGCGGAGCCCGCCTTCTGCTCAGCCAATGAGAGATCGTGTCACGCTGTCAATCATAGGTGGGTTGTGCCCGCCCATGACGAGCACTCCGCCAATGGAAGCTCGGCTCGGGCTGTCAATCATAGGAAAGGCGGGACAGACTCCCCACCACCCTCCCTGAGGGAGCGGCCAATCAGAGCAGAGCCCGCCTCCCGCTCAGCCAATGGGAGGGAGGACCGGGACGTCCATCCCGGGGAGCCGGGCGGGCAGCAGTTGAAGCTCCATCTGCTTTTCCAACCTTAATGATTTTATAACACTGGGAAAAGGAATTTCCCAAACCTTCCAGACTACACCCTGAGACAGGAGCCAAGTCCCACAATGAACTAAACAGGTTATAGTCACAAAATCCCCCCCAAGCCCCTCCTCACCCTTCACCCCCCAAAACCCCTTCCCAAGTCCTCCCAGTGCCCCCAAACCTCCTCCTCACCCTCCCAGCTCTCCCCAAACCAACTTCCAAGTCTCCCAAGCCCCTTCCTTTCCCCTCCAGCCTCCCAAATCCCCTCTCCAGACACCATTGCAGACCCCAAACCCCTCCTCACCCATCCCAGCCTCCAAAATCTCTTCCCAAGCCCCTCCAGCACCTCCCAAGCCCTAATCCTCCGTATGTCTGTGCAGCTGGTTGCTGATGGAGAATGATCTTAGCCAGTCTCTCTCAATTTGGGCAGCCTTTAAAATTAACATAGTTTTTGTAACACTGGGGATACCAGTTCATGCCAGATGTGTTCCTACAGCTGTGCCTCAATGGTCAGAAATGTCACTGAAATCTTAATAAAGAGCTGGTCTTGAAAAGATGAGCTTGTTGAAGGGCACCCCAGGGTGGGGGCAGCCCCTCGTCCTCATGGCACTGCCTAAATCAGGCTTGGTCTGACTGGGAATCCTGCCTGCACTTCTGGCAGCTCCTCCCCAAAGGACACCTCGAGTAGAGCTCCAAGAGCTCAGGGAAGGGCAGAAAGGCAGCTGGGACTGGCTGAGGGAGCTGGGAAAGACGCAGAGTAAAGGGGGGCCCAGGAAAGGTCTGCAGCATCCCGAGAGGCAGGGAGAGAGGGGCAGCCCGTGCCTGCCACTGCGGCAGGAGTTCAGATCTGCCACGAAGAGCAGACACAAGAGATGGAACGATTGACTCTTTTTGTCCCTGCTTTGCAGCATGAACGGGACAGGCTGCAAGCAGAGAAAGAACAACTGGAGTATCACATCAAACTTCTTGAGGAATCGGTTACAGCCTCTGCGTGCTGGTTTAAAGGTAAACCGGCAGGAGAAATGAACCCAGCTCAGGAGAGATTATAAGTCAGAGCTACAATCTAATAAAAAGTATTACAATAAATATAATGACACAAAGAGAAATTGCTTTTAATGGACAAACCCCAGTAGTATAACCCAGTGCCCTGGGACACAAACACAAACAGGTTTGTTGGCCCCTGTGCCGAGTCCCACGTGGTTCCCCTGAGTCCATAGCAAAAGCTGGTAAAAAACCCTGTTGGTGCAGATGATGGTCACAGTCTGGTGGAGAGTGGAGGGCTCCTCCTGTTGAAGTTCTGCTCCTCCTCTCAGTCCGACGAATGGTTCCCTGAGGTCTTCAAACCCCACGATTCTATTCCCTCAGCTCCAGGTGGGAGCCCCCAGTGCCTCCCCCAGGGCAGGGAGTTCCACACTGGGGGATCTGACTCTGGCAGTCAGGGGGGATTTTGGAATCGTTGCTGGCCCATGGGCAGAGTTGAGCCCTCAGGTGGGTGTGGAGGTGCCAAGGACTCCCTGCAGGGCAGTTCTCCCAGCTCCTCTGCCAGGCTTCTTTCCCAGCCAGCTCCCAGCCTGAGGGCTCAGCTGTGCCCTGGGCAGCTGCTGCCAATGGGCCATTGGGAACAGTTGCTGGGCAATGGCAGAGAGGGTTTAGAATGCACAGCTTTGGTCACACCCACACAGGGAGAAACTGGTCCCACCTACTGAACTGGGACACTCAAACACGAGCAAATTCAGCAACAGACAGGAATCACTCCCTTGAACAAGAACTCCAAACTGCACCTTCCAAAGTTAAAACTGAGGAAGTTGAAAATCAGGGGAAGACAATGGAGATGCTCCAGAAAGTGGCAACACAGGGCAAAGTTTTGCAGGAGAAACTCACTGGGATCACTGCCATCCTGTCAGAGAGGGAGAGAGAAATAAAGATTTACCAAGACAAGATGGCAATGCTGGAAAAGCAGAATGAAATGTATTTGACTAACTTGCAAAAGGAGGAGGAAAGAGCACAACAAGGGCAAGCTGAGAGGGGAGCCATGCAGGAAGAAGTGGAACGTGTGGCTGCTGCTTTGGAGCAGTCACGAAGCAGAGAACTCGAATGCAGAGAGAAGACACAAGTCCTGTGTGCTGCCCTTACCAAGAGTGAAATGGAGAAAGAGTCCCTGGTGAAAGAATTAGCCATCCTTCAGGAAAGGGTTTCAGAGAGAGACACAGCAGAACCTTGCACACAGGTAGGCCTTGGGATTGATCTTAATGTCCCTCCAACATCCATGAAAGATTCCAGTGATGTTCCCCACCAAGAGGTGGCAATAGAGATTCCCATCAGTACATGAGCAGCTTGGGCAAAGCAGCCAGGGCTGCAGCCTCGTCGGTCTGTGTGGCTCCAGCAGAGACCATTCACCTGCGAGAATGTCTCCTGGCAGGCCCGCAGAGACTGACACAGCTCTGGAGTTTGCTGTTCCAATCAGCTCAGGTCCAAAAGCTGCCCATGGGGAACTGGTTCTCTCAGCATGGATTTCCTATAGAGGAGCAGCTGCAGCATCGTGGGGCTCCTGCCTTGTGCCCTCCCCACACACTGGTTATGTTGAGCTGTGGGAAATGGTTGTTGTGTTTGTCTTTTGAAGCATTTCTTATATATTACTTTGTCATACAAAGTTTTTTCTGGAAACAATTAGACATTTTATAAATACTTTTAATAAAATTTTTTTTCAGATGAAAATTACACTTGTTTTATTTTTGACACAATGAGTCTATTCCAAAGTGTTGTGGGATTTCCCCTCTTGAGGGCAGAGCTGTTCCATGTGAGAAGAAATGGGACTCTGAGATGTTACAGAAGAAAGGGTTGGAGAGAGCCCAGCAGGGATTGGAGGTGGAGAGAGCTGCGACAGAGGTTTACTTTCCCTGTGCCCTTCACTTTCTGATGTTTCTCTACCTTTCCCCCTGCCTTTTCCCTTCCCTTTTCCCTTGCCTCCTCTGCACCCCTCCAAAGCAGAGGCACTCTGCAGGCACACTCTGCTCTTCCTCAGGTGGTGACCACCCTGATCCTCTCTTACAGTGGGAGGGACGTGCCTCCCACAGCCCCCGTGCTGTCCATCCACTCCTGAGGTGGTGCTGCCATTCAAGACTGAAGCAAAAGGTTGTGCAGTACCTCAAGCTTCTCCTTGGCTGTTGGTACCAGTTGTCAGCCTTGCTGAGCTGGGGCAGAGGGTTCAATCTCTTTGACCTTCCTTTTCTGGCTGGCAGAGCCAGAGAAGCCCTCCCTGTTATTCTTTGCACCCCTTGCCAAGCTCAGCTCTGCCTTTGCCTTGGCCTTCCTCACCCCATCCCTACACAACCAGACTGCATCCCTCTGCTCTTCCCAGGATACCTGTCCCTGCTCCCACTGCCTGGGCATTTGCTTCTTGCCCTTTAGTCTGACCAGGAGGTCTCGACCCAGCTGTGCCTGTGCTGGCCGGTGCCACTCTTGGCATTTGCTCATTCCCTGCAATCTCGGGGCTCTTCTCTCAGGATGAAGTATTTGAGCTGCCCAAGCAGCTGGCACACTCCCTTGCAATAAGGCAAAGACCTCCTGTGGGATTTTTTGCTATCCCAGGACTCCAGATGGGAAGAGCACAGCAAATACTGCACAGCCTGGTGCTTTTCCTGATAAGAAAAGCCATGGCAAAGCAGAGCTTTAGAAGGCAAGAGTGGCCAGGAAGATGTGGGGTAAAGGAAAACGGGTTTGTAACTGATTTTACCACGAGTGTCCTCACTGTGCCACACAATGCTCTGATCCTCCTTTTGCCTCTTGTCCCTGGGACTGACTATTCCTCTGAAATACCCAGGGGAAGGGAGAACTGGCAGAAGAGAGAGAGTGGTGAGAGAGTTTAAAGGAGAAGTCCTGAATGAGCATGGAGTGGTTCTGCTCTTGTAGAGAAGGTTGGGAACTCTTGCAGGAGGAACACAAGCAGCAGCTGCCGCCGGTTTGTGAATATGGAGTAACAGGCCAGGAGTCAAAAAGAAAGTGGCTGGAGAGCATTGAGGTGAGAACTCTTTGCCACTCAGGCAGTTTCACATGCATGTCATTCCATGCTGCAAAACTCTTGTGTCTTTAGGGGAAAAGGAAGGAAGAAAACCCGTCAAGCCCAAGCCAAGAAGATCTTTTCCTTGCCAGCCCAAAACTCCACTGCCTGCCACAAACGCCTTTTCAGTTGCTGTGTCCAAATGCCAATCCCCAGGGCTTGTTGGCTGTTGCCAGCATCCAAACCAGGAGCTGTTGGACAACCCCTCGCTGGCTCTCTCCCCCTCCCAGCTCCCTGCTGGCCCTGGCACCTGCACCACCACCCCTGTGTGCCCACAGCCCTGCTGGGCAGCTGTGCAGGGGCCGGGCTCATGACCTGTGTTCAGAGTGGCTTAGTTCCTCTAGTTTTGGGATTCTGCCCTTGGGATCTGAGTCACAGGAATCCTTCTGTCTTCCCTGACAAAGGGTAAATGAAGGAGAAGTGTAAAAAGGTGCTTGGTGATTAAACATACTCATGAAAAGTAAAACTGCAGGTTTAGAAAAGCCATGTGGGGAGGAAATTTGGATTTTTTTGATCTTTCAAAATTTCTACTGTGCAAGGAGTTGTGGTTTTTAAGGCTCATAAAATAGATTGAGAATCCAGTGACATCCAGGGTTGAACTTTGTTTTTTCTGCTCTCTGCTTGGAGAGATATCAATAGGTCTTCCAAGCCAAAAGAAAAGCCTTCCTGACTACACTAAGGATTCCTCACGTATTTTTTGCTCTGACCTTCGAGAGCACTCGTCTGTGCCCTAAGGATGATTTGTGGCCCCCATTCCATGGCAAGTGGTTTCTGAGCTGCCCCTGCTTTTCCAGGCCCCTCTGTGGGTGAGGGCTCAGCCCCACGTCTCGCCCTCCCAGGGCAGCGTCTGTCCCGTGGGCACGTCTTCCACCAGAGGCTCCCGGAGCCCCGAGACCTGTCCCAGGGAGCAAAGAACACACCTGCAGGTCACCAGAGGCCACCTGAGCAGGTGATGCTCGGCCGGCAGCCCCAGCTGATGTGTGCGGGGCCTGCCGAGACTGCGCTGCCTTTTGGCCGCTGTGCTGCCTTTGTGAGAAAGGAAAAGTCAGCCCTCGGTTCCCGGCCTTTTCTGGTTCAAGGGAATTCTCAAACAGAAGGGGGGAAGGGAAGGAAAAACCCAGCTCCAGCCCTAAGAGTGACGGAAAGTTTGAGGAGCTGAAAGGTGTTGAGGCACTTAATTGCCATGCTGGGTTTAGCACAGGCAGGAGTGTCAGTGGTCGACTTTTAGGCGCCAGGGCCCATGTTCCCTGTCCCCGGGCCCGCCCCCGGCCCAGAGCGGCTCTCCCTGCCCGGGACTCGCTCCCCGTGCCGGCCGCGGCCTCCGGCGGTGCCAGCGCTGCCCTTGGGCACTGAGGCCCTTTGGGAGCAGCCGAGCTGTGCCCCGGGCCGGGTGTCGCGGAGAGCAGAGCGTGCCCGCAGAGTGCCCGTGCTCTGGAGGGGAGCAGAGAGGGACAGGGAAAGGGAAAGGGAAAGGGAAAGGGAAATGGGAAAGGGAAAGGGAAATGGGAAAGGGAAAGGGAAATGGGAAAGGGAAAGGGAAATGGGAAAGGGAAATGGGAAAGGGAAATGGGAAAGGGAAATGGGAAAGGGAAATGGGAAAAAGAAAGGGAAATGGCAAGGGAAAGGGAAAAGGAAAGGGAAAGAGAAAGGGAAAGAGAAAGGGAAAGGGAAAGGGCGAGGGAAAGGGAGAGGGAAAGGGAAAGGGCCAGGGAAAGGGAAAGGGAAAGGGAAATAATGGGAAAGGGAAATAATGGAAAAGGGAAATAATGGGAAAGGGAAATAATGGGAAAGGGAAATAATGGGAAAGGGAAATAAATAATGGGAAAGGGAAATAAATAATGGGAAAGGGAAATAAATAATGGGAAAGGGAAATAATGGGAAAGGGAAATAATGGGAAAGGGAAATAATGGGAAAGGGAAATGGGAAAGGGAGAGGGAAAGGGAGAGGGAGAGGGAGAGGGAGAGGGAGAGGGAAAGGGAGAGGGAAAGGGCGAGGGAAAGGGCGAGGGAAAGGGAGAGGGAGAGGGAGAGGGAGAGGGAGAGGGAAAGGGAGAGGCAGAGGAAGAGGGAAAGGGAGAGGGAAAGGGAGAGGGAAAGGGAGAGGGAAAGGGAGAGGGAAAGGGAGAGGGAAAGGGAGAGGGAAAGGGAGAGGGAAAGGGAGAGGGAAAGGGAGAGGGAAAAGGAAATGGGAAAGGGAAAAGGGAAATGGGAAAAGGAAAATGGGAAAAGGAAAATGGGAAAAGGAAAATGGGAAAAGGAAAATGGGAAAAGGGAAATGGGAAAAGGGAAATGGGAAAAGGGGCCGGGGGAAAAAGGGCCGGGGGAAAAAGGGCCGGGGGAAAAAGGGCCGGGGGAAAGGCAGACAGGGAAGGACACAGGGAAAGGGAACCTCCCCCTCAGTTCTCTCCTCCACCTCCAATCCCTGCTGTGCTCTCTCCACCCCTTCCTTCAGTAACACCTCAAATTCCCATTTCTCCTCACATGGAACAGCTCTGCCCTCAAGAGGGGAAATCCCAGAATAGCTTGGAATAGACTCCTGTCAAAAATAAAACAAGTCTAACTTTCATCTGAAAAAAATTTTATTAAAAAAATTTTGTAAACGTCTGCCTCTAGGGGATGACTGCAAATGCAAGCAAAACAAATGCTGTTGTGCCCCTTCAATTCTTTGCAGCACACACTTTATGTCCTTTTCTTTTATTTCAGCAGCTGCCCTTGGACAGATGTCACCCAGAGGTCTTACTGTTCAGGAATTGTTCATTTCGTGTTTGGGTTTCCTTCTCCACACATCATTCCCCCTCCTTATCTGTGCCTTCAGTCTCACAGAGTCACATTTTGTCCCCAGAAATCATCTGCCTAAAAAACCCACTTCATAGATCCTAATCCTCAACAAAGGGTGAGGTTTGACAGCACCAGCTGAATGTGAGAGGAACAGAGGGGAAATGCAGAGAGCAGCCTTGTGCCTACGAGTTCATCCTATTTCTCACATCCATTTGCTCCTTGTATTAGCAGAAATCCTTCCATTCAAATGGAGATCAGAGGTAATGTTACCTCTGGTTGCTTCTGGCAGGTCTGGCTGTTGGATGCATAGTCTGTCTCTCAGGAGACTGACAGTTCAGGGATGGCAGTGTCAAGTTAAGGTTCAGAGACTGATCCAGCTTCTGAGTCTCTGCTTCCAGAACAGCAGCTTTGGGCTCCCTGAGTACAGCTGCTAAGGAGGAGGACAGCTCCTGGTGAAGCTCTGACAGCTCCTGGTTGTTCCTTGCACAGCTCTCAATGTAGTTTCGCCTGTGCTGTCGGTCTCGTGCCAGCTGTGACTGCAGGAGGGACACCTGAAAGAGACACAAGGCCCAGCTCAGACAAGCCCACGCTGTCAGAACCATCTGGAGCTCCACAGTACCGGCTGTCGGGGCAGACACAGCCTCGAACTCCAGCCCTGACAAACGCTTGGACCTGGTGGAAGAGAAAGGAACAGGCTCCCAGAGTCCCCTGAACAGGGCTCAGCTTATCAACAAGTCAAGTTTCTTGCTGGCCAACACTTCCCACATCCAACCCTGAGCCATCCCAGGTCTCTTAGAGATGCATTTCTGACAGGATTGACTAAGCCAGCTCTGATTTCCAAAGGAGACATTTGGGCCACTGGGCCCCGAGTTCCAGAGCTGTGGCTCAGCAGGAGGGCTGCTGCTTCCCCGAGGTGCTGGAGAACTGTTCTACTTGAGCACCGTGAGAGCCGGCCCGCGGACAGGGAGCCAACTCTCCCTCTCCCAAACTTTGGAGCGTCCCACGCATGAGCAGAGAAGAATGTGGGGAACAAAGCCCAGGGGCCTTAAAGCACTGCTGAAGCTGCTCCCACCTCCTGCTCGGTCTGCTGTGCAGTCAAAGGGTGCAATGGGGTTCAGCAGATGGAACATTCTTACACTGACAAACCAAACACTGACGGCGTGCTGAGGTCTCTGACATGGTCCCACATCAGAGCAGTATGAGAGTGAGAATGGCCTAAAGGCTGCCTGGACCTCTGCTACGATGCAAGCTCCACTGCTAACAGAGGCAAGGGAAAATGGGAATGGGCAACAAGGGGGAACATCCTGGAACAGGCTACCAGGGAATGGTGGAATCACCATGCCTGGAAGTGTTGAAAAACATGTAGTTGTGGTGCTTAGGGGCATGGTTTAGGTTTGGGTCAGACAGTGTTGGGCTAACAGTTGGACAGATGATCTCAGAAGGCTTTTCCAGCCTTAAGGGTGTTATGATTCTATGATCCTGATACTTTCAGGTGACTTTCAGTGTTCTGAATTTCCTCCCAGCCCCTCTCCCACACTGCATGACCTTTACGCAAGTCAGAGACAAGACCCAGGTAAAGGATGTAGTTTGGCTGTTGCCAAGAGGAGCAGGACTGACACTGCCTGGGGCATTCACTTCCTGACAGTCAAACAAACCTCAGGCTGGAGCATCATGCAAAGCTGCACCCATCAATACAGCCACAACAGCATTTGAGAAGAGTTTTCCTACTCCTCACCTGCTCCTGTAACTCTGCTAATCGCTGACTGCAGTGAGCATGGGACTCCTCCTGTGAAGAAAAACAAGGATTTCACTTTAGTCTGCAGCCTGCTCAGGGCCATAGTCTTATATCTGACTTCTATTAGGTCTCTGTTGGGGGCTACTGCCACTGGGATTTGCCATCACTCCTCTGTATGGTCAGAGCCTCCTGCCAGCAAAGAAGCTTCTGTTCTCACCTGTCTAGAAGTGGACACCATGTGCTGGTCAGACTGGGAGAGAGACAATCCAGAGGCACCTGGGAGCATCTGACCCCGAAAACATCTCCTCAGCCTCCTCCGTTCACGTTCCACCTGCACATTGGATGGCAGAAAGGCTCACAGAAACCTGACAGAAACCCTGGGCCAAAAGGACCTGTGGACATGAAGGCCAGGAGGTCTCTGCTCACAGACCCTTAATTGCACCAGGGAACAAAAGAGCACTGAATGTGGTCTATGGAAGAGAGTCAGGTGTGTGTCTGGGGACACTGGGCCCAGGAGGGGGGCACTGCAGTGAAGGTGCATTTGTGAAGTCCTTGGGATGCCAGAAGAGAGAGAAAATAAAAGGTGTGCACACAGCGGGGAGAAGGAGAGGGAAGGAAACAAGGTGAGGACTCCAAAGTGCTGTCTGGGAATGGTGTTGTGTTCCAGACAACCGGGAGGCTTTGCAGAGGCAGCAAATGCAATTTTACCTGCTCAAGAGTCCTCCTGAGCTCAGAATTTTGTTGCTTCAGCTCCACTTTCTCATCTTCCAGCCTTGCAACTGTTCGCTGAAGACATTCCAGGCTCTGTGATATGAGTCTCTTCTCTGAGAGCCATGACAGCTGCCCCCCTTCTGCAACAGCCTGCTGGGCATTCAGAGAGGAGATTCTGTGAACTGGTGCCATATAAAAATTAGAAGGTGTTAGAACCAACATATCGGGGAGAGTGACCACAACAGGAATGGATAAGGCCCTTCTCCCCCTGGTGCACAGGCTGAGGCAACATCCCCTTCTCCAAATCACAATGGAGAATTGGCTTGTGTGTTCTGGATGTGCTTTCTGCTAGTTTTGTTCAGTGTCCTGCAGTGGAAGCAATCATTTCCTATTCAGCCACTTCATAGTTTTACAAAGGTCTGTGGCATCTCCAGCTCCCTTCCTCTCAGCCACTTCTTGTTGATTGTGAAGAATTTCACATTTACTCTTAGGAAAATTTCCTCTTAGGAAAATTATTTACCCTCTTTGGTCATCCTCTTTGACTATCACTGCACATTCTCCTATCTAGAGTTGTACTCTCTGTCCTTAGACAACCCAACATGTGCAAGCTGTGGGTGAAGCATGTATTTGTGCACTGATGGAACACCATGGGTTTGTTCTCTGTTCTCTTTACCTGTTACATCCTCACACAGAACTGCTCTGTAGAAAAAAATCACATTCTTAAGCTGTGTGTGCTGCTCTAAACCGAGTCAGGAGTCACCTCCCCTGCCCTGCCTTTCCTCATGAACTGCTCCTGGGAACATGGATAAATGTGGCCTTGATACCAGCACTAACCCAGTCTCTATGATGCAGCTGCATTTCCTGATCGACTGCTCTTGCGCAGCTCATCTACATGGATGGAACTCAAATCTCCCATTGTTTTCATGTTCCTTCCCCTGTCACCTCTTTACTTCCTATCAGCAGGTCCAAGACCTGTCAGCATCCTGATCAGGCTGCCAGTAAGGTTTCTCAAGTCATGTGCAAATGTGTAATGCATAAATACAGTGTTTTATTAGCAGTTTTTTCTACACCAATACACTAATGGAATGCCAGAATATTGGCAAATCCCTGGCAAGGCTGTTGCAGCTGTTCCACCAGCAGGACCCAAATCAGTTCATCTGGGAGAAATCCACACAAATTTGCCTTTGTGCTTTTTGGATGGTGGAACAAGCAGATCCTGAATAAGCACTGAAGCCTTTAACCTGATCAGGCAATGGTATAAATCCCATTCCTTTTTAGTACACTGTACAAGCTGTGCCTCCATCTCTGAGAGCATCCTCTGAGCTCCAGCAGTGCAGCTGCTGTTCAGCCATCAGTTCAAAACCCTGCCAAGTTCAGTCCATCCGCCTGCTCAGTGGCTCCCTTTCATTTCCATGCCAAATCCAAGCTACCACATGTTGGCTGACCTTGCTTAGGCATGAGAGAAAGAGTTCCCCATGGGCAGCTTTTGGACCTGAGCTGATTGGAACAGCAAACTCCAGAGCTGTGTCAGTCTCTGCGGGCCTGCCAGGAGACATTCTCGCAGGTGAATGGTCTCTGCTGGAGCCACACAGACCGACGAGGCTGCAGCCCTGGCTGCTTTGCCCAAGCTGCTCAAGTACTGATGGGAATCTCTATTGCCACCTCATGGTGGGGAACATCACTGGAATCCTTCACGGATGTTAAGAGTGGACTGAGGATCAATCCTAGTGCCTACCTGTTGATGAAATCGGTCTGTGTCCCTCTCTGAAACCATTTTCTGCAGGATGACTAATTCTTTCACCAGAGTCCCTTTGGCCATTTCACTCTCATCAAGGGCAGCTCTCAGTATTTGTGTCTTCTCTCTCCATTCGAGTTCTCTGCTTTGTGTCTCCTTCAAAGCAGCAGCCACACGCTCCAATTCCTCCCCATTTGCTTTCCTCTCAGCCTGCCATTGTTGCCTTAGCTCCTTCTGCCTCTGCCAGAGATGGTCTCTCTCATGGAGAACTTTCCTCTTTTCTACTTCCTCCCATTTTTGGAAATTTTGGATTTGTTTCTTTAGCGTCTCCCCTTCATCCTTCCATTGCAAAGTTGATGTTAATTCTTTCAGGAGTTCACTCTGCCTTGTGAGCTCTTGTTCTCTCCCTGTCAGGGTCTCCTCTAAATATCTGACTCTGTCTGTTTGGCACTTGATCTCTTCATCTTTCTTTGTCAGAGTCTGCTGAACAAGCTGGAGGTCTTCCTGAAGAGCTCTTATTTCCTCTTCTAATTCCTTTTGCTCTCTTTGAGCTTTGGTCTGTCCTTCTTTCTCAGGGAAGGCTTCTTCTAGCAGCTTCTCTTGCTCTCCCTCATGTCTAACCTCTTCATTCTTCTTGGTTGGCCTAAGCTGGAGATTCTGCCAAGGCTTCACTTCTTTTTCTTGGTGCCAGAGTTTTTGCAGAAGAGTTTCATTGTCTTCATCTTTGTCCCTCACCACTTCCTCAAGCAGACCTATTTGCTTCTGGCATGATGTTAGTGCTACTTTCATGCTTTCTTCCTGAAGCTGGAACATGCTCATTTGTTCTGTCTGCTTGAGGAACTCCAAATGGTTCTCTCGTGACATCTGCCTCATTTTGTCTTCATCCTGCTCTATACTTTGAGTCTGCCTGCCTTCCACCTCCTTCTGCTCTTGAAGGTCCTGGACATGCTCTTGCAGAGACCCTCTCTCTTGACCTCTGCCTTCTAAAGAGGATTCAGCATATTCTGGTTTTTGCATGCTGGCTTTAGTCTGTCCCGCTGTCTCCTCCTTTTGCTGTTGCAGCTTAGAGATGGCTTCCTCCAGAATGCGGATCTTCTCTTCTCTTTCTTTCAGAGTCAGGGCTGCTGCCTGGAAATTTCTTTGCTCAGCTTCATGCTCTTCCTCCTTTTCCTTGCATGCCTCACACTGCTTTTTAAGGGACAAAATTTCCTGCTCTTTTTCCTTTAGTTCCACTTGAAGATGCTGCAGAATTTCCTTCTGCTGTTCAGAGTCTTCTTGTTGTTTTTGGAAGGTCTCAATCAGTTCCTTCTGAGATTCAATCACGACATCCTTTTCTCTCAGTACTGTCCTCGTGTATTCTAAGTCTCTGTGCAAGACATTGATCTGTTGTTCTGTTTGTTCCTCATAGTTCTTTGTTTGTTGCTTTTGGATGTCTATGAGTCTGTCTTTTTCTTTTAAGGTTGCCAAGGTCTGCTCCAGTTGGTCACGGACAGTGCTTAGCTGCATTTCCAGGGCTTCTTCAACTTCCTGGAGTTGCTTTTGTTGTGACTCAAGCTCTTGATCTTTTCTAGATAAAGAGTGTGTCATGTTTTCTACTTTATCAAGAAGCTCTTGCAGATGCCCCTCTTGCTTTTCCTTGTGCTGCTGCAAGAGCCTTAACTCTTCCCTTTGAGTGTCACACTCACTGTCTCTCTGCTGAAGAGCTCCCCTCAGCTGTTCAAGGCTGGCATGCACAGATTTCCCCTGTTCTCTCTCCTTTTCCAGTTCTTGAATCTGCTGACTCAGAGACAGAA
Organism: Pithys albifrons albifrons; assembly: GCF_047495875.1. Classification (NCBI taxonomy): domain Eukaryota; kingdom Metazoa; phylum Chordata; class Aves; order Passeriformes; family Thamnophilidae; genus Pithys; species Pithys albifrons. Next base: position 147,213 of record NW_027286062.1, on the reverse strand, counting down.
GCTCCAAGTTTTTCTCCTGCAGGTTTCCTTTCATATGATCAAGGTTCTCAAGCAGATTTCTCACTTGTGATGCACCATGTTGTTCTAGAACCATTATTTTCTCCTCCTGGGATCTGATCTCCTGCTCCCTCTCTTCCAGCTGCTTGCTCACCTTGCTGACAGCAGCGCTCTGCAATTCCAGCTGCTTCTCCAGCTGCCCTATCACTTCTTGCTGGGATCTGATCTCCTGCTCCCTCTCTGCCAGCTCCCTGGTCACCTTGCTGACAGAAGCCCTCTCCATTTCACGCTGCTTTTCCAGCTCCAGTATCTGTTCTTCCTGGCATCTCATCTCCCGCTCTCTCCCTTCCAGCTCTTTCTTTAAAGCAATCCTTTGTTTTTCTTGCTGCTTCTCCAGCTCCTTTATCTGTTCTTGCTGGGATTCTGTCTTTCTTTCTTTCTTTCTCTGTTATGTCCCTAATAACCTGATTGAGAGCATTTTTTTGCATTTCTTTCTGCTTTTCCAGGACTCTCATTTGCTCTTGATATATCTTCATTTCTCTCTCCCTCTCTGACAGGATGGCTGTCATACGAGTGAGATTCTCCTGCAATGCTTTCCCCTCTTCAGCCTCTTTCTGGAGCATCTCCATTTTCTTCTCCTGATTTTCAACTTCCTCATTTTTCATTTTTAAGATGGACAGTGCAGTTTGGAGTTTTTGTTCAAGGGAGTGACTCCTCTCTGTTGCTAAATTTGCTCGGATTTCAGAGGCTGTCACTGATTCCTCAAGAAGTTTGATGTGACACTCCAGTTGTTCTTTCTCTGCTTGCAGCCTGTCCCGTTCATGCTGCAAAGCAGGGACAAAAAGAGTCAATCATTCCATCTCTTGTGTCTGCTCTTCGTGGCAGATCTGAACTCCTGCCGCAGTGGCAGGCACGGGCTGCCCCTCTCTCCCTGCCTCTCGGGATGCTGCAGACCTTTCCTGGGCCCCCCTTTACTCTGCGTCTTTCCCAGCTCCCTCAGCCAGTCCCAGCTGCCTTTCTGCCCTTCCCTGAGCTCTTGGAGCTCTACTCGAGGTGTCCTTTGGGGAGGAGCTGCCAGAAGTGCAGGCAGGATTCCAAGTCAGACTAAGCCTGATTTAGGCAGTGCCATGACAGTGTGCTCTCCTTTGGGGAGGAAGGTTAATTGAAAGGACCCCAACATTTGCTTTCCTGGGTTTGGGGCAAAAGGGAGTGGTTTTTGACCCTCCTGTGTAGAGTTGCTGTGGTGCCATCCCCTGGAGCCCCACTGTCCTCCCTTGGCACAGCAATAACCAGGTCAGCCTGTCAGTCTGGCTTTCCAAGCAGGACTAGTTTTCCCCTCTCAGGCACACGTTGTGATCTGCATCAGGACTTTTGCTTTCTCTCTTCCCTCCCCTTTGTCTGTTCTCAGATGGCCAAAGCTAAACACATCTCTTCTATAAACAATAGTTAGAACAAACTTGGTCTTCTCACCCCTTTTCCCAGATTTAGATCTTTAGAAATCTGAAGATGAATTTGAACACCAACAATTGCCCAGGCCATGCCATGTCAATAGAGAAAAGTGTGGAAATGACTTTCACTGAAGTTTCAAGGGCGACGACTTTAGCAAGGAGGGAAAAAGCACCTTCAGCCCAAACTGGCCTTGACATGACTATGACACCTTTTCCTCCTTGTTCTGAACAGTGGTGATTGGAAAGTGAATCTGAAAAATGGTTCTTCTTAGAAATAGGAAGACAAGGTCCAAAACCAGCAAGGAAATGGCCTTTCCTGGCATCTGCCAGACTCACCAGCACATCCTGTCTTTGCTCCTCTGTGCTCTTCAGTTTCCTTTGCAGAGACTCCACCTCCTTATGCACAGTCCCAGCCACTTTCTTCTTGGCAGAGGTCTCTTTCCTCAGGGCAGCTTTTAAGGAGTCCCTCCTGTGTTCTGCTGTCCCCAGCGCTGCAGCAGGAAAGGCCAAAGGGGAAGGAGTAGAGAAAATCAAACTGATGTGCATCCTGCAGACACAACAGCAGTGTCTTCTCTGCCTGTCCGTGTCACCCAGGGCCTAAGGCCACAAGGGCTGCCAGAGCTGACAGAAATGTGGGAAACTTCCAGGTAGAGAAAAAGGGAGAATAAAGGTTGCAAGGTCCAGAGGAACAACAAAGTGTGTTTGCCCTTCTGCTTGTTGAAAAACCAGGACTGAGTGTTTGACAGCCCCTCAGGCACAGTGTTAGAAGCAGGGAGAACAGACATGGGGCAAACAGGGAGAGAGACAGGAGGGGAGAGCCAGATGCAGGGTCCCAAAGGAGAAGGAGGAAGAGGCAAAAGCCAAGACTGACTAGGACCCTGGGAACTGACCAGCAATACCTGAGAGACAGTTTGAGGCCAGGAAAGCAAGAGAGGGAGATGAAAATGCAGTTCTGAGGTGCACTGTGGGCAAACTAAAACAGGGAAAGGGGTGGGGATACCTGTCCAGCCATTCTATAGACAGGCCAACAGCCCTGACAGCTCTGGGATGGCCTGGAGTTTGGAGGCATCAAAATGAGACATCAAACTCCACCTACTTAGCAGAGATGTGGGACCTGAAAGGCACCTCCTCTGCACAGGATCCCGGTAGCACAGCCAGGTGCACTGCCAGCCATGGGATCTTTCTCTATTACAAGCTTGCCCTGTGATTTCTATAGAGAAGTGTCCTAATGATTGTTTTTTCCCTATGCCATGAGCAGACACTGGACTTTTCCTCTGTGTGGCATCAGAGATCCTTGTTCATGAGATAAGATGGGGCAGAGAGTGGAAAAGGAGAAGCTGTACCTTCCTGGGTTTCAGCCAAGTGTTCTTGCAGCTCCTGATTACAGGCACGCCACTCATCTGTCTGATCCTTACTCTTCCTCCACTCCAGCTCCAGGACTTGACACTTTGTGGCCAAGGCCTCTGCCCTCTTCTCAGAACTCTGGAGCTTCAAACGCAGATCTGACCTTTCAGCCTCCAGCGTGTGCAGAGAGTCCCTCAAGCTCTGCTCGCCTGCTCGAGACTCCTCCAGGGCCTGCAGCAGCTGCTGCTCTTGAGTTGTCTGGGCAGCCTCCTTCTCCAGCACTGCTTCCTGCAGGGCCTGGATCTGGAACACGGATGCACAGAGTGTCAGGGACAGGGCTGCTCCTCAGGCAGCAGAGAGGGCTGTACGGCCAGGAATGAAGGAACACACACAAAACACACCAGAAACAAGAGGTACAAAGCCAAGGATTGCAATGGAGAAGAGTAAACTCCAGAAATGGAGAGGGGAGGCCATGGGAATGTTTGAGGGTGCAGCTCCAGAACACCAGATGAACTGGCTGAGGCAGAGGCACCTTCCGCAGCCTGACAGAACCACCTCTGTGTCCCCACATTGCTCAGTGCCCAGCACAGGCACAAACTCCATCAGGGACTACACTGGCAACAGAGGGATGGAGAAGCTCAAAGCAGTCTGCTGCTTCTCCTCAGAGAGTTCATGCTGGGACCCAGGAGAGAACAGGGACAAACACAGGCAGGAGACACCAGATCCAGCCTTGACCTCAAGGTGTGGTGTCTCTGGGCAGAGCACAGGAGCAGCGTGTGCTGCTGGGAGGGAATCCAGTAGGGTTTAAGCAAGCTGGACATGGTATTGTGTATCCCTGGAGACAAGGACTCCAGTGCATAAGTCACCTGGTTCTTGAGCTCCTGCACTTCTCCCTTGCGATCTGAAAGGACCTGCCCAATTTGGTGAAGAGCAGAACGGAGCTCAGACACCTCGTTCTGCTGGGCAAGGTTTGTTTCTTCCAGGGTTCTGATCCTCCGGTCCTTCTCTTCCAGACACACAGTCAGCCTGAAAGAGAAAACATGCAACTCATTCCTACATGGTATCACATTCCATAACATCTTAGGGCTTCAGCTACCTGGGCAGAACTGTTCTGTCTAAAGAGCTGTGTCTGAACAGCTCGGCTGCTTGTTCCCATTGCAGTCACACCCCAACACATGCCCACTATGATTTCATCCATGGAAAAAAAGTCACAAAGTCTCTAAATGCCCTCTCCTTTTTGAGTTAGGAATGTGAAGAGAAACATAAAGTCTTGAAAGGAAGACATAACTTAAGACTGTTTATTTTTTCTAGACTAACAAGACTCCAAGGGACAGGTTTTGTCAAAAAGGCAGAGACATTTGCTTCCCCCAGATTGTATGTCCAGGCAGGACCAGCAGCAAGTGACAGCCAGGGGATCTCTGGGCAGTTCCCCAAGGTTTGCCAGAACCCAGGTTCCTTTCAGCTGGACAAACAAAGGCTGAAGCAGAAGTGCCAACAGGGGCTTGCCACACATACTGCCATCCTTCCACATCCTTCCATTCAAGACTGGCAGCACTTTATGGGCCGCAGGAGCCTACCCAGCCTTTCTCTTCCTTCTTGCCTGCTTTGGCCACTCAGTGCCACCTGTGACGGTGCAGGGTGGCAGGGACCCTGCCTGAGCCTCTGCAGGCACCTCTTGGCACTGTCTGAGGAAGGAGCCAACAGAGGGCCACAAGAGACATTGGTGCTCCTTGGGTGCCTCAGAGGGGAATCTGCCTTCCCTGCCCAATCATGGCCTTCAGATGGTTGTGCCAAGCACAGGGATCAGGATGCCAGGCTGATCCCAAAGGTTTCAAACGCCTGGACACAGGGTGGAGCTGATGGATGTATCCAGCTCATTATATCTCACCTTATTCAGTGTTAATCCCCAACATGACAACAGAACAACCCCTTAGAGGGGAAGAACTACTCCAAAGAGCTTTATCTTTTGAAAAAAATACCACTGAAGAATTAAAAGAAAATGAATCAAAACATCAAAGGAATGAAATGCATCTGTATGGATAGTTCAGACTCTGCCATTTAGGAAATTCTGCCAGAGCCACTTGCAGATACAAAGATTGGATCAACTCCCTCTTCAATAAACAGCGTTGCCTCTCAAATGTCTCCTTCACTCAGTCAGAAGGGGAAAGACAAGCTTTTCATAGAAATACAGACTCATTTTCCAAAAGAAGTCGGCACACCATGTCCAAGGTACAGCAGTGTGAACAGGTTTTCTTTCCACCTAGGGAAGGCTGCAATTCCCTGACTAGAGCTGCACCCCTCTCTCATGGATGCCGGTGAAATGTTTGTCACTGAGAAAGCAAAACAGGCTTCCAGAAGTCAAGGAATGTTTCCAAAACCTCAGGTGCTCTCAGCTCTCAACGACTTCCTGCCTGCCAGGTCTCACTCTCCTTTTGGTACACCAAGACTTCGCAAAGCCCTGGTTTGGGTAAGACAGACTGTGCAAGTCCACAGTAGTGTTCCCACAATGACTCTTTGGCTTGCTCAGGGAAAGGATCAAAGAGCCTGCAATCCATATGGGGAGGAGACATGTCTGAATTGCAGTGCAGTAATCAAAGGAGGTCAGGATGATTCAGGCTGGCAGGGACCCCAGCAGGCCTCTAGCCCAAACTTCAGCTCAAAGCAGCTGGGGAGCGTTGGGATCTGACCAGGCTGATCAAGGCTCTGTCCAGTTGTGTCTTCCAAATTGCCAGGCCTGGAATCTGCCCAAGCTCTCAGAGCAACCTTTTCTTCTGCACCATTGCCTTCTTGGCTCAGTTCTTCAAGCCAGCCAGAACCTCTCCTGTGTCAGCCTGTGCCTGTCCCCACCTGCTGTGGTCAGGTGTGCAATGATGTTTTTCAAGGTTCCTGGAGTGGGTACAAGGTGGCAGCTCTGCTGTCTGTCAGGAGGTAGCCAGGCCTGCCCACGTGCTCCCTTCGCCCTCCCATGCTCCAAATGTGGAGCATTTGAGCACCTTTTGTGCCTTTATGCTGAGCCTCCTCAAGCCCAGCACTGCCCACCCCTGCCCAGACAAAGCCTGAGCACTCACAGGAGCTCCTGGTCACACCGCGCTGTCTCCACCCTCTGCTGCTGCTGCGTCTTTTCCACCAGGGCTGACTCTTCCTTCAGCTGCTCCTCAGCTTTGCTCTGACATGGACGGGAGGCTCCTGGCTCTGGTATTGCAAGGTGTTGCTGCAGCCTTCCCCTGTCCTTCTCGAGGTTTGCAGAGTCCCTGCAGAGACAAGGCTCAGTCAGGATAACCAAGAGGCCTGGAGAGTCACAGATCTCATTTTCAGAACTCCAGGATGGAGATGGGGGCAGGAAGCTGTCATATTTTTTGCTCTGACCTTCGAGAGCACTCGTCTGTGCCCTAAGGATGATTTGTGGCCCCCATTCCATGGCAAGTGGTTTCTGAGCTGCCCCTGCTTTTCCAGGCCCCTCTGTGGGTGAGGGCTCAGCCCCATGTCTCACCCTCCCAGGGCAGCGTCTGTCCCGTGGGCACGTCTTCCACCAGGGGTTCCCGGAGCCCCGAGACCTGTCCCAGGGAGCAAAGAACACACCTGCAGGTCACCAGAGGCCACCTGAGCAGGTGATGCTCGGCCGGCAGCCCCAGCTGATGTGTGCGGGGCCTGCCGAGACTGCGCTGCCTTTTGGCCGCTGTGCTGCCTTTGTGAGAAAGGAAAAGTCAGCCCTCGGTTCCCGGCCTTTTCTGGTTCAAGGGAATTCTCAAACAGAAGGGTGAAAAGGAAGGAAAAATCCACCTCCAGCCCTGTCACGTGAAAGGGAGGAGAGACAGAAATGCAAAGAGTTCTTAACTGTATTAATAAGAAATTATTAGCAATAAGCACTTCCAGACAATCAGATCCTTATGTTCCCAAGACTGCATATCGACTACGGACTCCACACAGGTTGGAAGGGTTTCTGACCTCTTATATGAAGCCACATTTAGGCTGGGGAGAACTTATCAGCTAAATAAGTGTTTCCAGAAAATTAGAGTCTTATGAAGTCAGCACTGCCTGCTGAACTTCTGGACAGAACACAGGCTGGAAGGATTTCTAACCTCTGCTTTGAAGCCACACTTCATAGCTAGAAAAGAGCTTTGCCCACAACAGCTCCTGAAATAACATTTATTAATTTAGGTATGTGACAGTTACTGTGGGTTCCGCTTTGCCGGCGATAACGTTCAGCTGCAAGATTGTATTTAATTGATAATAAAAGACCCCAAAAGAAACCAGCACAAAACACATTTTAGAGAGACAAGCACACCAAACTCAAGTTACAGTACAGCAACGTATCCCATTTTCACAACAGACAGAAACTAGCGACAAAGAACTACTAACCAGAAGCACAGCCACCTAAAACACTTATCTAGACACTCTTCTAATAACATAGGACAATAAAACAGTTTGCACACCACTCTCTCTGTAACACAAAGCAAAAGGAAAGAGCAGAGCTGCTTCTTACCAACACACATGTTAAAAAAAGAAACTGCACATTGCAAAAGAAAGCAATAACTAATATAAAGTAGCAAAGTGTAAAGCAAGTTACTGCTTTTACTATTAAGGCAGCAAAACACAGTTAGTAAAAAAGGTGCTTCTAAAGAAAGAATCCAAGTAGCTGTTAGCATAAGATGTAAGATAGAATGTATAAAGGAATATGCTGTGTAAGAAAGTAAAGTTAAGAAAGTAAAGTATAGAAAAATAGAAAGCACATGGTCTCCTTACCCCTACATCGTTCCAGGAGGTAGGAGGAGGCAGGACAAGTTGCAAGCAGCCACCCCAACAGAGACAATGGCATTTCTCCCTCTCCTCTGAAGCAAAAACTGCATTTCTTTTTATACAGTTTTTTTCCCTCATGTGGTTTTGTGTGACTATAGTCAGTCTTTTGCGGGGGTGATACAGATGCCTGAGGGTGTTGGCTCCTTGAGTGGTTAAAGAAAATATCGCAAAGGGGGCAGGGCCATTTTTTAACACTCCATCCTTTGTTAATCTCATCAGTTTGAAAGCTTTTGTCCTCGGCTGGGATCATCCCTCCAGGTGGCTGAGGCGTTTCCCTCAACCCATCCAGGCTTATCAGGGCCATCACCCCACAAGCCTGAAGAGTGACGGAAAGTTTGAGAAGCTGAAAGGTGTTGAGGCACTTAATTGCCATGCTGGTTTAGAACAGGCAGGAGTGTCAGTGGTCGACTTTTAGGCGCCAGGGCCCATGTTCCCTGTCCCCGGGCCCGCCCCCGGCCCAGAGCGGCTCTCCCTGCCCGGGACTCGCTCCCCGTGCCGGCCGCGGCCTCCGGCGGTGCCAGCGCTGCCCTTGGGCACTGAGGCCCTTTGGGAGCAGCCGAGCTGTGCCCCGGGCCGGGTGTCGCGGAGAGCAGAGCGTGCCCGCAGAGTGCCCGTGCTCTGGAGGGGAGCAGAGAGGGCCAGGGAAAGGGAAATGGGAAAGGGAAAGGGAAAGGGAAAGGGAAAGGGAAAGGGAAAGGGCCAGGGAAAAGGGAAGGGAAAGGGCAAGGGGAAGGGAAAGGAAAAGGAAAAAGGGAAAGGGCAAGTGAAAGGGAAAAGGGAAAGGGGCAAGAAAAAGGGCCAGGGAAAAGGGGAAGGGAAAGGGAAAGGGAAAGGGAAAGGGAAAGGGAAAGGGAAAGGGAAAGGGAAAGGGAAAGGGAAAGGGAAAGGGAAAGGGAGAGGGAAAGGGCCAGGGAAAAGAGAAGGGAAAGGGCAAGGGGAAGGGAAAGGAAAAGGGAAAATGGAAAGGGCAAGTGAAAGGGAAAAGGGAAAGGGGCAAGAAAAAGGGCCAGGGAAAAGGGGAAGGGAAAGGATAAGGGAAAAGGCAAGGGAAAAGGAAGAGAGAAAAGAAAGGAAAGGGGCAGGGAAAGCAGAAACTCCCCATTCTCTCCTCTGCCTTCAATCCCTGCTGTGCTCTCTCCATCCCATCCTTTCATAACACCTCAAATTCCCATTTCTCCTCACATGGAACAGGTCTGCCCTCAAGAGGGGAAATCCCACAACAGCTTGGAAGAGACTCATTGTGCCAGAAAAAACAAGTCTAATAATGGTTTTACTATTTTTCAATATATATATGTATTTCTATATATTTATATAAATGTCTATATTTATATTTTTATTTTTTCTATATTTACAGTTATTACATTTTCTTCAATATATTATTGTAATATTATCCATAGATAGAATATAAATATGCCAATATATAATATAAATATAATAATATATTAACATATAAGAAAATATAAATAAAAATCTGGTTTTATAAAAGTTTATTTATATTTTTATTTTACATATGAATATTCCGAGTGCCACCCTGACACCCGATCCCGCCAGATCTCAGTAGCTCGGTAGGGTCAGCCTTGGTCGGTACTTGGATTGGAGACCTTCTGGGAATACTGGGCGCTGTAGGTTCTAATCCCGAGGTCTTCACAGTCACCGTCCAAGCTCCTTCGGCAAATCTTCGTTTGCAAAGCCGACCCATACATCTCTGTCTCTATCTCTATCTCTATCTCTATCTGTGTCTCTATCTCTATCTCTATCTCTGTCTCTGTCTCTATCTCTATCTCTATCTCTATCTCTATCTCTATCTCTATCTCTATCTCTATCTCTATCTCTATCATCTCTATATCCATCTCTATATCTGCATTTATCTCTGTATTAATCTCTCTCTCTAGGTATTTCTCTCTATCTGTGTATTTACATGTATCTATCTATCTATCTATCTATCTATCTATCTATCTATCTATCACCATCTCTGTACGTATCTCTATCTATCTCTGTATTTATATATATTCATATTTACCTATCTCTGTATTTATCTCTATATTTATCTCTATATTTATCTCCATGTCTAGCTATCTATCCCTCTCTCTGCATCAAACTTTATCTATCTCCATACTTTATATCTATCTATCTATCTATCTATCTATCTATCTATCTATCTATTTATCTATATTTAAATCTACATTATCAACATGTTTATATCTATCTATCTATTGCTGTATTTATATATGTATTTATATCTATATCTATTGTTATCTATCTGTCTATCTCTGCATTTATATTTATCTCCATGTTTATATCTATATTTATCGTTTTCTATGTATTTATCTTTATATTAATATTCATGTTTATATCAAACTCTCTGTATTTATATCCATCTATTAAACTGTATTTATATCTATATTTGTATTTACCTCCACATTTATCTCTCTATATTTATAGCTATATTCATATCTATCTACCTCTCTGTATTTATATCTATCTATCGATCTATGTATTTATCTCTATATTGATCATTATCTATCTATATATCTGTCTATCTGTCTATCTGTCTATCTAGTCATATCTGTATTTATAGCTATCTCTGCATTTATCTCTGTATTTATCTCTCTATCTCTGTATTTATCTCTGTATTTATCTCTATAATTATATCTATGTTTATATCTATATCTCTGTATTTATAGATATCTATCATCTCTGTATTTATCACTGTATTTATTTCTATATTTATCACCATATTTAGAGATATATCTATCTATTTAAAACTCTCTATGTTTATATCTACCTATCTATTTATCTCTCTATTCATATCTATGTTTATATCTATCTCTCTGGATTTATTACTATCTATTAATCTCTGTATTTATCTCTGCATTGATCTCTATGTTTATCTCTATATTTATATATATCTATTCATCTCTGTATTTATGTCTATCTATGTATTTATCTCTATATTAATCTCTATATTTATATCTATCTCTGTATTTATATCTCTCTATCTCTGTATTTATCTATATGTCTGTATTTATCTCTATGTCTATCTATCCATCTCTCTGTATTTGTCTCTATCTCTGTATTTATCTCTGTATCTATGTCTATCTCTATATCTATCATCTATATCTATAGATCTATAATAATTGATAATATGAATATGATATATAATGCAGCCCTATTAATAATGTAAATAAACATATAAATTATAGATTAAAACATATATAATATATATATAACATCTCTATATATTATATATATATATATATAATATATATTATATCTATAACATATACAGAATATATTTTTTTTTCTTATTTCTAGCTATGTCTACCCTATCTCTACAAGAATCTTCCTAATTCAAACTTGAGTTTGATTTTTCACAGCATTGCATCTTGTGCAGTTCCTCAAAATCTGGATGTTGGAGTAGGAGATAAAACATCTCCTGCATGTCCTTACATCAGTAATGTGCATCTTCACCCTTGATGAATCTTCACCCAGATGCAGCTATGTCTACCCTATCTCTACAAGAATCTTCCTAATTCAAACACAACATTTCCCACAGCCCAATAGAATCCATGTGTGGAAAGGCACAAGGCAGGAGCCCCGTGATGCTGCAGCTGCTCCTCTACAGGAAATCATTGCTCAGAGGCTGCTGCGGCTTCTGTGTCTGTCTCTGCCTCTGGAGCAGCAGCGTTGGGCTCCCTGCGCGCAACTGCCGAGGAACGGGACGGCTCCTGGCTGGTCCCTGCACAGCTCTCCAGGTCATCCTGACTGTGCTGTCGGTCTCGTGCCAGCAGTGCTGTCTTAGGGGACACCTGAAAGAGACACAAGGCCCAGCTCAGACAAGCCCACGCTGTCAGAACCATCTGGAGCTCCACAGTACCGGCTGTCGGGGCAGACACAGCCTCGAACTCCAGCCCTGACAAACACTTGGACCTGGTGGAAGAGAAAGGAACAGGCTCCCAGAGTCCCCTGAACAGGGCTCAGCTTATCAACAAGTCAAGTTTCTTGCTGGCCAACACTTCCCACGTCCAAGCCTCAGCCATCCCAGGTCTCTTAGAGATGCATTTCTGACAGGATTGACTAAGCCAGCTCTGATTTCCAAAGGAGACATTTGGGCCACTGGGCCCCGAGTTCCACAGCTGTGGCTCAGCAGGAGGGCTGCTGCTTCCCCGAGGTGCTAGAGAACTGTTCTACTTGAGCACCATGAGAGCCGGCACGCGGACAGGGAGCCAACTCTCCCTCACCCAAACTTTGGAGCGTCCCACGCATGAGCAGAGAAGAATGTGGGGAACAAAGCCCAGGGGCCTTAAAGCACTGCTGAAGCCTTGAAAATCCTCATGCTCTGCCATTTCCTGAGCCCACAGGGTTGTGCCTGCTGGGCTGGCTGGGGGCAGAGACCTGCTCCCCTCTCCTACTCGGCTTGCAGTGCGCTGCAGCCCCAGCAGCTCTGACACGCTGCCCCCTGCCTGCTCTGGAGGGCAGGAGATGCCAGCCCTGGGAGCAGCACTCAGGCCTCGGCTGGCTTGGGGACAACAGCTCAGGTCACAACTTTTCTCCTCTTTCTCAGGGACAGGTGCTTTGCCACGGCCCATGTTCCTCCCATCAAGGACAATTCCGTTCTCACCTTTCCATAAGTGGGGACCTTGAGCCTGCGATTGTTCTCATCATAAAATACAATACTATCTGGAGGAAATACTTTCTTGAAAACTCTCTTGATTCTCCTCTCTTCAGGCTGCACCTGCACATTGGATGGGACAAAGCATCATGCAAAGCTGCACCCAACAGTACAGCCACAGCAGCTTTTGAGGAGAGTTTTCCTACTCCTCACCTGCTCCTGTAACTCAGGTAATTGCTGACTGCAGTGAGCATGGGACTCCTCCTGTGAAGAAAACAAGGATTTCATTTTGGTCTGATGCTTGGTGAGGGCCATGCTCTATATTTGACTTTTATTAGGTCTCTAATGGGGGGCTGCTGCCACTGGAATTTGCCCTGTTTCCTCTCTATGCCCAGACAGCACTCCCACCAAAGAAGGTTCTGCTTTCATCTGTATCCAAGTGGACACCATGTGCTGGTCAGACTGGGAGAGAGGCAATGCACAGGCATCTGGGAGCAAGAGACCCCTAAAACACCTCCTCAGCCTCCTCCTTTCAGGTTCCACCTGCACATTGGATGGCAGAAAGGCTCACAGAAACCTGACAGAAACCCTGGGCCAGAAGGACCTGTGGACATCAAGGCCAGGAGGTCTCTGCTGACAGACCCTTAATTGCACCAGGGAACAAAAGAGCACTGAATGTGGTCTATGGAAGAGAGTCAGGTGTGTGTCTGGGGACACTGGGCCCAGGAAGGGGGCACTGCAGTGAAGGTGCATTTGTGAAGTCCTTGGGATGCCAGAAGAGAGAGAAAATAAAAGGTGTGCACACAGCGGGGAGAAGGAGAGGGAAGGAAACAAAGCGAGGACTCCAAAGTGCTGTCTGGGAAATGGTGTTGTGGTCCAGAGTACTGTGAGGCTTGGCAGAGGCAGCAAAAGCCCATTTTACCTGCTCAGGACTCCTCCTGGACTCAGCACAGAGTTCTCTCCTCTCCCTGTTCTCTTCTTCTGATGTTGAAACTCGCTGCTGTTCCAGGTTGGTCACTGAGAGCTGTGACAGCTGCTTCCTTTCTGCTCCAACATCCTGCTGGGTAATGAGAGAGGAGATGATGCCATTCTTCTCACACGCTGCACAAGCTGGGCCTCAGAAATCTCCCTCTGGGAGAGCACCCTCTGAGCTCCAGCAGTGCAGCTGCTGTTCAGCCTTGGGTACAAAACTGCCAAGGTCAGTCCGTCAGCCTGGTCAGTGGCTCCCTTTTATTTCCATGCCAAATCCAAGCTACCACATGTTGGCTGACCTTGCCTAGGCATGGGAGAAAGAGTTCCCCATGGGCAGCTTTTGGACCTGAGCTGATTGGAACAGCAAACTCCAGAGCTGTGTCAGTCTCTGCGGGCCTGCCAGGAGACATTCTCACAGGTGAATGGTCTCTGCTGGAGCCACACAGACCGACGAGGCTGCAGCCCTGGCTGCTTTGCCCAAGCTGCTCATGTACTGATGGGAACTTCTATTGTCTTTCCTGGGTTTGGGGCAAGAGGGAGTGGTTTTTGACCCCTCCTTTATAGAGTTTCCCTGATGCCATCCCCTGGAAGCCCCACTGTCCTCCCTTGGCACAGCAATGGCCACGTCAGCCTGTCAGTCTGGCTTTCCAAGCAGGACTAGTTTTCCCCTCTCAGGCACACGTTGTGATCTGCATCAGCACTTTTGCTTTCCTTCTTTTCTCCCCTTTGTCTGTTCTCAGATGGCCAAGGCTAAACACATCTCTTCTATAAAAACAGATAGACCAAACTTGATCTTCTCACCCCTTTTCCCAGATTTAGAACTTTAGAAATCTGAAGATGAATTTGGACACAAACAATTGCCCAGGCCATGGCACGTCAATAGAGAAAAGTGTGGAAATGACTTTCACTGTCAGGGGCCGAAAACTTCAGCATGGAGGGAAAAAAGCACCCTCAGCCCAAACTGGCCTTGACATGACTATGACACCTTTTCCTCCTTGTTCTGAACAGTGGTGATTGGAAAGTGAAACTGAAAAATGGTTCTTCTTAGAAATAGGAAGACAAGGTCCAAAACCAGCAAGGAAATGGCCTTTCCTGGCATCTGCCAGACTTACCAGCACATCCTGTCTTTGCTCCTCTCTGCTCTTCAGTTTCCTTTGCAGAGACTCCACCACCTGATGCACAATCCCAGCCACTTTCTTCTTGGCAGAGGCCTCTTCCTTCAGGGCAGCTTCTGGAGAGTCCCTCCTGTGTTCTGCTGTCCCCAGCGCTGCAGCAGGAAAGGCCAAGGGGAAGGAGTAGAGAAAACAAACTGATGTGCATCCTGCAGACACAACAGCAGTGTCTTCTCTGCCCATCTGTGTTACCCAGGCCTTAAGGCCACAAGTGATCCCAAAGCTGAGAGAAATGGAGGAACCTTGCAGGCAGAGAAAAAAGGGAGAATAAAAGTGGCATGGTCCAGAGGAACATGAAAGTGTGTTTGCCCTTCTGCTTGTTGAAAGACCAGGACTGAGGGTTTGGCAGCCCCTCAGGCACAGTGTTAGAAGCAGGGAGAACAGACATGGGGCAAACAGGGAGAGAGACGGGAGGGGAGAGCCAGATGCAGGGTCCCAAAGGAGAAGGAGGAAGAGGCAAAAGCCAAGACTGACTATTACAGTGCTGATTGATGGGGAATACGGAGAAGTCTCCTGCTGGTTGTTTTTACCCTCTGCCATCCCCAGGTACTGCACTTTTCCACTCTGGGGCATCAGACAACGTTGTTGGTGAGACAGGAGAGAGACGTGGGTGGGAAAGGGAGAAGCTAAACCTTCCCAGCTTTAGCCAACTGTTTGTGCAACTCCTGACTGTGGGCACATGAGTTGTCTGTCAGAGTGTGACTCTCCCTCAGCTCCAGCTCCCAGACCCAACTCTTTGTGGCCAAGGCCTCTGCTCTCTTCTCAGAACTCTGGAGCCTCAAATCCAGCTCAGACCTTTCAGCCTCCAGAGTGTGCAGAGAGTCCCTCAAGCTCCTCTCACCTGCCCCTAACTCTTCCAGGGCCTGCAGCAGCTGCTGCTCTTGAGTTGCCTGGGCAGTCTCCTTCTCCAGTACTGCTTCCTGCAGGGCCTGGATCTGGAACATGCATGCACAGAGTGTCAGGGACAGGGCTGCTCCCGAGGCAGCAGAGCGGGCAGTACAGCCAGGAACGAAGGAGAAATTCCTTCCAGCACAAAACACACCAGAAACAGGAGGTACAAAGGCAAGGAGTGCAATAGAGAAAATCAAATAGGGAAAGGGAAGATAATGAGCCTTGATGGGCAAGGAAAAGAAATGTAAAGTTCCTGGGACCTGCCCTCAAACTCAGCTTTTTCTGCTTTCTCTTCCCAAATCCCATTCCTTTAGCCCCATCTTTTGCCTTCTCTCCCCAGCTCTGCCTGCATTGCCAGCCTTCCTTGCTGGGGCTGTGCTCTGGAGCTCAGCAGGCTCTGTGCTTTCAGTGCCTGCACTAGTCCTTCCCTCCTCAGTCCCAGGACCTGCATTTTATGCCCTTCTAAGTGCCCCTCACACTTTTCCCTGGCTCCTCAAACGTACCTGCCCCATCTCTCTCTCTGTTTTCACCAGTGCCTCCTGGACCTGCTGGCTGCCCTGCCTTATCCCCTTCCAAATGTGGAACAGGTTCTCTATGGCATCCAGCTTGTCTCTCTGCTTTTCCAGCAGGACCTGCACAGAAACAAAGAGGACACGTTCACACTTCCCACACAGCATGTGTGTGTTAGGACAGAAGGACTGATGGGCTCCCGCCTTCTCAGAGCACTGAGCAGGTGCTGGGAGGGGAAAGCAATGGGATACTACAATCTGCAGGGGGTATTGTGTGTCCCTGGAGAAGAGGACCCCAGTGCATCGGTCACCTGGTGTTTGAGCTCCTGCACTTCTCCTGTGCGGTCTGAAAGAAGCTGCTCCATTTGGTGAAGAGCAGAACGGAGCTCTGACACCTCGTTCTGCTGGGCAAGGTCCTTTTCTTCCAGGGCTCTGATCCTCCGGTCCTTCTCTTCCAGACACACAGTCAGCCTGAAAGAGAGAGCACGCAACTCATTCCTACATGGTATCACATTCTATAACCTCTTAGGGCTGCAGCCACCTGGGCAAAAGTGCTCTGGCTGATGGGATTTATCTAAACAACTCGGCTGCCTGTTCCCACTGCAGTCACACCCCAGCACTGTGCCTTTATCCATGGGAGCCGAACTGCCTAAATGTGCTCTCTGTTTTCTGAGATGGGAATGTGAAGAGAAATATAACAAAGTCTTGACATGAATATATTACCGGCAACAGCATTTTTTTCTTTAGACTATCAAGACTCCAAGGGACAGGTTTTGTCAACAAGGCAGAGACATTTGCTTCCTCCGGATTGCATCTCCCGGCAGGAACAGCAGCAAGTGACAGCCAGGGGATCTCTGGGCAGTTCCCCAAGGTTTGCCAGAACCCAGGTTCCTTTCAGCTGGACAAACAAAGACTGAGAGCAGAAGTGCCAACAGGGGCTTGGCACACATACTGCCATCCTTCCACGTGATGCAGGAAGCTCCAGGGAACGCCGGAGGGCACGGCCTTTTCATTGCCTTCTGCTCTGAAGAACCACCCTGTGCCATTCAAGACTGGCAGCACTTTATGGGCTGCAGGAGCCTACCCAGCCTTTCTCTTCCTTCTTGCCTGCTTTGGCCACTCAGTGCCACCTGTGACGGTGCAGGGTGGCAGGGACCCTGCCTGAGCCTCTGCAGGCACCTCTTGGCACTGTCTGAGGAAGGAGCCAACAGAGGGCCACAAGAGACATTGGTGTTCCTTGGGTGCCTCAGAGGGGAATCTGCCTTCCCTGCCCAATCATGGCCTTCAGATGGTTGTGCCAAGCACAGGGATCAGGATGCCAGGCTGATACACATCCCAAAAGTTTCAAACACCTGGACACAGGGTGGAGCTGATGGATGTATCCAGCTCATTACATCTCAGCTTGCCCAGACACACTGCCCTGAGAACAGAATACCCTCTCAGAGGGGAAGAGCTACTTGAAAGTCGTTTGTCTTTTGAAAAATACATCCCTGAAGAAGTAAAAGAAAATGAAACACATCTGCACTGTTAGTTCAGAACTCTGCCATTTAGTAATTGCTGGCAGAGCCACTTGCAGATGCAAAGATGGCAAAGAGGGAAGGCATGACACAGAAAGCACAGTCCCTGTGCTGCAGCCTTCCCGTGTCCTTCTCGAGGCTTGCACAGTCCCTGCAGAGAGATGGCTCAGTGAGAAGAACCACGAGGCCTGGAGAGTCACAGATCCCATTTTCAGCACTCCAGCATGGAGCTGAGGGCAGCAAGCTAAGGGAGATCTTGCTCTTTCCCTCTCAAGGAAACCCCTGGAGAGGGAAAGGAAGGCAGACTTCTGTCTCCCTTCAGTGAGAAGCAGTGGCTGGGAAAGGGCACCCAAAGAACAGCATTCAGAGAAGCAACTTGGTCACAGGGAGGCGTCTGGTGTTCCAACATCGCTGTCCATCTCCCAGACAGCCTTGGCAGTCACAGCAGAGCATGACAAGCCCTGACAGGACAATGCTGAAGTGCCACACTGAGGCCTACACATGGAAGGGCAGGTGTGTTCTTTGGCCACAACACCTCTGAAATCCCACAAGCACATTCCCTCTGGAACGTTGAAGGAAGAGCAAAATCTCACCTTCTGATCTCTTCCTCTAAGGATTGCAAGTACTTTGGAGGGCTGCTGGATGTCTTGTCTTTCTCCCCCAATTTGTCGAGGTTTTGCTGCCCCTCCTGGCACTGCTCTTCCTGCTGCAGCAGGAAATTGTTTGAGTCCTGCCTGGCAGAAAGCTCTTGTGTCGGGGCCTGCAGGAACAGACAGGGAAAGAGCACAAACAAGCAATAAGGAGCAGGGAAGGAGGCTCCAGAGAGCTGGCAGAAGCAGCAAGCAGGGACACAGATGCACTGAAGGCAAAAGTTGTGCTGGAGGGGTGGGCATCAAGGAGGGACAAGCAGTAGAACACAGAGCTGGTGACACCAGCAAGGCAGTGCTGGACCACAAGGGAAAATATTTGGCTGGTGAAGTGCTGCCTCATTCCAAGCCCTCGAGCTTCCTGGAAGAGCTCAGGGATGAGTCCCCTCAGACTGCAGGGCTGGCCCTGAGGCAGTGGCTCCCAAAGGCTTTGCAGCCTGCCCCAGCTCAGCAATTGCAGCTCAGCTCTTTCTCCCCTCTTTGGGAATTTTTTCAACCCAATAGTTTGACAATGGCATAAAACAAATCTGCTGCAAGGTGTCTCACTTTTCTCCTCTTTCTGAGGGACATGTGTTTAGCCACGGCCCATGTTCCTCCCACCAAGGACAATTCTGTTCTCACCTTTCCACAAATGGGAATCTTGTGCTTGTGACACCTGGAGAAAGAAAATCTAGTGCTCCGTGGGGAAAATACTCTCTTAAAAACACTCTTGATTCTCCTCTCTTCAGGCTGCACCTGCACATTGAAGGAGACAAAGCATCATGCAAAGCTGCACCCAACAGTACAGCCACAGCAGCTTTTGAGGAGAGTTTTCCTACTCCTCACCTGCTCCTGTAACTCAGGTAATTGCTGACTGCAGTGAGCATGGGACTCCTCCTGTGAAGAAAAAACAAGAATTTCCTTTCAGTCTGCAGCCTGGTCATGGCCATAATTTTCTATCTTCCTTCTTAAGTCTCTAATGCGGGGCTGCTGCCCCTGGAATTTGCCCTGTTTCCTCTCTATGGCCAGACAGCACTCCCACCAAAGAAGGTTCTGCTTTCATCTGTATCCAAGTGGACACCATGTGCTGGTCAGACTGGGAGAGAGGCAATGCACAGGCATCTGGGAGCAAGAGACCCCTAAAACACCTCCTCAGCCTCCTCCTTTCAGGTTCCACCTGCACATTGGATGGCAGAAAGGCTCACAGAAACCTGACAGAAACCCTGGGCCAGAAGGACCTGTGGACATCAAGGCCAGGAGGTCTCTGCTCACACACCCTTAATTGCACCAGGGAACAAAAGAGCACTGAATGTGGTCTATGGAAGAGAGTCAGGTGTGTGTCTGGGGACACTGGGCCCAGGAGGGGGGCACTGCAGTGAAGGTGCATTTGTGAAGTCCTTGGGGTGCCAGAAGAGAGAGAAAATAAAAGGTGTGCACACAGCGGGGAGAGGGAAGGAAACAAGGTGAGGACTCCAAAGTGCTGTCTGGGAAATGGTGTTGTGGTCCAGAGTACTGTGAGGCTTGGCAGAGGCAGCAAAAGCCCATTTCACCTGCTCAGGACTCCTGGACTCAGCACTGAGTTCTCTCCTCTCCCTGTTCTCTTCTTCTGATGTTGAAACTCGCTGCTGTTCCAGGTTGGTCACTGAGAGCTGTGACAGCTGCTTCCTTTCTGCTCCAACATCCTGCTGGGTAATGAGAGAGGAGATGATGCCATTCTTCTCACACGCTGCACAAGCTGGGCCTCAGAAATCTCCCTCTGGGAGAGCACCCTCTGAGCTCCAGCAGTGCAGCTGCTGTTCAGCCATGGGTACAAAACTGCCATGGTCAGTCCATCAGCCTGGTCAGTGGCTCCCTTTTATTTCCATGCCAAATCCAAGCTACCACATGTTGGCTGACCTTGCCTAGGCATGAGAGAAAGAGTTCCCCATGGGCAGCTTTTGGACCTGAGCTGATTGGAACAGCCAACTCCAGAGCTGTGTCACTCTCTGCGGGCCTGCCAGGAGACATTCTCGCAGGTGAATGGTCTCTGCTGGAGCCACACAGACCGACGAGGCTGCAGCCCTGGCTGCTTTGCCCAAGCTGCTCATGTACTGATGGGAACTTCTATTGTCTTTCCTGGGTTTGGGGCAAGAGGGAGTGGTTTTTGACCCCTCCTTTGTAGAGTTTCCCTGATGCCATCCCCTGGAAGCCCCACTGTCCTCCCTTGGCACAGCAATGGCCACGTCAGCCTGTCAGTCTGGCTTTCCAAGCAGGACTAGTTTTCCCCTCTCAGGCACACGTTGTGATCTGCATCAGCACTTTTGCTTTCCTTCTTTTCTCCCCTTTGTCTGTTCTCAGATGGCCAAGGCTAAACACATCTCTTCTATAAAAACAGATAGACCAAACTTGGTCTTCTCACCCCTTTTCCCAGATTTAGATATTTAGAAATGTGAAGATGAATTTGGACACAAACAATTGCCCAGGCCATGGCACGTCAATAGAGAAAAGTGTGGAAATGACTTTCACTGAAGTTTCAAGGGCCGACGACTTTAGCAAGGAGGGAAAAAGCACCCTCAGCCCAAACTGGGCTTGACATGACTATGACACCTTTTCCTCCTTGTTCTGAACAGTGGTGATTGGAAAGTGAAACTGAAAAATGGTTCTTCTTAGAAATAGGAAGACAAGGTCCAAAACCAGCAAGGAAATGGCCTTTCCTGGCATCTGCCAGACTCACCAGCACATCCTGTCTTTGCTCCTCTCTGCTCTTCAGTTTCCTTTGCAGAGACTCCACCACCTGATGCACAATCCCAGCCACTTTCTTCTTGGCAGAGGCCTCTTCCTTCAGGGCAGCTTCTGGAGAGTCCCTCCTGTGTTCTGCTGTCCCCAGCGCTGCAGCAGGAAAGGCCAAAGGGGAAGGAGTAGAGAAAAACAAACTGATGTGCATCCTGCAGACACAACAGCAGTGTCTTCTCTGCCCATCTGTGTTACCCAGGCCTAAGGCCACAAGTGATCCCAAAGCTGAGAAAAATGGAGGAACCTTGCAGGCAGAGAAAAAAGGGAGAATAAAAGTGGCATGGTCCAGAGGAACATGAAAGTGTGTTTGCCCTTCTGCTTGTTGAAAGACCAGGACTGAGGGTTTGGCAGCTCCTCAGCCACAGTGTTAGAAGCAGGGAGAACAGACATGGGGCAAACAGGGAGAGAGACGGGAGGGGAGAGCCAGATGCAGGGTCCCAAAGGAGAAGGAGGAAGAGGCAAAAGCCAAGACTGACTATTACAGTGCTGATTGATGGGGAATACGGAGAAGTCTCCTGCTGGTTGTTTTTACCCTCTGCCATCCCCAGGTACTGCACTTTTCCACTCTGGGGCATCAGACAACGTTGTTGGTGAGACAGGAGAGAGACGTGGGTGGGAAAGGGAGAAGCTAAACCTTCCCAGCTTTAGCCAACTGTTTGTGCAACTCCTGACTGTGGGCACATGAGTTGTCTGTCAGAGTGTGACTCTCCCTCAGCTCCAGCTCCCAGACTCAACTCTTTGTGGCCAAGGCCTCTGCTCTCTTCTCAGAACTCTGGAGCCTCAAATACAGCTCAGACCTTTCAGCCTCCAGAGTGTGCAGAGAGTCCCTCAAGCTCCTCTCACCTGCCCCTAACTCTTCCAGGGCCTGCAGCAGCTGCTGCTCTCGAGTTGCCTGGGCAGTCTCCTTCTCCAGTACTGCTTCCTGCAGGGCCTGGATCTGGAACATGCATGCACAGAGTGTCAGGGACAGGGCTGCTCCCGAGGCAGCAGAGCGGGCAGTACGGCCAGGAACGAAGGAGAAATTCCTTCCAGCACAAAACACACCAGAAACAGGAGGTACAAAGGCAAGGAGTGCAATAGAGAAAATCAAATAGGGAAAGGGAAGATAATGAGCCTTGATGGGCAAGGAAAAGAAATGTAAAGTTCCTGGGACCTGCCCTCAAACTCAGTTTTTTCTGCTTTCTCTCCCCAAATCCCATTCCTTTAGCCCCATCTTTTGCCTTCTCTCCCCAGCTCTGCCTGCATTGCCAGCCTTCCTTGCTGGGGCTGTGCTCTGGAGCTCAGCAGGCTCTGTGCTTTCAGTGCCTGCACTAGTCCTTCCCTCCTCAGTCCCAGGACCTGCATTTTATGCCCTTCTAAGTGCCCCTCACACTTTTCCCTGGCTACTCAAACGTACCTGCCCCATCTCTCGCTCTGTTTTCACCAGTGCCTCCTGGACCTGCTGGCTGCCCTGCCTTATCCCCTTCCAAATGTGGAACAGGTTCTCTATGGCATCCAGCTTGTCTCTCTGCTTTTCCAGCAGGACCTGCACAGAAACAAAGAGGACACGTTCACACTCAGCATACAACATGTGTGTGTTAGGACAGAAGGACTGATGGGCTCCCGCCTTCTCAGAGCACTGAGCAGGTGCTGGGAGGGGAAAGCAATGGGATACTACAATCTGCAGGGGGTATTGTGTGTCCCTGGAGAAGAGGACCCCAGTGCATCGGTCACCTGGTGTTTGAGCTCCTGCACTTCTCCTGTGCGGTCTGAAAGAAGCTGCTCCATTTGGTGAAGAGCAGAACGGAGCTCTGACACCTCGTTCTGCTGGGCAAGGTCCTTTTCTTCCAGGGCTCTGATCCTCCGGTCCTTCTCTTCCAGACACACAGTCAGCCTGAAAGAGAGAGCATGCAACTCATTCCTACATGGTATCACATTCTATAACCTCTTAGGGCTGCAGCCACCTGGGCAAAAGTGCTCTGGCTGATGGGATTTATCTAAACAACTCGGCTGCCTGTTCCCACTGCAGTCACACCCCAGCACTGTGCCTTTATCCATGGGAGCCGAACTGCCTAAATGTGCTCTCTGTTTTCTGAGATGGGAATGTGAAGAGAAATATAACAAAGTCTTGACATGAATATATTACCGGCAACAGCATTTTTTTCTTTAGACTAACAAGACTCCAAGGGACAGGTTTTGTCAACAAGGCAGAGACATTTGCTTCCTCCGGATTGCATCTCCCGGCAGGAACAGCAGCAAGTGACAGCCAGGGGATCTCTGGGCAGTTCCCCAAGGTTTGCCAGAACCCAGGTTCCTTTCAGCTGGACAAACAAAGACTGAGAGCAGAAGTGCCAACAGGGGCTTGGCACACATACTGCCATCCTTCCACGTGATGCAGGAAGCTCCAGGGGATGCCGGAGGGCACGGCCTTTTCATTGCCTTCTGCTCTGAAGAACCACCCTGTGCCATTCAAGACTGGCAGCACTTTATGGGCCGCAGGAGCCTACCCAGCCTTTCTATTCCTTCTTGCCTGCTTTGGCCACTCAGTGCCACCTGTGACGGTGCAGGGTGGCAGGGACCCTGCCTGAGCCTCTGCAGGCACCTCTTGGCACTGTCTGAGGAAGGAGCCAACAGAGGGCCACAAGAGACATTGGTATTCCTTGGGTGCCTCAGAGGGGAATCTGCCTTCCCTGCCCAATCATGGCCTTCAGATGGTTGTGCCAAGCACAGGGATCAGGATGCCAGGCTGATACACATCCCAGAGGTTTCAAACACCTGGACACAGAGTGGAGCTGATGGATGTATCCAGCTCATTACATCTCAGCTTGCCCAGACACACTGCCCTGAGAACAGAATACCCTCTCAGAGGGGAAGAGCTACTTGAAAGTCGTTTGTCTTTTGAAAAATACATCCCTGAAGAAGTAAAAGAAAATGAAACACATCTGCACTGTTGGTTCAGAACTCTGCCATTTAGTAATTACTGGCAGAGCCACTTGCAGATGCAAAGATGGCAAAGAGGGAAGGCATGACACAGAAAGCACAGTCCCTGTGCTGCAGCCTTCCCGTGTCCTTCTCGAGGCTTGCACAGTCCCTGCAGAGAGATGGCTCAGTGAGAAGAACCACGAGGCCTGGAGAGTCACAGATCCCATTTTCAGCACTCCAGCATGGAGCTGAGGGCAGCAAGCTAAGGGAGATCTTGCTCTTTCCCTCTCAAGGAAACCCCTGCAGAGGGAAAGGAAGGCAGACTTCTGTCTCCCTTCAGTGAGAAGCAGTGGCTGGGAAAGGGCACCCAAAGAACAGCATTCAGAGAAGCAACTTGGTCACAGGGAGGTGTCTGGTGTTCCAACATCGCTGTCCATCTCCCAGACAGCCTTGGCAGTCACAGCAGAGCATGACAAGCCCTGACAGGACAATGCTGAAGTGCCACACTGAGGCCTACACGTGGAAGGGCAGGTGTGTTCTTTGGCCACAACACCTCTGAAATCCCACAAGCACATTCCCTCTGGAACGTTGAAGGAAGAGCAAAATCTCACCTTCTGATCTCTTCCTCTAAAGATTGCAAGTACTTTGGAGGGCTGCTGGATGTCTTGTCTTTCTCCCCCAATTTGTCGAGGTTTTGCTGCCCCTCCTGGCACTGCTCTTCCTGCTGCAGCAGGAAATTGTTTGAGTCCTGCCTGGCAGAAAGCTCTTGTGTCGGGGCCTGCAGGAACAGACAGGGAAAGAGCACAAACAAGCAATAAGGAGCAGGGAAGGAGGCTTCAGAGAGCTGGCAGAAGCAGCAAGCAGGGACACAGCTGCACTGAAGGCAAAAGTTGTGCTGGAGGGGTGGGCATCAAGGAGGGACAAGCAGTAGAACACAGAGCTGGTGACACCAGAAAGGCAGTGCTGGACCACAAGGGAAAATATTTGGCTGGTGAAGTGCTGCCTCATTCCAAGCCCTCGAGCTTCCTGGAAGAGCTCAGGGATGAGTCCCCTCAGACTGCAGGGCTGGCCCTGAGGCAGTGGCTCCCAAAGGCTTTGCAGCCTGCCCCAGCTCAGCAATTGCAGCTCAGCTCTTTCTCCCCTCCTTGGGAATTTTTTCAACCCAATAGTTTGACAATGGCATAAAACAAATCTGCTGCAAGGTGTCTCACTTTTCTCCTCTTTCTGAGGGACATGTGTTTAGCCACGGCCCATGTTCCTCCCACCAAGGACAATTCTGTTCTCACCTTTGCACAAATGGGAATCTTGTGCTTGTGACACCTGGAGAAAGAAAATCTAGTGCTCCGTGGGGAAAATACTCTCTTAAAAACACTCTTGATTCTCCTCTCTTCAGGCTGCACCTGCACATTGAAGGAGACAAAGCATCATGCAAAGCTGCACCCAACAGTACAGCCACAGCAGCTTTTGAGGAGAGTTTTCCTACTCCTCACCTGCTCCTGTAACTCAGGTAATTGCTGACTGCAGTGAGCATGGGACTCCTCCTGTGAAGAAAAAAACAATAATTTCAATTCAGTCTGCAGCCTGGTCATGGCCATAATTTTATATGTTCCTTCTTAGGTCTCTAATGGGGGGCTGCTGCCACTGGAATTTGCCCTGTTTCCTCTCTATGGCCAGACAGCACTCCCACCAAAGAAGGTTCTGCTTTCATCTGTATCCAAGTGGACATCATGTGCTGGTCAGACTGGGAGAGAGGCAATGCACAGGCATCTGGGAGCAAGAGACCCCTAAAACACCTCCTCAGCCTCCTCCTTTCAGGTTCCACCTGCACATTGGATGGCAGAAAGGCTCACAGAAACCTGACAGAAACCCTGGGCCAAAAGGACCTGTGGACATCAAGGCCAGGAGGTCTCTGCTGACAGACCCTTAATTGCACCAGGGAACAAAAGAGCACTGAATGTGGTCTATGGAAGAGAGTCAGGTGTGTGTCTGGGGACACTGGGCCCAGGAGGGGGGCACTGCAGTGAAGGTGCATTTGTGAAGTCCTTGGGATGCCAGAAGAGAGAGAAAAGAAAAGGTGTGCACACAGCGGGGAGAGGGAAGGAAACAAGGTGAGGACTCCAAAGTGCTGTCTGGGATATGGTGTTGTGGTCCAGAGCACTGTGAGGCTTGGCAGAGGCAGCAAAAGCCCAATTCACCTGCTCAGGACTCCTCCTGGACTCAGCACTGAGTTCTCTCCTCTCCCTGTTCTCTTCTTCTGATGTTGAAACTCGCTGCTGTTCCAGGTTGGTCACTGAGAGCTGTGACAGCTGCTTCCTTTCTGCTCCAACATCCTGCTGGGTAATGAGAGAGGAGATGATGCCATTCTTCTCACACGCTGCACAAGCTGGGCCTCAGAAATCTCCCTCTGGGAGAGCACCCTCTGAGCTCCAGCAGTGCAGCTGCTGTTCAGCCTTGGGTACAAAACTGCCAAGGTCAGTCCATCAGCCTGGTCAGTGGCTCCCTTTTATTTCCATGCCAAATCCAAGCTACCACATGTTGGCTGACCTTGCCTAGGCATGGGAGAAAGAGTTCCCCATGGGCAGCTTTTGGACCTGAGCTGATTGGAACAGCAAACTCCAGAGCTGTGTCAGTCTCTGCGGGCCTGCCCGGAGACATTCTCGCAGGTGAATGGTCTCTGCTGGAGCCACACAGACCGACGAGGCTGCAGCCCTGGCTGCTTTGCCCAAGCTGCTCATGTACTGATGGGAACCTCTATTGCCACCTCTTGGTGGGGAACGTCACTGGAATCTTTCATGGATGTTGGAGGGGCATTAAGATCAATCCCAAGGCCTACCTGTGTGCAAGGTTCTGCTGTGTCCCTCTCTGAAACCCTTTCCTGAAGGATGGCTAATTCTTTCACCAGGGACTCTTTCTCCATTTCACTCTTGGTAAGGGCAGCACGCAGGACTTGTGTCTTCTCCCTCCATTCGAGTTCTCTGCTTCGTGTCTGCTCCAAAGCAGCAGCCACACGTTCCACTTCTTCCTGCATGGCTTCCCTCTCAGCTTGCCCTTGTTGTGCTCTTTCCTCCTCCTTTTGCAAGTTAGTCAAATACATTTCATTTTGCTTTTCCAGCATTGCCATCTTGTCTTGGTAAACCTTTATTTCTCTCTCCCTCTCTGATAGGATGGCAATGATACCAGTGAGTTTCTCCTGCACAACTTTCCCCTCTTCAGCCTCTTTCTGGAGCATCTCCATTTTCTTCTCCTGGTTTTCAACTTCCTCAGTTTTAATTTTTAAGATGGACAGTGCTGTTTGGAGTTTTTGTTCAAGGGAGTGACTCCTCTCTGTTGCTAAATTTGCTTGGGTTTCAGAGGCTGTAACTAATTCCTCAAGAAGTTTGATGTGACACTCCAGTTGTTCTTTCTCTGCTTGCAGCCTGTCCCGTTCATGCTGCAAAGCAGGGACAAAAAGAGTCCATCATTCCATCTCTTGTGTCTGCTCTTCGTGGCAGATCTGAACTCCTGCCGCAGTGGCAGGCACGGGCTGCCCCTCTCTCCCTGCCTCTCGGGATGCTGCAGACCTTTCCTGGGCCCCCCTTTACTCTGCGTCTTTCCCAGCTCCCTCAGCCAGTCCCAGCTGCCTTTCTGCCCTTCCCTGAGCTCTTGGCGCTCTACTCGAGGTGTCCTTTGGGGAGGAGCTGCCAGAAGTGCAGGCAGGATTCCAAGTCAGACTAAGCCTGATTTAGGCAGTGCCATGACAGTGTGCTCTCCATTGGGGAGGAAGGGAAGTTCAAAGGACC
Source organism: Pithys albifrons albifrons (assembly GCF_047495875.1). Classification (NCBI taxonomy): domain Eukaryota; kingdom Metazoa; phylum Chordata; class Aves; order Passeriformes; family Thamnophilidae; genus Pithys; species Pithys albifrons. The sequence goes on along the minus strand of NW_027286062.1, from coordinate 119,876 downwards.
CCAACCTTTGCTTTCCTGGGTTTGGGGCAATAGGGAGTGGTTTTTAATCTCTCCTGTGTAGAGTTTCCATGCTCCCATCCCCTAGAGGATGATCCAAAACCAACAAGAAAACAATCTTTCTGGCTTCTGCCAGTCTCACCAGCGCATCCTGTTTTAGCTCCTCCATGCTCTGCAGTTTCCTTTGCAGAGACTCCACATCCTGACGCAGAGTCTGAGCCTCTTCCTTCCTTGCAGAGGCCTCTTCCTTCAGGGCAGCTTCTAGGGAATCTCTCTTGTGTTCTGCTGTCCCCAGCGCTGCAGCAGGAAAGGCCAAAGGGCAAGGGAAAAAGCAAAGAAAGACAAACTGATGTGCATCCTGCAGACACAACAGCAGTGTCTTCTCTGCCCGTCCGTGTCACCCAGGGCCTAAGGCCAAAGGGCTTCCAAAGCTGACAGAAATGTGGGAAACTTCCAGGTAGAGAAAAAGGGAGAATAAAAATGGAAAGGTTCAGAGGAACATGAAAGTGTGTTTGCCCTTCTGCTTGTTGAAAGACCAGGACTGAGGGTTTGACAGCCCCTCAGCCACAGTGTTAGAAGCAGGGAGAACAGACATGGGGCAAACAGGGAGAGAGACAGGAGGGGAGAGCCAGATGCAGGGTCCCAAAGGAGAAGGAGGAAGAGGCAAGAGCCAAGACTGACTAGGACCCTGGGAACTGACTAGCAATACCTGAGAGACAGTTTGAGGCCAGGAAAGCAAGAGAGGGAAATGAAAATGCAGTTCTGAGGTGCACTGTGGGCAAACTAAAACAGGGAAAGGGGTGGGGATACCTGTCCAGCCATTCTATAGACAGGCCAACAGCCCTGACAGCTCTGGGATGGCCTGGAGTTTGGAGGCATCAAAATGAGACATCAAACTCCACCTACTTAGCAGAGATGTGGGACCTGAAAGGCACCTCCTCTGCACAGGATCCCGGTAGCACAGCCAGGTGCACTGCCAGCCATGGGATCTTTCTCTATTACAAGCTTGCCCTGTGATTTCTATAGAGAAGTGTCCTAATGATTGTTTTTTCCCTATGCCATGAGCAGACACTGGACTTTTCCTCTGTGTGGCATCAGAGATCCTTGTTCATGAGATAAGATGGGGCAGAGAGTGGAAAAGGAGAAGCTGTACCTTCCTGGGTTTCAGCCAAGTGTTCTTGCAGCTCCTGATTACAGGCACGCCACTCATCTGTCTGATCCTTACTCTTCCTCAGCTCCAGCTCCAGGACTTGACACTTTGTGGCCAAGGCCTCTGCCCTCTTCTCAGAACTCTGGAGCTTCAAACGCAGATCTGACCTTTCAGCCTCCAGCATGTGCAGAGAGTCCCTCAAGCTCTGCTCGCCTGCTCGAGACTCCTCCAGGGCCTGCAGCAGCTGCTGCTCTTGAGTTGTCTGGGCAGCCTCCTTCTCCAGCACTGCTTCCTGCAGGGCCTGGATCTGGAACACGGATGCACAGAGTGTCAGGGACAGGGCTGCTCCTCAGGCAGCAGAGAGGGCTGTACGGCCAGGAACGAAGGAACACACACAAAACACACCAGAAACAAGAGGTACAAAGCCAAGGATTGCAATGGAGAAGAGTAAACTCCAGAAATGGAGAGGGGAGGCAATGGGCATGTTTGAGGGTGCAGCTCTAGAACACCAGATGAACTGGCTGAGGCAGAGGCACCTTCCCCAATGTGACAGAACCACCTCTGTGTCCCCACATTGCTCAGTGCCCAGCACAGGCACAAACTCCATCAGGGACTACACTGGCAACAGAGGGATGGAGAAGCTCAAAGCAGTCTGCTGCTTCTCCTCAGAGAGTTCATGCTGGGACCCAGGAGAGAACAGGGCAGGAGACACCAGATCCAGCCTTGACCTCAAAGTGTGGCATCTCTGGGCAGAGCACAGGAGCAGCTTGTGCTGCTGGGAGGGAATCCAGTAGGGTTTAAGCAAGCTGGACATGGTATTGTATGTCCCTGGAGACAAGGACTCCAGTGCATAAGTCACCTGGTTCTTGAGCTCCTGCACTTCTCCCTTGCGATCTGAAAGGACCTGCTCAGTTTGGTGAAGAGCAGAACGGAGCTCAGACACCTCGTTCTGCTGGGCAAGGTTTGTTTCTTCCAGGGTTCTGATCCTCCAGTCCTTCTCTTCCAGACACACAGTCAGCCTGAAAGAGAAAACATGCAACTCATTCCTACATGGTATTACATTCCATAACATCTTAGGGCTGCAGCCACCTGGGCAGAACTGTTCTGTCTAAAGAGCTGTGTCTGAACAGCTCGGCTGCTTGTTCCCATTGCAGTCACACCCCAGCACATGCCCACTATGCTTTCATCCATGGAAAAAAAGTCACAAAGTCTCTAAATGCCCTCTCCTTTTTGAGTTAGGAATGTGAAGAGAAACATAAAGTCTTGAAAGGAAGACCTAGCTTAAGACTGCATTTTTTTTAGACTAACAAGACTCCAAGGGACAGGTTTTGTCAAAAAGGCAGAGACATTTGCTTCCCCCAGATTGTATGTCCAGATAGGACCAGCAGCAAGTGACAGCCAGGGCATCTCTGGGCAGTTCCCCAAGGTTTGCCAGAACCCAGGTTCCTTTCAGCTGGACAAACAAAGGCTGAGAGCAGAAGTGCCAACAGGGGCTTGCCACACATACTGCCATCCTTCCACATCCTTTCAGAACCACCCTGTGCCATTCAAGACTGGCAGCACTTTATGGGCTGCAGGAGCCTACCCAGCCTTTCTATTCCTTCTTGCCTGCTTTGGCCACTCAGTGCCACCTGTGACGGTGCAGGGTGGCAGGGACCCTGCCTGAGCCTCTGCAGGCACCTCTTGGCACTGTCTGAGGAAGGAGCCAACAGAGGGCCACAAGAGACATTGGTATTCCTTGGGTGCCTCAGAGGGGAATCTGCCTTCCCTGCCCAATCATGGCCTTCAGATGGTTGTGCCAAGCACAGGGATCAGGATGCCAGGCTGATACACATCCCAAAGGTTTCAAACGCCCGCTCCCAGGGTGGAGCTGATAGTTGCATCCAGCTCATTATATCTCACCTCAGCAAGCTAAGGGAGATCTTGCTTTTTCCCTCTCCAGGGACAGGGAAAGAAAGGCAGACTTTGTCTCCCTTCAGTGAGAAGCAGTGGCTGGGAAAGGGCACCAAAAGAACAGCATTCAGAGAATCAGCTTTGTGACAGGGAGGTGTCTGGTGTTCTAACATCGCTGTCCATCTCCCAGACAGCCTTGGGAGTCACAGCAGAGCATGGCAAGCCATGACAAGATGATGCTGAAGTGCCACACTGAGGCCTACATGTGGAAGGACAGGTCTTTGCCCACAACACCTCTGAAATCCCACATCTGGAAGCAGATTCCCTCTGGAACACTGGAGGAAGAGCAAAATCTCACCTCGTGATCTCTTTCTCTAAGGAGTGTTGGTACTTCGGAAGGATGTTGTATGTCTTGTATTTCTCCTCCAATTTCTCCAGGTTTTCCTGCCCCTCCTGACACTGCTCTTCCTGCTGCAGCAGGAAATTGATGTGTTCCTGCCTGGCAGAAAGCTCTTGTGTCGGGGCCTGCAGGAACAGACAGGGAAAGAGCACAAACAAGCAATAAGGAGCAGGGAAGGAGGCTCCAGAGAGCTGGCAGAAGCAGCAAGCAGGGACACAGCTGCCCTGAAGGTAAAAGCTGTGCTGAGCGGTGGAGATCATGGAGGGCCAGAACTGGAACACCAAGCTGGTGACACCAGCAAGGCAGTGCTGGACCACAAGGGAAAATATTTGGCTGGTGAAGTGCTGCCTCATTCCAAGCTCTCGAGCTTCCTGGAAGAGCTCAGGGATGTGTCCCCTCACACTGCAGGGCTGGCCCCGAGGCAGTGACTCCCAAAGGCTTTGCAGCCTGCCCCAACTCAGCAATTGCAGCTCAGCTCTTCCTCCCCTCCCTGGGAATTCTTTCAGCCCACTACTTTGACAATGCCACAAAAGGAGCCTGCTGCAAGGTGTCTCACTGGTTCAGAACACCAGAAGGGGAGATGTCCAGGGACTCTGATATCTCTACTCTTGCAGCCTTTGCCCCTGGCAGAGGTGCTCCAGCCCTCACAGCATCTTCTAATCATCCTCACGGCCTCCTTTGGGCCAGGAGCCCTCTGTTCCCTCCCCAGGCATGTCCCCACGGCAGCACCGACTGTGAAAGCCTTTTAGTCTCAAAGGGAGCCATTCCTCATGGGACAGCTCTGGCCCAGCCCGACCCCACTGGGCAAGGGACAGGGAGAGCAGCAGCTTTCTCACTAACCTGCCGGGTCTCCACCTGTCCCATGGTAGTTGGAGTGTTTAAACCTCAATGTTCAAGGGCAATGGCCTTTGCACGGTTCAAACCCCAACCTCCAAAGGCTGGAGCCCTTCGTAGGGTCAAAGGCCCTTTTGTCCTTGGGCCTTTGGCCTTTGCAGTTTACAGTCCCCGCTATGCAAGGCCTGGGTCAAGTATCAATATCCAAAGCCAAAAGCCACAAGACGCTCGCAGGTGCAGGGTTGAAACCCCAATGTCCAGCCTCTGTTGACGGTTGCCAGGATCCAACAGCCAGCATTCCACAGAATGTTGACTGTTGCCATGGTGCAAACCCCAGCATTCCAGGGGCTCTTGCAAAACCCCTCCCCTGACTCTCCCCCATCCCAGCTCCCTGCTGACCCCAGCTCCTTCACCACCACCCCTGTGTCCCCACAGCCCTGCTGGACAGCTGGGCAGGGGCCTGGCTCATGACCTGTGTTCAAAGTTGCTGGTCCAAACACCATCATTTTTATGGCTCAGCATTCCCAAGACTGCAGGGTTTGACTCGAATGCTCTTTATGGATGTGCTTAGTTGCTGTTGTTGTGGCTTTGTGCACATGGGATCTGAGTTACAGGAATTCTTCTGCCTTCCCTGACAAAGGGTAGATGGAAGAAAAAACCTCAGAGGTTCTTGGTGTTTAAACATATTCAGGTCGAGTAAAACTCCAGGTTTGGAAAAGCCACGTGAGGACACAAAATGGAGCCTGGGATCTTTTTTCATTGCTGGGAGCAATGTTTTCCACACTGTAGCACAGCACCCAGTGCCCCTGTGCCCGTGGCAGGTGACAGTTCCCGAGCTGGCAGTGAGACTGTGCCAGTCTCCCACTCAGCACAGCCCAGGGCTGCGGCGGCTCACGGCGGTCACGGCCTCGGCCACCTGCCCTCAGGCCCCTGTTCTGCCAAGACACACACCAAAACCTCTTGTGCCACAGCAGCCCGCCCTGCTGGAGGCACAGCAGAGAGCCGAGGGCCAGCACCTGCTGCAAGGGTGGCCTGTCAGTGCCCGGGCTGTGTCCCAGGCAGACGGGTGACACCCAGCCTGCCCCGAGCAGCACCGCCTGCTCTGGCACACATCGCTGCCGCTGTGTGCTGGGCTCAGAGCAGCAGCAGCGTCAGGCTCAGCACAAAGTTCTCCTCAGCACCCCTGCAGCTCACACTGGTGCCCCAGCAGCACTCAGAAGGTCACTGTGCTACTGAGGGGGGCAATATGCATTCAATTCAAGTGAGCTCCCTTATTCAAATGCAGAGCAGTGACACCAGACAGACTTGGAACCTCCCACAGCTGCAGCTCCCAAGCCCTCTTAGGATGGAAGCCATGAAAAGTGACTTTACACCACCAAGACTGGAATTCTTTTCCAATCCAGTTCCATTGTTCCCAATTACTTTTCAAACTTCAGCGGGTAAAGGTGTTTTCTTCCCCTTCCCTGGCACTCTTGTTTGCACCCACCCTTGAGCCTGGATACGGCTCAGGGCCCAGGACACATGACCTTGGGCTGCACCAAGTGCCTCTGGGGTCCCTTTGTCATCTTCTTCATTGATTCTTTCCTGCTGAGGCCACATATCTGATAACAGCTGTTGACCAGTTGCTGCTGCTGATAGAGAAGACGGACTGTGAAAGGGGTTCCACTTTGGGTACATCCCCTGCTCTTGTGCTCAGTGCATTTATGAGAACTTGGGCATCTCTGCGGTTTAAAATGCCCAATCCTGTCCTGCTGATTCCAGTCACATCTCTTCTTGTTCCTTTTGGAAAAGGGTGGCTTTGCCCATGTAACTCAGGGAACCATCCTGCACAAGAGGAACTTAGGAATGGTGAGCAGGTTGGCTTAAATGCAGAAATAATAATCTGCCTCACTAATTGCACCTGTTTGACAGACCAAGATGGATCAAACAAAAGCTGCTGCTAACCTGTGTCTTTCATCACTTGGTCCAATTTCCAAAATTTGTGGAGGTAGAATTTTCTCACCCTCTCTGATCAGGAAAATCTCTGATTGGGTTCCAAGAATATCTGATGTGAATTTAAATGACACTCCCATGTTACACTGTCCCCAATGTCACGTCCCAGAAACAGATTACAGGGTAAAATTGTACAAACAATCCCCTTTTCAGTGGGGCAAACTTTGATTTCTGTCACTGCTGGTTTTGCTGTGTCAGGCCTAGAACTCTGGGATGGCTCTTTTTATGCAGATGCATTAATCCCCCAGGAGCTTATTTTAATTTCATCTGCTGCCACTCCCTTTTGCCATGCTATTTTATTACCAGCTTCATCCTTATCACAGCTCCATTCCGTGTCTGGACATGCTTCAGCTCCTTGATGACTAAATTTAAAACAGTAGGCTGAGGGTGCTTTTTTCCTCCATGTTGAAGTTTTGTGCCCTTGGGCCTTTAGTCAAGGTCAATTCCACCCTTGTCTCTATTTCTATTGCGTAGTCTGGGTAATTTCTTTTGTCCCATCTTCAGATTTCCAAAGAGTGAGAAGACGAAGACCAGTAATAACAGAAATGTGTTCAACCTTGGCTGTCTGAGAGAATACAGTGGGGAGGGAAGAGAGAGGGGCAGCCCGTGCCTGCCACTGCGGCAGGAGTTCAGATCTGCCACGAACAGCAGACACAAGAGATGGAACGATTGACTCTTTTTGTCCCTGCTTTGAAGCATGAACTGGACAGGCTGCAAGTAGAGAAAGAATGACTGGAGTGTCACATCAAACTTCTTCAGGAATCACTTACAGCCTCTGAAACCTGAGCAAATCCAGCGACAGGAATTGTTTCCTCCAAGAACAACTGCAGACTGTCATGTTCATCATCCAAAGTACAAATGATGAACTGAAAAATCAGGGGAACAAAATGGAGATGCTCCAGAAAGAGGCCAAAGAGGGGAAAGTTGTGCAGGAGAAACTCACTGGTATCACTGCCATCCTGTCAGAGAGGGAGAAAGAAATAAAGATTTACCAAGACAAGATGGCAATGCTGGAAAAGCAGAATGAAATGTATTTGACTAACTTGCAAAGCAAGAAGGAAAGAGCACAACAAGGGCAAGCTGAGAGGGAAGCCATACAGGAAGAAGTGGAACGTGTGGCTGCTGCTTTGGAGCAGACACAAAGAAGAGAACTCGAATGCAGAGACGAGGCCCAAGATCTGAAAGTTGCACTTTGATGAGAATGAAATGGCCAAAGGGACTGTGGTGAAAGAATTAGTCGTCCTTCAGAAAATGGTTTCAGAGAGGGACACAGACTGATTTTATCACCAGGTAGGCCCTGGCATTGATCCTCAGTGCACTCAAACATCCAGGAAAGATTCCAGTGATGTTTCCCGCCAGGAGGTGGCAATAGAGATTCCCATCAGTACATGAGCAGCTTGGGCAAAGCAGCCAGGGCTGCAGCCTCGTCGGTCTGTGTGGCTCCAGCAGAGACCATTCACCTGCGAGAATGTCTCCTGGCAGGCCCGCAGAGACTGACACAGCTCTGGAGTTTGCTGTTCCAATCAGCTCAGGTCCAAAAGCTGCCCATGGGGAACTGGTTCTCTCAGCATGGATTTCCTATAGAGGAGCAGCTGCAGCATCGTGGGGCTCCTGCCTTGTGCCCTCCCCACACACTGGTTATGTTGAGCTGTGGGAAATGTTTGTTGTGTTTGTCTTTTGAAGCATTTCTTATATATTACTTTGTCATAAAAACTTCTTTCAGGAAACAATTAGACATTTTAAAATATTTTAATAAAAATTTTTTCATATGAAAGTTACACTTGTTTTATGTTTGACACAATGAGTATGTTCGAAACTGTCGTGGGATTTTCCTCTTGAGGGCAGAGCTATTCTGTGTGAGCAGAAATGGGAATCTGAGATGTTCATTGTAGTTTTGATGTAAATTCTCTCCCCGCCAGTAACTGCCCATGTCATTAGTTAACAAAAGAAGTAGCCAACTACCACCAATTCCTTCTTGATCTTTTTGGGTGGGGGAAACTGGGGAAAGGTGGATTGGGAAACAGGCTTGGACGGTCTCTTTTTTTCTTGGGGACTACACACACTTCTGGCAGTGTGTGTACTGCTGTAGGAGAGAGGCCATTGCTGCTCCTCCTTGCTGCTACTGTGGAGTAAGCCAGTTTTTCCCCTGCCACTGCTGTTTCTCCTGGTTTCGGCATTGGGGTCCCGGTCTCCGCTCCAGGCTCACCCACACCTGCAGTGTCCTGGCCTGCCTGCCCTGACTGCAGCAGCGACCCAGGAGAGAGAGGTCACTGCTGCTTTCTGGGACACGCTGCGGCTGTCTGTTTTCCAGCTTTCCTTCTTCATTTGGGACAAGGGACACAGGGGGAGAGACAGAATTCCTCTGAGTGCTCACCGCTCGTCTGTCTCGCTGGAGAGGGACTGGGAGCTCATCCTGCAGCCAGCCAGGCTGTGACACTGACACTGCCCATAAGTATAACTTTTCTCCAGGAGGAAACCTGCTGGTTTGGTTGTTGTTGTGTTTTGGGGTTTTTTTCTCTTGTGTTGGGGAAGCAGTTTGTTCTGGTCTGTTTACAGTTATACCTATACCTACACATATATCAGTTAAGAACAGTTATCCTTCTTATATCCATTTTCTGATTAAAGATACCTTTCCTCAATTTGATAAAGGGTGATGTGATTATTGTGGAGGAAATCCCCTCCCCGGTTTGTGGGTAAACATTTTGGCTCTTCCCCTCAAACTAAGACATATGTTGGATCCCAGCATGGGGCTTGTGAACAAAGAAGGATAACTGTTCTGTTGCCACCATGTGTGTGTTGAGTTTCGGTTCCATCAGGACCATCCTGTAGAATATTTTGGCTTTTTCTGGTACAAATTCATGCCAAAAGGAGCAGCTGGTTTAAGTCTTATCAACAAATCAATGAGTAAAACTCAAATAGCCACAATTATTACTGAGTTCTTACTTTGGATTTATGATGCTATGAATTCAATGCCTCTGGGTGTCATTTGGATGGTGTTCTCAAGGCTGTATTCCTGCCCTAATCTCAGTTGTTACCTCTGGGCATTTAGTGATAATAGTACTGACCCTTGGGAAGGAACAAAGGGGAGTGTTTTCTCCCAACCCTTCATCCACTTCCCCTTCAGCTCTGCTACAACAGCTTTTGAGATGGTTAAATTCTCCCTGGATGCCAGAGATATCTTGCTCTTTATGGTTTTTCTGCAAGGTTGTATCCCTGTGGCCTACAGTATGTTTGAAGGTAGGGCCAGGGTTTTTTGAGAACGCATTCAGAAGCCCAACCCAGTTAAGGGGGAAAAGGAAGAGAGTAAAACACCTGCTGTCACAGTGAAGAGGGAGAAGGAAGAGGGTAAAATCTCTGACGTCACAGTGACGCAGGACGGGGCTAAAAAAAGGGAAGAGGGTCAAACGCCTGACGTCACAGTGATGCAGGACGAGGCTATACCAGGAGGACAGTCCAAGCCTATGGAAGTTGCCCCTATCCAGAAAAGGAGATATAAGAGCAAATCAGTCCCTCCAGTGGATGGTGAGGGGGCTGCTGCACCTTCACATCAAGCAAACCCAGAGCCTGAGATCATCACCAAGTCATTGCCATTTGACAACCTCTGTGGTTTGCGGAAAGACATTGGTCGACACCTGGGCGAGCCCATCCTGACTTGGTTGATCCGAGTTTGGGACCTCATGGGTGAAACCTTACAACTGGATGGTGCTGAAGCCAGGTTTTTAGGGGCTCTGGCCCAGGATGTGGCTATTGAACAGGTGTTTGTGAGGGAATCAAAGCCCCTTTCACTCTGGGCACGACTTCTAATGAGTGTAAGAGAGAAGTTTGTTTATAGAGAAATCCTGCAGGAAGGAACATCACATTAAGAAGACTTGGAAGAAGGAATTCTACATCTGAGGGAAATGATGGAAGTGCTCTTTGGAAGGGGTGGGCAAACCAATAATGACCCTGACAAGGTCAGATGCACACCACAGATGTGGTGGAACCTTTCACACACGGGACCAGCTGAATACACCAATTTTCTGGCATCCATGTATAGAGAAGAGAACCAAGAAACGGTGGGCGCTGTAGCAAATAAGCTGCGGATATATGAAGGCATGACCCACAGCCCAATGCAGGCCCATATTTCTGCTGTAGAGACATTGGTTCAGAGTCTCAAGATGCTGCCTGCAGAGGTAAAAGCGATCAGAGAGGAAATTAGGGAAAGTCTCCAAGTGGCACCAGTGCGAATGAGAACCTCTGAAGTCAGAGCCAGACGCCCCCCAGCCAGAGGAAGTGGACAGACCTCACGAACTGAGATATGGTACTTCCTGGCCAAACATGGAGAAGACATGGATGGTGGGATGGGAAACCCACCCGTGCCCTTGCAGCCCAAGTACAAGAACTGAAGGAGAATGGAAGAAGGTCAGTGAGAGTAAGTGCAGTCCCAGTTTCCCATGGGCAAGAATCTGACCCACTGGATGGCACCTCCCAGGTGTACTCATCGAGAAATGTTCCGACCGCTATGACCAAGACCAGTGTTAGGGGGGCCCTGCCTCTAGCCAGGTAGAGGCACAGGACAACCGTGTCTATTGGACTGTGTGGATTCGATGGCCTGGCACATCAGACCCACAAAGGTATAAGGCTTTGGTTGATACCAGCGCTCAATGCACATTAATGCCATCAGGACATGTGGGCTCAGAAACTATTTCTATCTCTGGGGTGACAGGGGGATCTCAAGAGTTGACTGTGCTAGAAGCTGAAGTGAGCTTGACAGGGAGAGATTGGCAGAAACACCCCATTGTGACTGGTCCAGCCGCCCCATGTATCCTGGGCATTGACTACCTCAGGAATGGATATTTTAAGGAGCCAAAGGGGCATAGATGGGCTTTTGGAATAGCCACGGTAGAGACAGAAGGGATTGAACAATTGAACTCATTGTCAGGTCTCTCAGAAAGTCCTTCTGCTGTCGGACTGTTGAAAGTTGAGGAACAGCAGGTGCCAATCGCCACCACAACAGTGCACCGTCGACAATACCAAACAAACCGCGATGCTGTGATCCCCATCCATAAGATGATCCATGAACTGGAGAGCCAAGGGGTGGTCAGCAAAACCCACTCACCCTTCAACAGCCCCATCTGACCTGTACATAAGTCTGATGGAGAATGGAGATTGACTGTGGACTATCGTGGCTTGAATGAAGTTACCCCACCGCTGAGTGCCGCTGTGCCGGACATGCTGGAGCTCCAGTATGAGCTGAAGTCCAAGGCAGCAAAGTGGTATGCCACTATTGACATTGCTAATGCATTCTTCTCCATTCCTCTGGCACCAGAGTGCAGGCCACAGTTCACCTTCACCTGGAGGGACGAGCAGTACACCTGGAACTGACTGCCCTAGGAGTGGAAACACAGTCCCACCATCTGTCATGGACTGATCCAGACTGCACTGGAAATGGGTGAGGCTCCAGAACACCTGCAATACATTGATGACATCATTGTGTGGGGGGACACAGCAGAAGAGGTTTTTCAAAAAGGAAAGAAAATCATCCAGAAGCTTCTGGGAGCTGGCTTTGCCATCAAACAGAGTAAGGTTAAGGGACCAGCCCAAGAGATCCAGTTCCTGGGAGTGAAGTGGCAGGATGGACGCCGTCAGATTCCAACAGAAGTCATCAATAAGATCACAGCAATGTCTCCATCCACCTGCAAAAAGGAAACACAGGCCTTTCTGGGTGCCATAGGGTTCTGGAGGATGCATATCCCAGCATACAGTCAGATCGTAAGCCCTCTCTACTTGGTAACCCGTAAGAAGAATGATTTCCACTGGGGCCCTGAACAGCAACAAGCCTTTGACCAGATTAAGCAGGAGATTGCTCAGGCTGTAGCCCTTGGGCCAGTCAGGACAGGACCAGACATACAGAACATGCTCTACTCCACTGCCGGGAATAATGGCCCATCTTGGAGCCTTTGGCAGAAGGTGCCTGGTGAGACTCGAGGCCGACCACTTGGATTCTGGAGCCGAGGCTACAGAGGATCCGAAGCCAACTACACCCCAACAGAGAAAGAGATCCTAGCTGCCTTTGAAGGAGTTCAAGCCGCCTCAGAGGTGATTGGCACGGAAGCACAGCTCTTCCTGGCACCCCGACTACCAGTGCTGAAGTGGATGTTGGCAGGACAGGCTGCCTCTGCACATCACGTCACTGATGCCACCTGGAACAAGTGGATTGCCCTGATTACGCAGCATGCTCATATGGGAAAACCAAATCGCCCTGGGATCCTGGAAATCATCATGAACTGGCCTGAAGGTGAAAATTTTGGTCTAGCAGAAAAAGAGGAAGAGCAGGTGACACGTGTGGAAGAAGCTCCACCATACAATCAGTTGCCAAAAGAGGAAATACTCTACGCCCTTTTCACTGATGGTTCCTGTTGCATTGTAGGGACCAACTGCAAATGGAAAGCAGCTGTATGGAGTCCCACCCGACAAGTTGCAGAAGCTACTGAAGGAGAAGGTGGGTTGAGTCAGTTTGCAGAGCTTAAAGCCGTGCAGTTGGCCCTGGACATTGCTGAACGAGAGAAATGGCCAAAGCTTTACCTCTACACCGACTCATGGATGGTGGCCAATGCTCTCTGGGGATGGTTAGACCGATGGAAGAAAACAAATTGGAAACACAGAGCGAAACCCATCTGGGCTGCCGATATATGGCAAGACATCGCCACCCGAGTAGAGAAGCTGATTGTGAGAGTCCGCCACATAGACGCACACGTGCCCAAAAATCGGGCCAATGAGGAACATCTCAACAACCAACAGGCAGACCGAGCTGCGCAAGTGAAAGTATCACAGACAGATCTGGACTGGCAGCACAAGGGAGAGCTGTTCCTGGCTTGATGGGCCCGTGATGCCTCAGGCCATCAGGGCAGAGATGCCACTTATAAATGGGCACGAGACCGAGGGGTGGATTTCACCATGGACATTATCTCTCAGGTTATCCATGGCTGCGAGACATGTGCTGCCATTAAGCAGGCTAAGAGAGTGAAGCCCCTGTGGTATGGTGAACGCTGGGATAAGTATAAGTATGGGGAGGCCTGGCAGGTTGACTACATCACACTGCCACAGACCCGCCAAGGCAAGCGCTATGTGCTCACCATGGTGGAAGCAACCACAGGGTGGCTGGAGACACACCCAGTGCCTCACGCCACTGCCCGGAACACCATCCTAGGCCTGGAAAAACAAGTCCTGTGGCGACATGGCACCCCAGAGAGAATTGAGTCAGATAATAGAACACATTTCAAGAACAGCTTAGTCACCACCTGGATGAGAGAGCACGACATTGAGTGGGTGTATCATATCCCCTACCATGCACCAGCTGCCGGGAAAGTTGAACGGTGTAATGGACTGTTAAAAACCACTTTGAAGGCGTTGGGTGGAGGGACTTTCAAACACTGGGATCAACATTTGGCAAAGGCCACATGGCTAGTCAACACTAGAGGCTCAGTCAGTCAAACTGGTCCTGCCCAATCAGAACCCCTTCACACTGTAGATGAAGTCCCCGTAATACACCTGACAGGTATGCTAGAGAAAACAGTCTGGATCAACCCTGCCTCAGGCAAAGGCAAACCCATTCGTGGGATTGTCTTTGCTCAAGGATCTGGTTCCACATGCTGGGTGATGCAGAAAGATGGAGAGACACAATGTATACCTCAAGGGGAACTTATCTCTGGCTAAACTACTCATACTACTGTATCTGTAAACATTTATATATTTGAAAAGTTTAAGTTTCAGGTGGAGGAGTCTTGGCATGGAAGAGAATTTAGGGGTGGAAAATGTTGTAGTTTGGAATTATTATGTAAATTCTCTCCCCTGCCACTAACTGCCAGTGCCATTAATTAACAAAAAGAAGTAGTTAACTGCTACCTTCTTCTTGATCGGTTGGGTGGGGGCAGGTTGTCTCTTTTGTTTTTGGGGACACTTTTCCATTCTTAGCTCGGCGGAACACAGGAGCGGGGTGTGTGTGCTGGGGAGAGGAGAAGCCATCTCCTGGCTGCTGCTGCCTGCCCCGGACTGCTCCTGGCTGCTGCTGCTGCTGCTGCTGCTGCTGCTGCTGCTGCTGCTTCTTGGTGAGCCGCTTGTTTTCTCCTTGCCATGGCTGTTCTCCTGGTTCCTGCATCTGGGGTCCCGGTTTCTGCTCCAGTCTCACAACTGCTTGCAGCATCACGGCCTGCCCGCCCCGGCTGGGGCAGCGACCTGGGAGACAGAACTTGCAGCTGCTTTTCCAGGACACGCAGACGTTCGTTCCTTCTAGATTTCCCTTCTTCATTTGGGACAACAGAAACAGAGAGAGAGACAGAGTTCATCTGGGAACTCACCCTGCCGCCAGCTGGGCTGTGACACTGATACTGCCATAAGTATAACTTTTCTCCAGGAGGAAACCTGCTGGTATTTGGGGCTTTGTTGTTTTTTTTTCTCTTGTGGTATTGGGGAAGCGGTTTGCTCTGGTCTGTTTACATATATATATATATATATATCTGTTAAGAACAGTTGTCCTTCTTGTATTAAAGTTCCTTTTCTTAAATTTGACAAAGAGTGGCGTGATTATTGTGGAGGAGGCCCCCCTCGCCTGCTTGTGGGTAAACATTTTGGTTTTTCCCCTCCAACCAAGACACATGGGACAGGTGGAGACCTGGCAGGTCAGTGAGAAAGCTGCTGCTCTCCCTGTCCCTTGCCCAGTGGGGTCTGGCTGGGCCTGGGCTGTCCCACGAGGAACCATTCCCTTTGGCAATAACAAGGGACTCACAGTCGGTGCTGTGGGGACAGGCCTGGAAGGGAAGAGATGGCTCCTGGCCATCCCAGAGGACACCCACAGCTCCTCCTGTGTCACTGTCATGGTGCAGGCCATGGGCACTAACGAGGGAGCAGCTTCTCTTTGCCTTCCATCACCCCAGTTTGCAGTTCAGCCTCAGCACTTGCAGGAGACTCCAATGGGTTTCTCCCAGCAATCTCCCAGGTGATTCCCCATGGCCCAAAGGAGGCCATGAGGATGATTAGAAGATGCTGTGAGGGCTGGAGCACCTCTGCCAGGGGCAAAGGCTGCAAGAGTTGAGGTATCGGAGTCCCTGGGCATCTCCCTATTCTGGTGTTCTGTACCAGTGAGACACCTTGCAGGAGGATCCTATTATGCCATTGTCAAAATAGTGGGCTGAAAGAATTCCCAGGGAGGGGAGGAAGAGCTGAGCTGCAATTGCTGAGTTGGGGCAGGCTGCAAAGTCTTTGGGAGTCACTGCCTCAGGGCCAACCCTGCAGTCTGAGGGGACTCATCCCTGAGCTCTTTCAGGAAGCTCAAGGGCTTGGAATGAGGCAGCACTTCACCAGCAAAATATTTTCTCTTGTGGTCCAGCACTGCCTTGCTGGTGTCACCAGCTTGGTGTTCCAGTTCTGTCCCCTCCATCATCTCCACCGCTCAGCACAGCTTTTACCTTCAGTGCAGCTGTGTCCCTGCTTGCTGCTTCTGCCAGCTCTCTGAAGCCTCCTTCCCTGCTCCTTATTGCTTGTTTGTGCTCTTTCCCTGTCTGTTCCTGCAGGCCCCGACACAAGAGCTTTCTGCCAGGCAGGAACACATCAATTTCCTGCTGCAGCAGGAAGAGCAGTGTCAGGAGGGGCAGGAAAATCTGGAGAAACCGAAGCAGAAATACAAGACATACAACATCCTTCCTAAGTACCAACACTCCTTAGAGGAAGAGATCACGAGGTGAGATTTTGCTCTTCCTCCAGTGTTCCAGAGGGAATCTGCTTCCAGATGTGGGATTTCAGAGGTGTTGTGGGCAAAGACCTGTCCTTCCATGTGTAGGCCTCAGTGTTGCACTTCAGCATCATCTTGTCATGGCTTGCCATGCTCTGCTGTGACTCCCAAGGCTGTCTGGGAGATGGACAGCGATGTTGGAACACCAGACACCTCCCTGTCACAAAGCTGATTCTCTGAATGCTGTTCTTTTGGTGCCCTTTCCCAGCCACTGCTTCTCACTGAAGGGAGACAAAGTCTGCCTTTCTTTCCCTGTCCCTGGAGAGGGAAAAAGCAAGATCTCCCTTAGCTTGCTGAGGTGAGATATAATGAGCTGGATGCAACTATCAGCTCCACTCTGGGAGCGGGCGTTTGAAACCTTTGGGATGTGTATCAGCCTGGCATCCTGATCCCTGTGCTTGGCACAACCATCTGAAGGCCATGATTGGGCAGGGAAGGCAGATTCCCCTCTGAGGCACCCAAGGAATGGGCTCTTGTGTCCCTGCCTGGACATACAATCTGGGGGAAGCAAATGTCTCTGCCTTTTTGACAAAACCTGTCCCTTGGAGTCTTGTTAGTCTAAAAAAATTGCAGTCTTAAGTTATGTCTTCCTTTCAAGGGCATTTAGAGACTTTGTGACTTTTTTTCCATGGATGAAAGCATAGTGGGCACATGCTGGGGTGTGACTGCAATGGGAACAAGCAGCCGAGCTGTTCAGACACAGCTCTTTAGACAGAACAGTTCTGCCCAGGTGGCTGCAGCCCTAAGATGTTATGGAATGTAATACCATGTAGGAATGAGTTGCAAGTTTTCTCTTTCAGGCTGACTGTGTGTCTGGAAGAGAAGGACCGGAGGATCAGAACCCTGGAAGAAACAAACCTTGCCCAGCAGAACGAGGTGTCTGAGCTCCGTTCTGCTCTTCACCAAATTGGGCAGGTCCTTTCAGATCGCAAGGGAGAAGTGCAGGAGCTCAAGAACCAGGTGACTTATGCACTGGAGTCCTTGTCTCCAGGGACATACAATACCATGTCCAGCTTGCTTAAACCCTACTGGATTCCCTCCCAGCAGCACACGCTGCTCCTGTGCTCTGCCCAGAGATGCCACACCTTGAGGTCAAGGCTGGATCTGGTGTCTCCTGCCTGTGTTTGACCCTGTTCTCTCCTGGGTCCCAGCATGAACTCTCTGAGGAGAAGCAGCAGACTGCTTTGAGCTTCTCCATCCCTCTGTTGCCAGTGCAGTCCCTGATGGAGTTTGTGCCTGTTCTGGGCACGGAGAAATGTGGGGACACAGAGGTGGTTCTGTCAGGCCGCGGAAGGTGCCTCTGCCTCAGCCAGTTCATCTGGTGTTCTGGAGCTGCACCCTCAAACATGCCCATTGCCTCCCCTCTCCGTGTTTTGAGTTTATTGTTCCCCATTGCACTCCTTGGCTTTGTGCCTCCTGTTTCTGGTGTGTTTTGTGCTGGAAGAAATTTCTCCTTCGTTCCTGGCCGTACAGCCCTCTCTGCTGCCACAGGAGCAGCCCTGTCCCTGACACTCTGTGCATCCATGTTCCAGATCCAGACCCTGCAGGAAGCAGTGCTGGAGAAGGAGGCTGCCCAGGCAACTCCACAGGAGAAGCTGCTGCAGGTCCTGGAGGAGTCTCCAGCAGGTGAGAGGAGCTTGAGGGACTCTCTGCACACCCTGGACGCTGAAAGGTCTGAGCTGTGTTTGAGGCTCCACAGATCCAAGAAGAGAGCAGAGCCCTTGGCCACAAAGTGTCAAGTCCTGGACCTGCATTTGGAGCTGAAGGAGAGTCAGGCTCAGACACACCACTGGTGTACCCGCAGTCAGGAGCTGCACAAACACTTGGCTGAAAGCTGGCAAGGGTTAGCTTCTCCCTTTCCCACCCACTGCTCCATCCTGTGTAAGCCATGGGGATCTCTGATGCCACAGAGTGGAAAAGTGCAGTGCCTGGGGATGGGAGAGGGAAAAAACAAGCAGCAGGACACTTCTCCATAGTGTTGGTCAATCAACAGTGTCATAGTCAGTCTTCATTTTGGCTTCCTCTTCCTTTTCCTTGTCCTCTTGGACATTGGGCATTGGACGTTACCAAGGGCAACAGACCTTGGACATTTGGCATTAGACCCAGTAAAGGCAACTGCCCTTGGACACTGGGCATTGAACCCTACAGAGGCCCAGACCCCTTGGACATTGGGCATTAGACCATAGAAAGGCCAAAAGCTCTTGGACGTTGGGCCTTGGACCCTAGAAAAGTAAACAGGTTGTGGACACTGGGCATGGGGCCATAGAAAGGCCAACAGCTCTTGGACACTGGGCATTCAACTCCACTTAGATTACTGATCTTGGACATTGGGCATTCAATCCCACTTAGATTACTGACCTTGGACATTGGGCATTCAATCCCACTTACGCTACTGACCTTGGACATTGGGCATTGAATGCTAAAAATTGCACTGGACACTACAAAGGGAAACAGCCCTAGGACATTGGGCATTGGACCCCACTTTGGCCGCTGCCCTTAGATACTGACCACTGAACCCTAGAAAGGCCAATGGCACTTGGACATTGAGCATTAGATCGTATAAAAGGTGAAAATCTTTTGGACATTGGGCATTAGACTACACAAAGGCCAACAGCTCTTGGAGACTGGACCCTTCTTAGAGCTCTGCCCTTAGACATTGGGTATTGAACCCTGCAAATGTCAACAACCCTTGGACATTGGACATTTGACCACACAGAGGCCAAAAGCCCTTGGACGTTGGGCATTCGGCTGTACAAAGGCCAAAAGCCCTTGGATATTGCGCATTGTACATTGAACTATAAAAATCTGAACAGTCATTAGACATTGGGCATTGGGCCCTACAAAGGCAATGGCCCTTGGAAAGTGCACAATGGAACAGGAAAAGGCACTGCCTTTGGACATTGGGCACTGGCCCCCAGAAAGGCCAACAGCACGTGGACATTGGACATTGGACCAGACAAAGGCCAAAGGCCATGGACATTGGGCACTGGACCCTGAAATGGGCAACGGTCCTTTGACTTTGGGCATTGAACCATACAAATGCCAACAACCCTTGGGCATTGGGTATTGGAACATGCAAAGGCCAACAGCCCATGGACATTGGGCATTGGACCACTCAAAAGGCAACGCTCCATGAACATTGGGCATTGGACCCTATCAAGGACAATGGCTCTTGGACATTGGGCACTGGACCCTGAAAAGGTCAGTAGCCCTTGGACACTGGGCATTGAACCACTCAAAGCCCAATGGTCTTTGAACACTGGACATTGGACCCTACAAAGGCCAAAAGCCCTTGGACATTGGGTATTGCACTGAATAAAGGCTAAAAGCCCTTGGACATTGGCCATTGGACTATACAAATCCCAACGGTCATTGGACATCGGGCATTGGATCCTACAAAAGACAACAGCACGTGAACATGGGGCATTGGACTGTACAGGTGCCAAAAGCTCTTGGACACTGGGCATTGGACCCCACTTAGACCACTGCCCTTGAATGTTGGGCATTGGACCATACCCAGGCCACTGGCCTTGGACATTTGGCATTGGACCATACAAAGGACAACGGTCCTTCCCCACTGGGCATTGGATCCTTCAAAGGCCAGAACCACTTGGATATTGGGCTTTGGGGCATACAAAGGTGAACAGCTCTTGGACATTGGGCATTGGGCCCAACTTAGGCCACTGCACTTGGACATTAAGCACTGGACCAAACAAAGGACAACCGCCCTTGGACATTGGGCATTGGACCCTGCAACACCAAACGCCCCTTGGACATTGCTCTTTAACTGTCACTTCCTGCAGGGCCCCAGACAAGAACATTTTTTCCCAGGCAGGACTCGAAGAATTTCTGCTGCAGCAGGAAGAGAAGTGCCAGGAGGTGCAGCCAAAGCTTGAGGAACCGTAGGAGAAATACAAGACATCCAGCAGCACTCCAACAATCCAAACACTGTTCCAGATCCCTGCAGGATTAGAATACAGCTCTGCTCTGTCTTTAATTTTCAATATTGGCTGAATTACTAGTATTTTTAGTTTAAATTTTAGTTTCTCCCTATTGGTTTGAAGTGCTGTTGTTCAATTTTGGGGTTTTTTTCCAAATTTCTCAAAGGAACTTAATCAAGATCTGCAGTATTGCCATTTAAACCTGGAAGCTCAGGACCTGAAAGCCCAGATAAAGCACATGTTGGGTCAGCTGTTCCTTCAGGACCAGTATTGTAAGCAAACAGAAAAGTAAGTTTGGTTTCATGGCAGAGGTGACAAAACCTGTGTTCTGACACTCAGAACTTCAGAAGAGCTATTCAGAGAATTTAGTTTTAATTGAAACAGAAGGAAAATGTTGGGGTTTTTTTCTGGGTAAGAATTGTGTTTTCCTGAGGAAACTTCTCTTGCCTCTTTCTGTTTTACAGAGTCCTGAATCCTTTGCATCCAGGAAGCAGTGCTGGAGAAGGAGGCTGCCCAGGCAACTCGAGAGCAGCAGCTGCTGCAGGCCCTGGAGGAGTCTCCAGCAGGTGAGAGGAGCTTGAGGGACTCTCTGCACACCCTGGAGGCTGAAAGGTCTGAGCTGTGTTTGAGGCTCCACAGCTCCGTGAAGAGAGCAGAGCCCTTGGCCACAGAGTGTCATGTGCTGGAGCTGCAGCTGGATCTGAAGGAGAGTCAGGCTCAGACACACAACTAGTGTACCCACAGTCAGGAGCTGCACAAACATTTGGCTGAAAGCTGGCAAGGTTTAGCTTCTCCCTTTCCCACCCACTGCTCCATCCTGTGTAAGCCATGGGGATCTCTGATGCCACTGAGTGGAAAAGTGCAGTGCCTGGGGATGGGAGAGGGAAAAAACAAGCAGCAGGAGACTTCTCCATAGTCTTGGTCAATCCACAGTGTCATACTCAGTTGTCACTTTGGCTTCCTTTTCCTTCTCCTTTGGGACCCTGCATCTGGCTCTCCCCTCCCGTCTCTCTCCCTGTTTGCCCCATGTCTGTTCTCCCTGCTTCTAACACTGTGCCTGAGGGGCTGCCAAACCCTCAGTCCTGGTCTTTCAACAAGCAGAAGGGCAAACACACTTTGTTGTTCCTCTGGACCTTGCCACCTTTATTCTCCCTTTTTCTCTACCTGGAAGTTTCCCACATTTCTGTCAGCTCTGGCAGCCCTTGTGGCCTTAGGCCCTGGGTGACACAGACAGGCAGAGCAGACACTGCTGTTGTGTCTGCAGGATGCACATCAGTTTGATTTTCTCTACTCCTTCCCCTTTGGCCTTTCCTGCTGCAGCGCTGGGGACAGCAGAACACAGGAGGGACTCCTTAAAAGCTGCCCTGAGGAAAGAGACCTCTGCCAAGAAGAAAGTGGCTGGGACTGTGCATAAGGAGGTGGAGTCTCTGCAAAGGAAACTGAAGAGCACAGAGGAGCAAAGACAGGATGTGCTGGTGAGTCTGGCAGATGCCAGGAAAGGCCATTTCCTTGCTGGTTTTGGACCTTGTCTTCCTATTTCTAAGAAGAACCATTTTTCAGTTTCACTTTCCAATCACCACTGTTCAGAACAAGGAGGAAAAGGTGTCATAGTCATGTCAAGGCCAGTTTGGGCTGAAGGTGCTTTTTCCCTCCTTGCTAAAGTCGTCGCCCTTGAAACTTCAGTGAAAGTCATTTCCACACTTTTCTCTATTGACATGGCATGGCCTGGGCAACTGTTGGTGTTCAAATTCATCTTCAGATTTCTAAAGATCTAAATCTGGGAAAAGGGGTGAGAAGACCAAGTTTGTTCTAACTATTGTTTATAGAAGAGATGTGTTTAGCTTTGGCCATCTGAGAACAGACAAAGGGGAGGGAAGAGAGAAAGCAAAAGTGCTGATGCAGATCACAACGTGTGCCTGAGAGGGGAAAACTAGTCCTGCTTGGAAAGCCAGACTGACAGGCTGACCTGGTTATTGCTGTGCCAAGGGAGGACAGTGGGGCTCCAGGGGATGGCACCACAGCAACTCTACACAGGAGGGTCAAAAACCACTCCCTTTTGCCCCAAACCCAGGAAAGCAAATGTTGGGGTCCTTTCAATTTCCCTTCTTCACCGATGGAGACCACACTGTCATAGCACTGCCTAAATCAGGCTTAGTCTGACTTGGAATCCTGCCTGCACTTCTGGCAGCTCCTCCCCAAAGGACACCTCGAGTAGAGCTCCAAGAGCTCAGGGAAGGGCAGAAAGGCAGCTGGGACTGGCTGAGGGAGCTGGGAAAGACACAGAGTAAAGGGGGACTCAGGAAAGGTCTGCAGCATCTCGAGAGGCAGGGAGAGAGGGGCAGCCCGTGCCTGCCACTGCGGCAGGAGTTCAGATCTGCCACGAACAGCAGACACAAGAGATGGAATGATTGACTCTTTTTGTCCCTGCTTGGCAGCATGAACGGGACAGGCTGCAAGCAGAGAAAGAACAACTGGAGTGTCACATCAAACTTCTTGAGGAATTAGTTACAGCCTCTGAAACCCAAGCAAATTTAGCAACAGAGAGGAGTCACTCCCTTGAACAAAAACTCCAAACTGCACTGTCCATCTTAAAAATTAAAACTGAGGAAGTTGAAAATCAGGGGAAGAAAATAGAGATGCTCCAGAAAGAGGCTGAAGAGGGGAAAGTTGTGCAGGAGAAACTCACTGGTATCACTGCCATCCTGTCAGAGAGGGAGAGAGAAATAAAGGTTTACCAAGACAAGATGGCAATGCTGGAAAAGCAGAATGAAATGTATTTGACTAACTTGCAAAAGGAGGAGGAAAGAGCACAACAAGGGCAAGCTGAGAGGGAAGCCATGCAGGAAGAAGTGGAACGTGTGGCTGCTGCTTTGGAGCAGACACGAAGCAGAGAACTCGAATGCAGAGAGAAGACACAAGTCCTGCGTGCTGCCCTTACCAAGAGTGAAATGGAGAAAGAGTCCCTGGTGAAAGAATTAGCCATCCTTCAGGAAAGGGTTTCAGAGAGAGACACAGCAGAACCTTGCACACAGGTAGGCCTTGGGATTGATCTTAATGCCCCTCCCACATCCATGAAAGATTCCAGTGATGTTCCCCACCAAGAGGTGGCAATAGAGATTCCCATCAGTACATGAGCAGCTTGGGCAAAGCAGCCAGGGCTGCAGCCTCGTCGGTTTGTGTGGCTCCAGCAGAGACCATTCACCTGCGAGAATGTCTCCTGGCAGGCCCGCAGAGACTGACACAGCTCTGGAGTTGGCTGTTCCAATCAGCTCAGGTCCAAAAGCTGCCCATGGGGAACTCTTTCTCTCATGCCTAAGCAAGGTCAGCCAACATGTGGTAGCTTGGATTTGGCATGGAAATAAAAGGGAGCCACTGACCAGGCTGATGGACTGACCTTGGCAGTTTTGTACCCAAGGCTGAACAGCAGCTGCACTGCTGGAGCTCAGAGGGTGCTCTCCCAGAGGGAGATTTCTGAGGCCCAGCTTGTGCAGCGTGTGAGAAGAATGGCATCATCTCCTCTCTCATTACCCAGCAGGATGTTGGAGCAGAAAGGAAGCAGCTGTCACAGCTCTCAGTGACCAACCTGGAACAGCAGCGAGTTTCAACATCAGAAGAAGAGAACAGGGAGAGGAGAGAACTCAGTGCTGAGTCCAGGAGGAGTCCTGAGCAGGTGAAATGGGCTATTGCTGCCTCTGCCAAGCCTCACAGTGCTCTGGACCACAACACCATTTCCCAGACAGCACTTTGGAGTCCTCGCTTTGTTTCCTTCCCTCTCCTTCTCCTCGCTGTGTGCACACCTTTTATTTTCTCTCTCTTCTGGCATCCCAAGGACTTCACAAATGCACCTTCACTGCAGTGCCCCCCTCCTGGGCCCAGTGTCCCCAGACACACACCTGACTCTCTTCCATAGACCACATTCAGTGCTCTTTTGTTCCCTGGTGCAATTAAGGGTCTGTCAGCAGAGACCTCCTGGCCTTGATGTCCACAGGTCCTTTTGGCCCAGGGTTTCTGTCAGGTTTCTGTGAGCCTTTCTGCCATCCAATGTGCAGGTGGAACCTGAAAGGAGGAGGCTGAGGAGGTGTTTTAGGGGTCTCTTGCTCCCAGATGCCTGTGCATTGCCTCTCTCCCAGTCTGACCAGCACATGGTGTCCACTTGGATACAGATGAAAGCAGAACCTTCTTTGGTGGGAGTGCTGTCTGGCCATAGAGAGGAAACAGGGCAAATTCCAGTGGCAGCAGCCCCGCATTAGAGACATAAGAAGGAAGATATAAAATTATGGCCATGACCAGGCTGCAGACTGAAAGGAAATTCTTGTTTTTTCTTCACAGGAGGAGTCCCATGCTCACTGCAGTCAGCAATTACCTGAGTTACAGGAGCAGGTGAGGAGTAGGAAAACTCTCCTCAAAAGCTGCTGTGGCTGTACTGTTGGGTGCAGCTTTGCATGATGCTTTGTCTCCTTCAATGTGCAGGTGCAGCCTGAAGAGAGGAGAATCAAGAGTGTTTTTAAGAGAGTATTTTCCCCACGGAGCACTAGATTTTCTTTCTCCAGGTGTCACAAGCACAAGATTCCCATTTGTGGAAAGGTGAGAACAGAATTGTCCTTGGTGGGAGGAACATGGGCCGTGGCTAAACACATGTCCCTCAGAAAGAGGAGAAAAGTGAGACACCTTGCAGCAGATTTGTTTTACGCCATTGTCAAACTATTGGGTTGAAAAAATTCCCAAGGAGGGGAGAAAGAGCTGAGCTGCAATTGCTGAGCTGGGGCAGGCTGCAAAGACTTTGGGAGCCACTGCCTCAGGGCCAGCCCTGCAGTCTGAGGGGACTCATCCCTGAGCTCTTCCAGGAAGCTCGAGGGCTTGGAATGAGGCAGCACTTCACCAGCCAAATATTTTCCCTTGTGGTCCAGCACTGCCTTTCTGGTGTCACCAGCTCTGTGTTCTACTGCTTGTCCCTCCTTGATGCCCACCCCTCCAGCACAACTTTTGCCTTCAGTGCAGCTGTGTCCCTGCTTGCTGCTTCTGCCAGCTCTCTGGAGCCTCCTTCCCTGCTCCTTATTGCTTGTTTGTGCTCTTTCCCTGTCTGTTCCTGCAGGCCCCGACACAAGAGCTTTCTGCCAGGCAGGACTCAAACAATTTCCTGCTGCAGCAGGAAGAGCAGTGCCAGGAGGGGCAGCAAAACCTCGAGAAATTGGAGGAGAAAGACAAGACATCCAGCAGCCCTCCAAAGTACTTGCAATCCTTAGAGGAAGAGATCAGAAGGTGAGATTTTGCTCTTCCTTCAACGTTCCAGAGGGAATGTGCTTGTGGGATTTCACAGGTGTTGTGGCCAAAGAACACACCTGCCCTTCCATGTGTAGGCCTCAGTGTGGCACTTCAGCATTGTCCTGTCAGGGCTTGTCATGCTCTGCTGTGACTGCCAAGGCTGTCTGGGAGATGGACAGCGATGTTGGAACACCAGACACCTCCCTGTGACCAAGTTGCTTCTCTGAATGCTGTTCTTTGGGTGCCCTTTCCCAGCCACTGCTTCCCACTGAAGGGAGACAAAAGACTGCCTTCCTTTCCCTCTCCAGGGGTTTCCTTGAGAGGGAAAGAGCAAGATCTCCCTTAGCTTGCTGCCCTCAGCTCCATGCTGGAGTGCTGAAAATGGGATCTGTGACTCTCCAGGCCTCGTGGTTCTTCTCACTGAGCCATCTCTCTGCAGGGACTGTGCAAGCCTCGAGAAGGACACGGGAAGGCTGCAGCACAGGGACTGTGCTTTCTGTGTCATGCCTTCCCTCTTTGCCATCTTTGCATCTGCAAGTGGCTCTGCCAGCAATTACTAAATGGCAGAGTTCTGAACCAACAGTGCAGATGTGTTTCATTTTCTTTTACTTCTTCAGGGATGTATTTTTCAAAAGACAAACGACTTTCAAGTAGCTCTTCCCCTCTGAGTGGGCATTCTGTTCTCAGGGCAGTGTGTCTGGGCAAGCTGAGATGTAATGAGCTGGATACATCCATCAGCTCCACCCTGTGTCCAGGTGTTTGAAACCTCTGGGATGTGTATCAGCCTGGCATCCTGATCCCTGTGCTTGGCACAACCATCTGAAGGCCATGATTGGGCAGGGAAGGCAGATTCCCCTCTGAGGCACCCAAGGAATACCAATGTCTCTTGTGGCCCTCTGTTGGCTCCTTCCTCAGACAGTGCCAAGAGGTGCCTGCAGAGGCTCAGGCAGGGTCCCTGCCACCCTGCACCGTCACAGGTGGCACTGAGTGGCCAAAGCTGGCAAGAAGGAATAGAAAGGCTGGGTAGGCTCCTGCGGCCCATAAAGTGCTGCCAGTCTTGAATGGCACAGGGTGGTTCTTCAGAGCAGAAGGCAATGAAAAGGCCGTGCCCTTCGGCGTTCCCTGGAGGTTCCTGCATCATGTGGAAGGATGGCAGTATGTGTGCCAAGCCCCTGTTGGCACTTCTGCTCTCAGTCTTTGTTTGTCCAGCTGAAAGGAACCTGGGTTCTGGCAAACCTTGGGGAACTGCCCAGAGATCCCCTGGCTGTCACTTGCTGCTGTTCCTGCCTGAACATACAAGCAGGCAAAGCAAATGTCTCTGCCTTGTTGACAAAACCTGTCCCTTGGAGTCTTGTTATCTGAGGAAAAATTGCCGTCTTCCGTAATGGCTTCATTTCAAGACTTTGTTATGTTTCTCTTCACATTCCCATCTCAAAACAAGAGAGGGCATTAAGGAAGTACTTGACCTTTTTCTAAGGATAAAGGTGCAGGGCACGTGCTGGGGTGTGACTGCAGTGGGAACAGGCAGCTGAGTTCTTCAGTCAAATCTCATCAGCCAGAGCAGTTTTGCCCAGGTGGCTGAAGGCCTAAGAGGTTATAGAATGTGATACCATGTGGGAATGAGTTGCATCTTCTCTCTTTCAGGCTGACTGTGTGTCTGGAAGAGAAGGACCGGAGGATCAGAGCCCTGGAAGAAAAGGACCTTGCCCAGCAGAACGAGGTGTCAGAGCTCCGTTCTCCTCTTCACCAAATTGAGCAGGTCCTTTCAGACCGCACAGGAGAAGTGCAGGAGCTCAAACACCAGGTGACCGATGCACTGGGATCCTCTTCTCCAGGGACACAGAGTACCACCTGTAGCTTGTAGGCTCCCACTGGTTTCTGGCCCTAAAGGACACCTTGCTCTGAGAAGGCAGGAGCCCATCAGTCTTTGAATCTGGACACATACATGTTGTATGGTGAGTGTGAAACCATCCTCTTTGTTTCTGAGCAAGTCCTGCTGGAAAAGCAGAGGGATAAGGGCCTTGTCATGAAGAACCTATTCCACATTTGGAAGGGGATAAGGCAGGGCAGCCAGCAGGTCCAGGAGGCACTGGTGATAAAGCAGCAAGAGATGATGCAGGTCAGTTTGAGTAGCCAGGGAACAGAGTGAAGGGCACTTAGAAGGCCATAAAATGTAGGCACTGGAATTGAGGAGGCAAGGATGAGTGCAGGCACTGAAAGCACAGAGCCTGGTGAGCTCCAGAGCACAGGCCCAGCAAGGAAGGCTGGCAATGCAGGCAGAGCTGGGGAGAGAAGGCAAAGGAAGTGGCTGAAGGAAAGGGATTTTTGGAGTGCAAGCAGAAAAAGATGAGCCTGAGAGCAAGTCTCAGAAACTTAGTCTGCATTTGTCTTTCCAGTCCACCAAGGCCCATTGCCACCCCTTTCCCTTTGAGGAGTTTATTTTCTCCTTGCCTCCAAGCAATCCTTGCCTTTGTACCTCCTGTTTCTGGTGTGTTTTGTGCTGGAAGGAATTTCTCCTTCGTTCCTGGCTGTACAGCCCTCTCTGCTGCCTCAGGAGCAGCCCTGTCCCTCACACTCTTTTCATCCGTGTTCCAGATCCAGGCCTTGCAGGAAGCAGTGCTGGAGAAGGAGGCTGCCCAGGCAACTCGAGAGCAGCAGCTGCTGCAGGCCCTGGAGGAGTCTCGAGCAGGCGAGCAGAGCTTGAGGGACTCTCTGCACACCCTGGACGCTGAAAGGTCTGAGCTGTGTTTGAGGCTCCACAGCTCCGTGAAGAGAGCAGAGCCCTTGGCCACAAAGTGTTGAGTCCTGGACCTGTAGTTGGATCTGAAGGAGAGTCAGGCTCAGACACACCACTGGTGTACCCGCAGACAGGAGCTGCACAAACACTTTCCTGAAAGCTGGCAAGGTTTAGCTTCTCCCTTTCCCACCCACTGCTCCATCCTGTGTAAGCCATGGGGATCTCTGATGCCACAGAGTGGAAAAGTGCAGTGCCTGGGGATGGGAGAGGGAAAAAACAACCAGCAGGACACTTCTCCATAGTGTTGGTCAATCAACAGTGTCATAGTCAGTCTTCACTTTGGCTTCCTCTTCCTTTTCCTTGTCCTCTTGGACATTGGGCATTGGACCCTACGAAGGGCAACAGACCCTGGACATTTGGCATTGGACCTGGCAAAGGCAACTGCCCTTGGACACTGGGCATTGAACCCTACAGAGGTCCAGATCCCTTGGACATTGGGCATTAGACCATAGAAAGGCGAAAAACCCTTGGACATTGGGCGTTGGACCCTAGAAAAGCAAACAGGTTGTGGACACTGGGCATTGGGCCATAGAAAGGCCAACAGCTCTTGGACATTGGGCATTCAATCCCACTTAGATTACTGATCTTGGACATTGGGCATTGAATGCTAAAAAATGCATTGGACATTACAAACGAAAATAGCCCTAGGACATTGGGCATTGGACCCCCCTTTGGCCACTGCCCTTAGACATTGGCCACTGAACCCTACAAAGGCCAATGGCACTTGGACATTGAGCATTAGATTGTATAAAACGTGAAAATATTTTGGACATTGGACATTACACTGCACAAAGGCCAACAGCTCTTGGAGACTGGACCCTTCTTAGAGCTCTGCCCTTAGACATTGGGTATTGAACCCTGCAAATGTCAACAACCCTTGGACATTGGACATTCGACCATACAGAGGCCAAAAGTCCTTGGATATTGGCCCTTGGACTACTCAAATCCCAACAGTCATTAGACATTGGGCATTGGGCCCTACAAAGGCAATGGCCCTTGGAAAGTGCACAATGGACCAGGAAAAGGTACTGCCTTTGGACATTGGGCACTGGAGCCTAGAAAGGCCAACAGCCCGTAGACATTGGGCATTGGACCATACAAAGGCCAAAGGCCATGGACATTGGGCACTGGACCCTGAAATGGGCAACAGTTCTTTTGACTTTGGGCACTGAACCCCACAAATGCCAACAACCCTTGGACATTGGGCATTGGAACATGCAAAGGCCAACAGCCCATGGACATTGGGCATTGGACCCTATCAAGGACAATGGCTCTTGGACATTGGGTACTGGACCCTGCAAAGGTCAGCAGCCCTTGGACACTGGGCATTGGACCCTACAAAGGCCAAAAGCCCTTGGACATTGAGTATTACACTGAACAAAGGCTAAAAGCCCTTGGACATTGGCCATTGGACTATACAAATCCCAACGGTCATTGGACATCGGGCATTGGATCCTACAAAAGACAACAGCACGTGAACATTGGGCATTGGACTGTACAGGTGCCAAAAGCTCTTGGACACTGGGCATTGGACCCCACTTAGACCACTGCCCTTGAATGTTGGCATTGGACCATACCCAGGCCACTGGTCTTGGACATTTGGCATTGGACCATACAAAGGACAACGGTCCTTCCCCACTGGGCATTGGATCCTTCAAAGGCCAGAACCACTTGGATATTGGGCTTTGGGGCATACAAATGTGAACAGCTCTTGGACATTGGGCATTGGGCCCAACTTAGGCCACTGCACTTGGACATTAAGCATTGGACCAAACAAAGGACAACCGCCCTTGGACATTGGGCATTGGACCCTGCAACACCAAACGCCCCTTGGACATTGCTCTTTAACTGTCACTTCCTGCAGGGCCCCAGACAAGAACATTTTTTCCCAGGCAGGACTCGAAGAATTTCTGCTGCAGCAGGAAGAGAAGTGCCAGGAGGTGCAGCCAAAGCTTGAGGAACCGTAGGAGAAATACAAGACATCCAGCAGCACTCCAACAATCCAAACACTGTTCCAGATCCCTGCAGGATTAGAATACAGCTCTGCTCTGTCTTTAATTTTCAATATTGGCTGAATTACTAGTATTTTTAGTTTAAATTTTAGTTTCTCCCTATTGGTTTGAAGTGCTGTTGTTCAATTTTGGGAGTTTTTTCCAAATTTCTCAAAGGAACTTAATCAAGATCTGCAGTATTGCCATTTAAACCTGGAAGCTCAGGACCTGAAAGCCCAGATAAAGCACATGTTGGGTCAGCTGTTCCTTCAGGACCAGTATTGTAAGCAAACAGAAAAGTAAGTTTGGTTTCATGGCAGAGGTGACAAAACCTGTGTTCTGACACTCAGAACTTCAGAAGAGCTATTCAGAGAATTTAGTTTTAATTGAAACAGAAGGAAAATGTTGGGGTTTTTTTATGGGTAAGAATTGTGTTTTCCTGAGGAAACTTCTCTTGCCTCTTTCTGTTGTACAGAGTCCTGAATCCTTTGCATCCAGGAAGCAGTGCTGGAGAAGGAGGCTGCCCAGGCAACTCGAGAGCAGCAGCTGCTGCAGGCCCTGGAGGAGTCTCCAGCAGGTGAGAGGAGCTTGAGGGACTCTCTGCACACCCTGGAGGCTGAAAGGTCTGAGCTGTGTTTGAGGCTCCACAGATTCAAGAAGAGAGCAGAGCCCTTGGCCACAGAGTGTCATGTGCTGGACCTGCAGCTGGAGCTGAGGGAGTCAGGCTCAAACACACCACTGGTGTACCCGCAGTCAGGAGCTGCACAAACATTTGGCTGAAAGCTGGCAAGGTTTAGCTTCTCCCTTTCCCACCCACTGCTCCATCCTGTGTAAGCCATGGGGATCTCTGATGCCACTGAGTGGAAAAGTGCAGTGCCTGGGGATGGGAGAGGGAAAAAACAACCAGCAGGAGACTTCTCCATAGTCTTGGTCAATCCACAGTGTCATACTCAGTTGTCACTTTGGCTTCCTTTTCCTTCTCCTTTGGGACCCTGCATCTGGCTCTCCCCTCCTGTCTCTCTCCCTGTTTGCCCCATGTCTGTTCTCCCTGCTTCTAACACTGTGCCTGAGGGGCTGCCAAACCCTCAGTCCTGGTCTTTCAACAAGCAGAAGGGCAAACACACTTTGTTTTTCCTCTGGACCTTGCCACCTTTATTCTCCCTTTTTCTCTACCTGGAAGTTTCCCACATTTCTGTCAGCTCTGGCAGCCCTTGTGGCCTTAGGCCCTGGGTGACACGGACAGGCAGAGCAGACACTGCTGTTGTGTCTGCAGGATGCACATCAGTTTGATTTTCTCTACTCCTTCCCCTTTGGCCTTTCCTGCTGCAGCGCTGGGGACAGCAGAACACAGGAGGGACTCCTTAAAAGCTGCCCTGAGGAAAGAGACCACTGCCAAGAAGAAAGTGGCTGGGATTGTGCATAAGGAGGTGGAGTCTCTGCAAAGGAAACTGAAGAGCACAGAGGAGCAAAGACAGGATGTGCTGGTGAGTCTGGCAGATGCCAGGAAAGGCCATTTCCTTGCTGGTTTTGGACCTTGTCTTCCTATTTCTAAGAAGAACCATTTTTCAGTTTCACTTTCCAATCACCACTGTTCAGAACAAGGAGGAAAAGGTGTCATAGTCATGTCAAGGCCAGTTTGGGCTGAAGGTGCTTTTTCCCTCCTTGCTAAAGTCGTCGCCCTTGAAACTTCAGTGAAAGTCATTTCCACACTTTTCTCTATTGACATGGCATGGCCTGGGCAATTGTTGGTGTCCAAATTCATCTTCAGATTTCTAAAGATCTAAATCTGGGAAAAGGGGTGAGAAGACCAAGTTTGTTCTAACTATTGTTTATAGAAGAGATGTGTTTAGCTTTGGCCATCTGAGAACAGACAAAGGGGAGGGAAGAGAGAAAGCAAAAGTGCTGATGCAGATCACAACGTGTGCCTGAGAGGGGAAAACTAGTCCTGCTTGGAAAGCCAGACTGACAGGCTGACCTGGTTATTGCTGTGCCAAGGGAGGACAGTGGGGCTCCAGGGGATGGCACCACAGCAACTCTACACAGGAGGGTCAAAAACCTCTCCCTTTTGCCCCAAACCCAGGAAAGCAAATGTTGGGGTCCTTTCAATTTCCCTTCTTCACCGATGGAGAGCACACTGTCATAGCACTGCCTAAATCAGGCTTAGTCTGACTTGGAATCCTGCCTGCACTTCTGGCAGCTCCTCCCCAAAGGACACCTCGAGTAGAGCTCCAAGAGCTCAGGGAAGGGCAGAAAGGCAGCTGGGACTGGCTGAGGGAGCTGGGAAAGACACAGAGTAAAGGGGGGCCCAGGAAAGGTCTGCAGCATCCCGAGAGGCAGGGAGAGAGGGGCAGCCCGTGCCTGCCACTGCGGCAGGAGTTCAGATCTGCCACGAAGAGCAGACACAAGAGATGGAATGATTGACTCTTTTTGTCCCTGCTTTGCAGCATGAACGGGACAGGCTGCAAGCAGAGAAACAACAACTGGAGTATCACATCAAACATCTTGAGGAATTAGTTACAGCCTCTGAAATCCAAGCAAATTTAGCAACAGAGAGGAGTCACTCCCTTGAACAAAAACTCCAAACTGCACTGTCCATCTTAAAAATTAAAACTGAGGAAGTTGAAAATCAGGGAAAGAAAATGGAGATGCTCCAGAAAGAGGCTGAAGAGGGGAAAGTTGTGCAGGAGAAACTCACTGGTATCACTGCCATCCTGTCAGAGAGGGAGAGAGAAATAAAGGTTTACCAAGACAAGATGGCAATGCTGGAAAAGCAGAATGAAATGTATTTGACTAACTTGCAAAAGGAGGAGGAAAGAGCACAACAAGGGCAAGCTGAGAGGGAAGCCATGCAGGAAGAAGTGGAACGTGTGGCTGCTGCTTTGGAGCAGACACGAAGCAGAGAACTCGAATGGAGAGAGAAGACACAAGTCCTGTGTGCTGCCATTACCAAGAGTGAAATGGAGAAAGAGTCCCTGGTGAAAGAATTAGCCATCCTTCAGGAAAGGGTTTCAGAGAGGGACACAGCAGAACCTTGCACACAGGTAGGCCTTGGGATTGATCTTAATGCCCCTCCAACATCCATGAAAGATTCCAGTGGCGTTCCCCACCAAGAGGTGGCAATAGAGGTTCCCATCAGTACATGAGCAGCTTGGGCAAAGCAGCCAGGGCTGCAGCCTCATGGGTCTGTGTGGCTCCAGCAGAGACCATTCACCTGCGAGAATGTCTCCTGGCAGGCCCGCAGAAACTGACACAGCTCTGGAGTTGGCTGTTCCAATCAGCTCAGGTCCAAAAGCTGCCCACGGGGAACTCTTTCTCTCATGCCTAAGCAAGGTCAGCCAACATGTGGTAGCTTGGATTTGGCATGGAAATAAAAGGGAGCCACTGACCAGGCTGATGGACTGACCTTGGCAGTTTTGTACCCATGGCTGAACAGCAGCTGCACTGCTGGAGCTCAGAGGGTGCTCTCCCAGAGGGAGATTTCTGAGGCCCAGCTTGTGCAGCGTGTGAGAAGAATGGCATCATCTCCTCTCTCATTACCCAGC
Source organism: Pithys albifrons albifrons (assembly GCF_047495875.1). Classification (NCBI taxonomy): domain Eukaryota; kingdom Metazoa; phylum Chordata; class Aves; order Passeriformes; family Thamnophilidae; genus Pithys; species Pithys albifrons. The sequence continues at coordinate 86,311 of NW_027286062.1, read as the reverse complement.
AGGATGTTGGAGCAGAAAGGAAGCAGCTGTCACAGCTCTCAGTGACCAACCTGGAACAGCAGCGAGTTTCAACATCAGAAGAAGAGAACAGGGAGAGGAGAGAACTCAGTGCTGAGTCCAGGAGGAGTCCTGAGCAGGTGAAATGGGCTTTTGCTGCCTCTGCCAAGCCTCACAGTGCTCTGGACCACAACACCATTTCCCAAACAGCACTTTGGAGTCCTCGCTTTGTTTCCTTCCCTCTCCTTCTCCTCGCTGTGTGCACACCTCTTGTTTTCTCTCTCTTCTGGCATCCCAAGGACTTCACAAATGCACCTTCACTGCAGTGCCCCCCTCCTGGGCCCAGTGTCCACAGACCTGACTCTCTTCCATAGACCACATTCAGTGCTCTTTTGTTCCCTGGTGCAATTAAGGGTGTGTGAGCAGAGACCTCCTGGCCTTGATGTCCACAGGTCCTTCTGGCCCAGGGTTTCTGTCAGGTTTCTGTGAGCCTTTCTGCCATCCAATGTGCAGGTGGAACCTGAAAGGAGGAGGCTGAGGAGGTGTTTTAGGGGTCTCTTGCTCCCAGATGCCTGTGCATTGCCTCTCTCCCAGTCTGACCAGCACATGGTGTCCACTTGGATACAGATGAAAGCAGAACTTTCTTTGGTGGGAGTGCTGTCTGGCCATAGAGAGGAAACAGGGCAAATTCCAGTGGCAGCAGCCCCGCATTAGAGACCTAAGAAGGAAGATATAAAATTATGGCCATGACCAGGCTGCAGACTGAAAGGAAATTCTTGTTTTTTCTTCACAGGAGGAGTCCCATGCTCACTGCAGTCAGCAATTACCTGAGTTACAGGAGCAGGTGAGGAGTAGGAAAACTCTCCTCAAAAGCTGCTGTGGCTGTACTGTTGGGTGCAGCTTTGCATGATGCTTTGTCTCCTTCAATGTGCAGGTGCAGCCTGAAGAGAGGAGAATCAAGAGTGTTTTTAAGAGAGTATTTTCCCCACGGAGCACTAGATTTTCTTTCTCCAGGTGTCACAAGCACAAGATTCCCATTTGTGGAAAGGTGAGAACAGAATTGTCCTTGGTGGGAGGAACATGGGCCGTGGCTAAACACATGTCCCTCAGAAAGAGGAGAAAAGTGAGACACCTTGCAGCAGATTTGTTTTATGCCATTGTCAAACTATTGGGTTGAAAAAATTCCCAAGGAGGGGAGAAAGAGCTGAGCTGCAATTGCTGAGCTGGGGCAGGCTGCAAAGCCTTTGGGAGCCACTGCCTCAGGGCCAGCCCTGCAGTCTGAGGGGACTCATCCCTGAGCTCTTCCAGGAAGCTCGAGGGCTTGGAATGAGGCAGCACTTCACCAGTCAAATATTTTCCCTTGTGGTCCAGCACTGCCTTGCTGGTGTCACCAGCTCTGTGTTCTACTGCTTGTCCCTCCTTGATGCCCACCCCTCCAGCACAACTTTTGCCTTCAGTGCAGCTGTGTCCCTGCTTGCTGCTTCTGCCAGCTCTTTGGAGCCTCCTTCCCTGCTCCTTATTGCTTGTTTGTGCTCTTTCCCTGTCTGTTCCTGCAGGCCCCGACACAAGAGCTTTCTGCCAGGCAGGACTCAAACAATTTCCTGCTGCAGCAGGAAGAGCAGTGCCAGGAGGGGCAGCAAACCTCGAGAAATTGGAGGAGAAAGACAAGACATCCAGCAGCCCTCCAAAGTACTTGCAATCCTTAGAGGAAGAGATCAGAAGGTGAGACTTTGCTCTTCCTTCAACGTTCCAGAGGGAATGTGCTTGTGGGATTTCAGAGGTGTTGTGGCCAAAGAACACACCTGCCCTTCCATGTGTAGGCCTCAGTGTGGCACTTCAGCATTGTCCTGTCAGGGCTTGTCATGCTCTGCTGTGACTGCCAAGGCTGTCTGGGAGATGGACAGCGATGTTGGAACACCAGACACCTCCCTGTGACCAAGTTGCTTCTCTGAATGCTGTTCTTTGGGTGCCCTTTCCCAGCCACTGCTTCCCACTGAAGGGAGACAAAAGACTGCCTTCCTTTCCCTCTCCAGGGGTTTCCTTGAGAGGGAAAGAGCAAGATCTCCCTTAGCTTGCTGCCCTCAGCTCCATGCTGGAGTGCTGAAAATGGGATCTGTGACTCTCCAGGCCTCGTGGTTCTTCTCACTCAGCCATCTCTCTGCAGGGACTGTGCAAGCCTCGAGAAGGACACGGGAAGGCTGCAGCACAGGGACTGTGCTTTCTGTGTCATGCCTTCCCTCTTTGCCATCTTTGCATCTGCAAGTGGCTCTGCCAGCAATTACTAAATGGCAGAGTTCTGAACCAACAGTGCAGATGTGTTTCATTTTCTTTTACTTCTTCAGGGATGTATTTTTCAAAAGACAAACGACTTTCAAGTAGCTCTTCCCCTCTGAGAGGGTATTCTGTTCTCAGGGCAGTGTGTCTGGGCAAGCTGAGATATAATGAGCTGGATACATCCATCAGCTCCACCCTGTGTCCAGGTGTTTGAAACCTCTGGGATGTGTATCAGCCTGGCATCCTGATCCCTGTGCTTGGCACAACCATCTGAAGGCCATGATTGGGCAGGGAAGGCAGATTCCCCTCTGAGGCACCCAAGGAATACCAATGTCTCTTGTGGCCCTCTGTTGGCTCCTTCCTCAGACAGTGCCAAGAGGTGCCTGCAGAGGCTCAGGCAGGGTCCCTGCCACCCTGCACCGTCACAGCTGGCACTGAGTGGCCAAAGCAGGCAAGAAGGAATAGAAAGGCTGGGTAGGCTCCTGCGGCCCATAAAGTGCTGCCAGTCTTGAATGGCACAGGGTGGTTCTTCAGAGCAGAAGGCAATGAAAAGGCCGTGCCCTCCGGCGTCCCCTGGAGCTTCCTGCATCATGTGGAAGGATGGCAGTATGTGTGCCAAGCCCCTGTTGGCACTTCTGCTCTCAGTCTTTGTTTGTCCAGCTGAAAGGAACCTGGGTTCTGGCAAACCTTGGGGAACTGCCCAGAGATCCCCTGGCTGTCACTTGCTGCTGTTCCTGCCTGAACATACAAGCAGGCAAAGCAAATGTCTCTGCCTTGTTGACAAAACCTGTCCATTGGAGTCTTGTTATCTGAGGAAAAATTGCCGTCTTCCGTAATGGCTTCATTTCAAGACTTTGTTATGTTTCTCTTCACATTCCCATCTCAAAACAAGAGAGGGCATTAAGGAAGTACTTGACCTTTTTCTAAGGATAAAGGTGCAGGGCACGTGCTGGGGTGTGACTGCAGTGGGAACTAGCAGCTGAGTTCTTCAGTCAAATCTCATCAGCCAGAGCAGTTTTGCCCAGGTGGCTGAAGGCCTAAGAGGTTATAGAATGTGATACCATGTGGGAATGAGTTGCATCTTCTCTCTTTCAGGCTGACTGTGTGTCTGGAAGAGAAGGACCGGAGGATCAGAGCCCTGGAAGAAAAGGACCTTGCCCAGCAGAACGAGGTGTCAGAGCTCCGTTCTGCTCTTCACCAAATTGAGCAGGTCCTTTCAGACCGCACAGGAGAAGTGCAGGAGCTCAAACACCAGGTGACCGATGCACTGGGATCCTTTCTCCAGGGACACACAGTACCACCTGTAGCTTGTAGGCTCCCACTGGTTTCTGGCCCTAAAGGACACCTTGCTCTGAGAAGGCGGGAGCCCATCAGTCTTTGAATCTGGACACATACATGTTGTATGGTGAGTGTGAAACCATCCTCTTTGTTTCTGAGCAAGTCCTGCTGGAAAAGCAGAGGGATAAGGGCCTTGTCATGAAGAACCTATTCCACATTTGGAAAGGGATAAGGCAGGGCAGCCAGCAGGTCCAGGAGGCACTGGTGATAAAGCAGCAAGAGATGATGCAGGTCAGTTTGAGTAGCCAGGGAACAGAGTGAAGGGCACTTAGAAGGCCATAAAATGTAGGCACTGGAATTGAGGAGGCAAGGACGAGTGCAGGCACTGAAAGCACAGAGCCTGGTGAGCTCCAGAGCACAGGCCCAGCAAGGAAGGCTGGCAATGCAGGCAGAGCTGGGGAGAGAAGGCAAAGGAAGTGGCTGAAGGAAAGGGATTTTTGGAGTGCAAGCAGAAAAAGATGAGCCTGAGAGCAAGTCTCAGAAACTTAGTCTGCATTTGTCTTTCCAGTCCACCAAGGCCCATTGTCACCCCTTTCCCTTTGTGGAGTTTATTTTCTCCTTGCCTCCAAGCAATCCTTGCCTTTGTACCTCCTGTTTCTGGTGTGTTTTGTGCTGGAAGGAATTTCTCCTTCGTTCCTGGCTGTACAGCCCTCTCTGCTGCCTCAGGAGCAGCCCTGTCCCTCACACTCTTTTCATCCGTGTTCCAGATCCAGGCCTTGCAGGAAGCAGTGCTGGAGAAGGAGGCTGCCCAGGCAACTCGAGAACAGCAGCTGCTGCAGGCCCTGGAGGAGTCTCGAGCAGGCGAGCAGAGCTTGAGGGACTCTCTGCACACCCTGGACGCTGAAAGGTCTGAGCTGTGTTTGAGGCTCCACAGCTCCGTGAAGAGAGCAGAGCCCTTGGCCACAAAGTGTCGAGTCCTGGACCTGTAGTTGGATCTGAAGGAGAGTCAGGCTCAGACACACCACTGGTGTACCCGCAGACAGGAGCTGCACAAACACTTTCCTGAAAGCTGGCAAGGTTTAGCTTCTCCCTTTCCCACCCACTGCTCCATCCTGTGTAAGCCATGGGGATCTCTGATGCCACAGAGTGGAAAAGTGCAGTGCCTGGGGATGGGAGAGGGAAAAAACAACCAGCAGGACACTTCTCCATAGTGTTGGTCAATCAACAGTGTTATAGTCAGTCTTCACTTTGGCTTCCTCTTCCTTTTCCTTGTCCTCTTGGACATTGGGCATTGGACCCTACGAAGGGCAACAGACCCTGGACATTTGGCATTGGACCTGGCAAAGGCAACTGCCCTTGGACACTGGGCATTGAACCCTACAGAGGTCCAGATCCCTTGGACATTGGGCATTAGACCATAGAAAGGCGAAAAACCCTTGGACATTGGGCGTTGGACCCTAGAAAAGCAAACAGGTTGTGGACACTGGGCATTTGGCCATAGAAAGGCCAACAGCTCTTGGACATTGGGCATTCAATCCCACTTAGATTACTGGTCTTGGACATTGGGCATTGAATGCTAAAAAATGCATTGGAGATTACAAAGGAAAACAGCCCTAGGACATTGGGCATTGGACCCCCCTTTGGCCACTGCCCTTAGACATTGGCCACTGAACCCTACAAAGGCCAATGGCACTTGGACATTGAGCATTAGATTGTATAAAACGTGAAAATATTTTGGACATTGGACATTACACTGCACAAAGGCCAACAGCTCTTGGAGACTGGACCCTTCTTAGAGCTCTGCCCTTAGACATTGGGTATTGAACCCTGCAAATGTCAACAACCCTTGGACATTGGACATTCGACCATACAGAGGCCAAAAGTCCTTGGATATTGGCCCTTGGACTACTCAAATCCCAACAGTCATTAGACATTGGGCATTGGGCCCTACAAAGGCAATGGCCCTTGGAAAGTGCACAATGGACCAGGAAAAGGCACTGCCTTTGGACATTGGGCACTGGAGCCTAGAAAGGCCAACAGCCCGTAGACATTGGGCATTGGACCATACAAAGGCCAAAGGCCATGGACATTGGGCACTGGACCCTGAAATGGGCAACAGTTCTTTTGACTTTGGGCACTGAACCCCACAAATGCCAACAACCCTTGGACATTGGGCATTGGAACATGCAAAGGCCAACAGCCCATGGACATTGGGCATTGGACCCTATCAAGGACAATGGCTCTTGGACATTGGGCACTGGACCCTGCAAAGGTCAGCAGCCCTTGGACACTGGGCATTGGACCTACAAAGGCCAAAAGCCCTTGGACATTGAGTATTACACTGAACAAAGGCTAAAAGCCCTTGGACATTGGCCATTGGACTATACAAATCCCAACGGTCATTGGACATCGGGCATTGGATCCTACAAAAGACAACAGCACGTGAACATTGGGCATTGGACTGTACAGGTGCCAAAAGCTCTTGGACACTGGGCATTGGACCCCACTTAGACCACTGCCCTTGAATGTTGGCATTGGACCATACCCAGGCCACTGGTCTTGGACATTTGGCATTGGACCATACAAAGGACAACGGTCCTTGGCCATTGGGCATTGGATCCTTCAGAGGCCAGAACCACTTGGATATTGGGCTTTGGGGCATACAAAGGTGAACAGCTCTTGGACATTGGGCATTGGGCCCAACTTAGGCCACTGCACTTGGACATTAAGCATTGGACCAAACAAAGGACAACCGCCCTTGGACATTGGGCATTGGACCCTGCGACACCAAACGCCCCTTGGACATTGCTCTTTAACTGTCACTTCCTGCAGGGCCCCAGACAAGAACATTTTTTCCCAGGCAGAACTCGAAGAATTTCTGATGCAGCAGGAAGAGAAGTGCCAGGAGGTGCAGCCAAAGCTTGAGGAACCGTAGGAGAAATACAAGACATCCAGCAGCACTCCAACAATCCAAACACTGTTCCAGATCCCTGCAGGATTGGAATACAGCTCTGCTCTGTCTTTAATTTTCAATATTGGCTGAATTACTAGTATTTTTAGTTTAAATTTTAGTTTCTCCCTATTGGTTTGAAGTGCTGTTGTTCAATTTTGGGGTTTTTTTTCCAAATTTCTCAAAGGAACTTAATCAAGATCTGCAGTATTGCCATTTAAACCTGGAAGCTCAGGACCTGAAAGCCCAGATAAAGCACATGTTGGGTCAGCTGTTCCTTCAGGACCAGTATTGTAAGCAAACAGAAAAGTAAGTTTGCTTTCATGGCAGAGGTGACAAAACCTGTGTTCTGACACTCAGAACTTCAGAAGAGCTATTCAGAGAATTTAGTTTTAATCGAAACAGAAGGAAAATGTTGGGGTTTTTTTCTGGGTAAGAATTGTGTTTTCCTGAGGAAACTTCTCTTGCCTCTTTCTGTTGTACAGAGTCCTGAATCCTTTGCATCCAGGAAGCAGTGCTGGAGAAGGAGGCTGCCCAGGCAACTCGAGAGCAGCAGCTGCTGCAGGCCCTGGAGGAGTCTCCAGCAGGTGAGAGGAGCTTGAGGGACTCTCTGCACACCCTGGAGGCTGAAAGGTCTGAGCTGTGTTTGAGGCTCCACAGCTCCGTGAAGAGAGCAGAGCCCTTGGCCACAGAGTGTCATGTGCTGGACCTGCAGCTGGATCTGAAGGAGAGTCAGGCTCAAACACACCACTGGTGTACCCGCAGTCAGGAGCTGCACAAACATTTGGCTGAAAGCTGGCAAGGTTTAGCTTCTCCCTTTCCCACCCACTGCTCCATCCTGTGTAAGCCATGGGGATCTCTGATGCCACAGAGTGGAAAAGTGCAGTGCCTGGGGATGGGAGAGGGAAAAAACAACCAGCAGGAGACTTCTCCATAGTCTTGGTCAATCAACAGTGTCATAGTCAGTCTTCACTTTGGCTTCCTTTTCCTTCTCCTTTGGGACCCTGCATCTGGCTCTCCCCTCCTGTCTCTCTCCCTGTTTGCCCCATGTCTGTTCTCCCTGCTTCTAACACTGTGCCTGAGGGGCTGCCAAACCCTCAGTCCTCGTCTTTCAAAAAGCAGAAGGGCAAACACACTTTCATGTTCCTCTGGACCTTGCAACCTTTATTCTCCCTTTTTCTCTACCTGGAAGTTTCCCGCATTTCTGTCAGCTCTGGCAGCCCTTGTGGCCTTAGGCCCTGGGTGACACGGACAGGCAGAGCAGACACTGCTGTTGTGTCTGCAGGATGCACATCAGTTTGATTTTCTCTACTCCTTCCCCTTTGGCCTTTCCTGCTGCAGCGCTGGGGACAGCAGAACACAGGAGGGACTCCTTAAAAGCTGCCCTGAGGAAAGAGACCTCTGCCAAGAAGAAAGTGGCTGGGACTGTGCATAAGGAGGTGGAGTCTCTGCAAAGGAAACTGAAGAGCACAGAGGAGCAAAGACAGGATGTGCTGGTGAGTCTGGCAGATGCCAGGAAAGGCCATTTCCTTGCTGGTTTTGGACCTTGTCTTCCTATTTCTAAGAAGAACCATTTTTCAGTTTCACTTTCCAATCACCACTGTTCAGAACAAGGAGGAAAAGGTGTCATAGTCATGTCAAGGCCAGTTTGGGCTGAAGGTGCTTTTTCCCTCCTTGCTAAAGTCGTCGCCCTTGAAACTTCAGTGAAAGTCATTTCCACACTTTTCTCTATTGACATGGCATGGCCTGGGCAACTGTTGGTGTTCAAATTCATCTTCAGATTTCTAAAGATCTAAATCTGGGAAAAGGGGTGAGAAGACCAAGTTTGTTCTAACTATTGTTTATAGAAGAGATGTGTTTAGCTTTGGCCATCTGAGAACAGACAAAGGGGAGGGAAGAGAGAAAGCAAAAGTGCTGATGCAGATCACAACGTGTGCCTGAGAGGGGAAAACTAGTCCTGCTTGGAAAGCCAGACTGACAGGCTGACCTGGTTATTGCTGTGCCAAGGGAGCACAGTGGGGCTCCAGGGGATGGCACCACAGCAACTCTACACAGGAGGGTCAAAAACCACTCCCTTTTGCCCCAAACCCAGGAAAGCAAATGTTGGGGTCCTTTCAATTTCCCTTCCTCCCCAAAGGAGAGCACACTGTCATAGCACTGCCTAAATCAGGCTTAGTCTGACTTGGAATTCTGCCTGCACTTCTGGCAGCTCCTCCCCAAAGGACACCTCGAGTAGAGCTCCAAGAGCTCAGGGAAGGGCAGAAAGGCAGCTGGGACTGGCTGAGGGAGCTGGGAAAGACGCAGAGTAAAGGGGGGCCCAGGAAAGGTCTTCAGCATCCCGAGAGGCAGGGAGAGAGGGGCAGCCCGTGCCTGCCACTGCGGCAGGAGTTCAGATCTGCCACGAAGAGCAGACACAAGAGATGGAACGATTGACTCTTTTTGTCCCTGCTTTGCAGCATGAACGGGACAGGCTGCAAGCAGAGAAAGAACAACTGGAGTGTCACATCAAACATCTTGAGGAATTAGTTACAGCCTCTGAAACCCAAGCAAATTTAGCAACAGAGAGGAGTCACTCCCTTGAACAAAAACTCCAAACTGCACTGTCCATCTTAAAAATTAAAACTGAGGAAGTTGAAAATCAGGGGAAGAAAATAGAGATGCTCCAGAAAGAGGCTGAAGAGGGGAAAGTTGTGCAGGAGAAACTCACTGGTATCACTGCCATCCTGTCAGAGAGGGAGAGAGAAATAAAGGTTTACCAAGACAAGATGGCAATGCTGGAAAAGCAAAATGAAATGTATTTGACTAACTTGCAAAAGGAGAAGGAAAGAGCACAACAAGGGCAAGCTGAGAGGGAAGCCATGCAGGAAGAAGTGGAACGTGTGGCTGCTGCTTTGGAGCAGACACGAAGTAGAGAACTCGAATGCAGAGAGAAGACACAAGTCCTGCGTGCTGCCCTTACCAAGAGTGAAATGGAGAAAGAGTCCCTGGTGAAAGAATTAGCCATCCTTCAGGAAAGGGTTTCAGAGAGAGACACAGCAGAACCTTGCACACAGGTAGGCCTTGGGATTGATCTTAATGCCCCTCCCACATCCATGAAAGATTCCAGTGATGTTCCCCACCAAGAGGTGGCAATAGAGATTCCCATCAGTACATGAGCAGCTTGGGCAAAGCAGCCAGGGCTGCAGCCTCGTCGGTCTGTGTGGCTCCAGCAGAGACCATTCACCTGCGAGAATGTCTCCTGGCAGGCCCGCAGAGACTGACACAACTCTGGAGTTTGCTGTTCCAATCAGCTCAGGTCCAAAAGCTGCCCATGGGGAACTCTTTCTCTCATGCCTAAGCAAGGTCAGCCAACATGTGGTAGCTTGGATTTGGCATGGAAATAAAAGGGAGCCACTGACCAGGCTGATGGATTGACCTTGGCAGTTTTGTACCCAAGGCTGAACAGCAGCTGCACTGCTGGAGCTCGGAGGGTGCTCTCCCAGAGGGAGATTTCTGAGGCCCAGCTTGTGCAGCATGTGAGAAGAATGGCATCATCTCCTCTCTCATTACCCAGCAGGATGTTGGAGCAGAAAGGAAGCAGCTGTCACAGCTCTCAGTGACCAACCTGGAACAGCAGCGAGTTTCAACATCAGAAGAAGAGAACAGGGAGAGGACAGAACTCAGTGCTGAGTCCAGGAGGAGTCCTGAGCAGGTGAAATGGGCTATTGCTGCCTCTGCCAAGCCTCACAGTGCTCTGGACCACAACACCATTTCCCAGACAGCACTTTGGAGTCCTCGCTTTGTTTCCTTCCCTCTCCTTCTCCTCGCTGTGTGCACACCTTTTATTTTCTCTCTCTTCTGGCATCCCAAGGACTTCACAAATGCACCTTCACAAATGCACCTTCACTGCAGTGCCCCCCTCCTGGGCCCAGTGTCCCCAGACACACACCTGACTCTCTTCCATAGACCACATTCAGTGCTCTTTTGTTCCCTGGTGCAATTAAGGGTCTGTCAGCAGAGACCTCCTGGCCTTGATGTCCACAGGTCCTTCTGGCCCAGGGTTTCTGTCAGGTTTCTGTGAGCCTTTCTGCCATCCAATGTGCAGGTGGAACCTGAAAGGAGGAGGCTGAGGAGGTGTTTTAGGGGTCTCTTGCTCCCAGATGCCTGTGCATTGCCTCTCTCCCAGTCTGACCAGCACATGGTGTCCACTTGGATACAGATGAAAGCAGAACCTTCTTTGGTGGGAGTGCTGTCTGGCCATAGAGAGGAAACAGGGAAAATTCCAGTGGCAGCAGCCCCCCATTAGAGACCTAAGAAGGAACATATAAAATTATGGCCATGACCAGGCTGCAGACTGAAAGGAAATTCTTGTTTTTTCTTCACAGGAGGAGTCCCATGCTCACTGCAGTCAGCAATTACCTGAGTTACAGGAGCAGGTGAGGAGTAGGAAAACTCTCCTCAAAAGCTGCTGTGGCTGTACTGTTGGGTGCAGCTTTGCATGATGCTTTGTCTCCTTCAATGTGCAGGTGCAGCCTGAAGAGAGGAGAATCAAGAGTGTTTTTAAGAGAGTATTTTCCCCACGGAGCACTAGATTTTCTTTCTCCAGGTGTCACAAGCACAAGATTCCCATTTGTGGAAAGGTGAGAACAGAATTGTCCTTGGTGGGAGGAACATGGGCCGTGGCTAAACACATGTCCCTCAGAAAGAGGAGAAAAGTGAGACACCTTGCAGCAGATTTGTTTTACGCCATTGTCAAACTATTGGGTTGAAAAAATTCCCAAGGAGGGGAGAAAGAGCTGAGCTGCAATTGCTGAGCTGGGGCAGGCTGCAAAGCCTTTGGGAGCCACTGCCTCAGGGCCAGCCCTGCAGTCTGAGGGGACTCATCCCTGAGCTCTTCCAGGAAGCTCGAGGGCTTGGAATGAGGCAGCACTTCACCAGCCAAATATTTTCCCTTGTGGTCCAGCACTGCCTTGCTGGTGTCACCAGCTCTGTGTTCTACTGCTTGTCCCTCCTTGATGCCCACCCCTCCAGCACAACTTTTGCCTTCAGTGCAGCTGTGTCCCTGCTTGCTGCTTCTGCCAGCTCTCTGGAGCCTCCTTCCCTGCTCCTTATTGCTTGTTTGTGCTCTTTCCCTGTCTGTTCCTGCAGGCCCCGACACAAGAGCTTTCTGCCAGGCAGGACTCAAACAATTTCCTGCTGCAGCAGGAAGAGCAGTGCCAGGAGGGGCAGCAAAACCTCGACAAATTGGGGGAGAAAGACAAGACATCCAGCAGCCCTCCAAAGTACTTGCAATCCTTAGAGGAAGAGATCAGAAGGTGAGATTTTGCTCTTCCTTCAACGTTCCAGAGGGAATGTGCTTGTGGGATTTCAGAGGTGTTGTGGCCAAAGAACACACCTGCCCTTCCATGTGTAGGCCTCAGTGTGGCACTTCAGCATTGTCCTGTCAGGGCTTGTCATGCTCTGCTGTGACTGCCAAGGCTGTCTGGGAGATGGACAGCGATGTTGGAACACCAGACACCTCCCTGTGACCAAGTTGCTTCTCTGAATGCTGTTCTTTGGGTGCCCTTTCCCAGCCACTGCTTCCCACTGAAGGGAGACAAAAGACTGCCTTCCTTTCCCTCTCCAGGGGTTTCCTTGAGAGGGAAAGAGCAAGATCTCCCTTAGCTTGCTGCCCTCAGCTCCATGCTGGAGTGCTGAAAATGGGATCTGTGACTCTCCAGGCCTCGTGGTTCTTCTCACTGAGCCATCTCTCTGCAGGGACTGTGCAAGCCTCGAGAAGGACACGGGAAGGCTGCAGCACAGGGACTGTGCTTTCTGTGTCATGCTTTCCCTCTTTGCCATCTTTGCATCTGCAAGTGGCTCTGCCAGCAATTACTAAATGGCAGAGTTCTGAACTAACAGTGCAGATGTGTTTCATTTTCTTTTACTTCTTCAGGGATGTATTTTTCAAAAGACAAACGACTTTCAAGTAGCTCTTCCCCTCTGAGAGGGTATTCTGTTCTCAGGGCAGTGTGTCTGGGCAAGCTGAGATGTAATGAGCTGGATACATCCATCAGCTCCACCCTGTGTCCAGGTGTTTGAAACCTCTGGGATGTGTATCAGCCTGGCATCCTGATCCCTGTGCTTGGCACAACCATCTGAAGGCCATGATTGGGCAGGGAAGGCAGATTCCCCTCTGAGGCACCCAAGGAATACCAATGTCTCTTGTAGCCCTCTGTTGGCTCCTTCCTCAGACAGTGCCAAGAGGTGCCTGCAGAGGCTCAGGCAGGGTCCCTGCCACCCTGCACCGTCACAGGTGGCACTGAGTGGCCAAAGCAGGCAAGAAGGAATAGAAAGGCTGGGTAGGCTCCTGCGGCCCATAAAGTGCTGCCAGTCTTGAATGGCACAGGGTGGTTCTTCAGAGCAGAAGGCAATGAAAAGGCCGTGCCCTCCGGCGTCCCCTGGAGCTTCCTGCATCATGTGGAAGGATGGCAGTATGTGTGCCAAGCCCCTGTTGGCACTTCTGCTCTCAGTCTTTGTTTGTCCAGCTGAAAGGAACCTGGGTTCTGGCAAACCTTGGGGAACTGCCCAGAGATCCCCTGGCTGTCACTTGCTGCTGTTCCTGCCTGAACATACAAGCAGGCAAAGCAAATGTCTCTGCCTTGTTGACAAAACCTGTCCATTGGAGTCTTGTTATCTGAGGAAAAATTGCCGTCTTCCGTAATGGCTTCATTTCAAGACTTTGTTATGTTTCTCTTCACATTCCCATCTCAAAACAAGAGAGGGCATTAAGGAAGTACTTGACCTTTTTCTAAGGATAAAGGTGCAGGGCACGTGCTGGGGTGTGACTGCAGTGGGAACAGGCAGCTGAGTTCTTCAGTCAAATCTCATCGGCCAGAGCAGTTTTGCCCAGGTGGCTGAAGGCCTAAGAGGTTATAGAATGTGATACCATGTGGGAATGAGTTGCATCTTCTCTCAGGCTGACTGTGTGTCTGGAAGAGAAGGACCGGAGGATCAGAGCCCTGGAAGAAAAGGACCTTGCCCAGCAGAACGAGGTGTCAGAGTTCCGTTCTCCTCTTCACCAAATTGAGCAGGTCCTTTCAGACCGCACAGGAGAAGTGCAGGAGCTCAAACACCAGGTGACCGATGCACTGGGATCCTCTTCTCCAGGGACACAGAGTACCACCTGTAGCTTGTAGGCTCCCACTGGTTTCTGGCCCTAAAGGACACCTTGCTCTGAGAAGGCGGGAGCCCATCAGTCTTTGAATCTGGACACATACATGTTGTATGGTGAGTGTGAAACCATCCTCTTTGTTTCTGAGCAAGTCCTGCTGGAAAAGCAGAGGGATAAGGGCCTTGTCATGAAGAACCTATTCCACATTTGGAAGGGGATAAGGCAGGGCAGCCAGCAGGTCCAGGAGGCACTGGTGATAAAGCAGCAAGAGATGATGCAGGTCAGTTTGAGTAGCCAGGGAACAGAGTGAAGGGCACTTAGAAGGCCATAAAATGTAGGCTCTGGAATTGAGGAGGCAAGGATGAGTGCAGGCACTGAAAGCACAGAGCCTGGTGAGCTCCAGAGCACAGCCCCAGCAAGGAAGGCTGGCAATGCAGGCAGACCTGGGGAGAGAAGGCAAAGGAAGTGGCTGAAGGAAAGGGATTTTTGGAGTGCAAGCAGAAAAAGCTGAGCCTGAGAGCAAGTCTCAGAAACTTAGTCTGCATTTGTCTTTCCAGTCCACCAAGGCCCATTGTCACCCCTTTCCCTTTGTGGAGTTTATTTTCTCCTTGCCTCCAAGCAATCCTTGCCTTTGTACCTCCTGTTTCTGGTGTGTTTTGTGCTGGAAGGAATTTCTCCTTCGTTCCTGGCTGTACAGCCCTCTCTGCTGCCTCAGGAGCAGCCCTGTCCCTCACACTCTTTTCATCCGTGTTCCAGATCCAGGCCTTGCAGGAAGCAGTGCTGGAGAAGGAGGCTGCCCAGGCAACTCGAGAACAGCAGCTGCTGCAGGCTCTGGAGGAGTCTCGAGCAGGCGAGCAGAGCTTGAGGGACTCTCTGCACACCCTGGACGCTGAAAGGTCTGAGCTGTGTTTGAGGCTCCACAGCTCCGTGAAGAGAGCAGAGCCCTTGGCCACAAAGTGTTGAGTCCTGGACCTGTAGTTGGATCTGAAGGAGAGTCAGGCTCAGACACACCACTGGTGTACCTGCAGTCAGGAGCTGCACAAACATTTGGCTGAAAGCTGGCAAGGTTTAGCTTCTCCCTTTCCCACCCACTGCTCCATCCTGTGTAAGCCATGGGGATCTCTGATGCCACAGAGTGGAAAAGTGCAGTGCCTGGGGATGGGAGAGGGAAAAAACAACCAGCAGGACACTTCTCCATAGTGTTGGTCAATCAACAGTGTCATAGTCAGTCTTCACTTTGGCTTCCTCTTCCTTTTCCTTGTCCTCTTGGACATTGGGCATTGGACCCTACGAAGGGCAACAGACCCTGGACATTTGGCATTGGACCTGGCAAAGGCAACTGCCCTTGGACACTGGGCATTGAACCCTACAGAGGTCCAGACCCCTTGGACATTGGGCATTAGACCATAGAAAGGCGAAAAACCCTTGGACATTGGGCGTTGGACCCTAGAAAAGCAAACAGGTTGTGGACACTGGGCATTTGGCCATAGAAAGGCCAACAGCTCTTGGACATTGGGCATTCAATCCCACTTAGATTACTGATCTTGGACATTGGGCATTGAATGCTAAAAAATGCATTGGAGATTACAAAGGAAAACAGCCCTAGGACATTGGGCATTGGACCCCCCTTTGGCCACTGCCCTTAGACATTGGCCACTGAACCCTACAAAGGCCAATGGCACTTGGACATTGAGCATTAGATTGTATAAAACGTGAAAATATTTTGGACATTGGACATTACACTGCACAAAGGCCAACAGCTCTTGGAGACTGGACCCTTCTTAGAGCTCTGCCCTTAGACATTGGGTATTGAACCCTGCAAATGTCAACAACCCTTGGACATTGGACATTCGACCATACAGAGGCCAAAAGTCCTTGGATATTGGCCCTTGGACTACTCAAATCCCAACAGTCATTAGACATTGGGCATTGGGCCCTACAAAGGCAATGGCCCTTGGAAAGTGCACAATGGACCAGGAAAAGGCACTGCCTTTGGACATTGGGCACTGGAGCCTAGAAAGGCCAACAGCCCGTAGACATTGGGCATTGGACCATACAAAGGCCAAAGGCCATGGACATTGGGCACTGGACCCTGAAATGGGCAACAGTTCTTTTGACTTTGGGCACTGAACCCCACAAATGCCAACAACCCTTGGACATTGGGCATTGGAACATGCAAAGGCCAACAGCCCATGGACATTGGGCATTGGACCCTATCAAGGACAATGGCTCTTGGACATTGGGCATTGGACCCTGCAAAGGTCAGCAGCCCTTGGACACTGGGCATTGGACCCTACAAAGGCCAAAAGCCCTTGGACATTGAGTATTACACTGAACAAAGGCTAAAAGCCCTTGGACATTGGCCATTGGACTATACAAATCCCAACGGTCATTGGACATCGGGCACTGGATCCTACAAAAGACAACAGCACGTGAACATTGGGCATTGGACTGTACAGGTGCCAAAAGCTCTTGGACACTGGGCATTGGACCCCACTTAGACCACTGCCCTTGAATGTTGGCATTGGACCATACCCAGGCCACTGGTCTTGGACATTTGGCATTGGACCATACAAAGGACAACGGTCCTTGGCCATTGGGCATTGGATCCTTCAGAGGCCAGAACCACTTGGATATTGGGCTTTGGGGCATACAAAGGTGAACAGCTCTTGGACATTGGGCATTGGGCCCAACTTAGGCCACTGCACTTGGACATTAAGCATTGGACCAAACAAAGGACGACCAACTTTGGACATTGGGCATTGGACCCTGCAACACCAAACGCCCCTTGGACATTGCTCTTTAACTGTCACTTCCTGCAGGGCCCCAGACAAGAACATTTTTTCCCAGGCAGGACTCGAAGAATTTCTGCTGCAGCAGGAAGAGAAGTGCCAGGAGGTGCAGCCAAAGCTTGAGGAACCGTAGGAGAAATACAAGACATCCAGCAGCACTCCAACAATCCAAACACTGTTCCAGATTCCTGCAGGATTAGAATACAGCTCTGCTCTGTCTTTAATTTTCAATATTGGCTGAATTACTAGTATTTTTAGTTTAAATTTTAGTTTCTCCCTATTGGTTTGAAGTGCTGTTGTTCAATTTTGGGGTTTTTTTTCCAAATTTCTCAAAGGAACTTAATCAAGATCTGCAGTATTGCCATTTAAACCTGGAAGCTCAGGACCTGAAGGCCCAGATAAAGCACATGTTGGGTCAGCTGTTCCTTCAGGACCAGTATTGTAAGCAAACAGAAAAGTAAGTTTGGTTTCATGGCAGAGGTGACAAAACCTGTGTTCTGACACTCAGAACTTCAGAAGAGCTATTCAGAGAATTTAGTTTTAATCGAAACAGAAGGAAAATGTTGGGGTTTTTTTCTGGGTAAGAATTGTGTTTTCCTGAGGAAACTTCTCTTGCCTCTTTCTGTTTTACAGAGTCCTGAATCCTTTGCATCCAGGAAGCAGTGCTGGAGAAGGAGGCTGCCCAGGCAACTCGAGAGCAGCAGCTGCTGCAGGCCCTGGAGGAGTCTCCAGCAGGTGAGAGGAGCTTGAGGGACTCTCTGCACACCCTGGACGCTGAAAGGTCTGAGCTGTGTTTGAGGCTCCACAGCTCCGTGAAGAGAGCAGAGCCCTTGGCCACAGAGTGTCATGTGCTGGACCTGCAGCTGGAGCTGAGGGAGTCAGGCTCAGACACACAACTGGTGTACCCGCAGTCAGGAGCTGCACAAACATTTGGCTGAAAGCTGGCAAGGTTTAGCTTCTCTCTTTCCCACCCACTGCTCCATCCTGTGTAAGCCATGGGGATCTCTGATGCCACAGAGTGGAAAAGTGCAGTGCCTGGGGATGGGAGAGGGAAAAAACAACCAGCAGGAGACTTCTCCATAGTCTTGGTCAATCAACAGTGTCATAGTCAGTCTTCACTTTGGCTTCCTTTTCCTTCTCCTTTGGGACCCTGCATCTGGCTCTCCCCTCCCGTCTCTCTCCCTGTTTGCCCCATGTCTGTTCTCCCTGCTTCTAACACTGTGGCTGAGGGGCTGCCACGCCCTCAGTCCTGGTCTTTCAACAAGCAGAAGAGCAAACACACTTTCATGTTCCTCT
Source organism: Pithys albifrons albifrons (assembly GCF_047495875.1). Taxonomy (NCBI): domain Eukaryota; kingdom Metazoa; phylum Chordata; class Aves; order Passeriformes; family Thamnophilidae; genus Pithys; species Pithys albifrons. The sequence continues at coordinate 68,592 of NW_027286062.1, read as the reverse complement.
GCACCTTGACACTCTTATTCTCCCTTTCTCTCTACCTGGAAGTTTCCCGCATTTCTGTCAGCTCTGGCAGCCCTTGTGGCCTTAGGCCCTGGGTGACACGGACAGGCAGAGCAGACACTGCTGTTGTGTCTGCAGGATGCACATCAGTTTGATTTTCTCTACTCCTTCCCCTTTGGCCTTTCCTGCTGCAGCGCTGGGGACAGCAGAACACAGGAGGGACTCCTTAAAAGCCGCCCTGAGGAAAGAGGCCTCTGCCAAGAAGAAAGTGGCTGGGACTGTGCATAAGGAGGTGGAGTCTCTGCAAAGGAAACTGAAGAGCACAGAGGAGCAAAGACAGGATGTGCTGGTGAGTCTGGCAGATGCCAGGAAAGGCCATTTCCTTGCTGGTTTTGGACCTTGTCTTCCTATTTCTAAGAAGAACCATTTTTCAGTTTCACTTTCCAATCACCACTGTTCAGAACAAGGAGGAAAAGGTGTCATAGTCATGTCAAGGCCAGTTTGGGCTGAAGGTGCTTTTTCCCTCCTTGCTAAAGTCGTCGCCCTTGAAACTTCAGTGAAAGTCATTTCCACACTTTTCTCTATTGACGTGGCATGGCCTGGGCAATTGTTGGTGTTCAAATTCATCTTCAGATTTCTAAATATCCAAATCTGGGAAAAGGGGTGAGAAGACCAAGTTTGTTCTAACAATATGTTATGGGTTTAGCCAGGTGGGCCTAAATTTAGGTTTTAAAGTTCAGCTAGGCCTGGGAATTGTCAGCTGACTTGAGCTGGGCTGAGCTAGCTAACAGCTGACTTCTTCTAGCCAATAATATTGTATTCCATACCATATTGCATCATCTCAAAAGGGGTAAGAGCTGGTGTGTGGGTGTGGCTTAGTTCAGTTGCTTCACATCTGTGGTGCCAGCAAGACACTCTGCTGTCCCAGGAGGGATGGGGAGGCCCAAGCCCAGAGCACCGGCTTAACATCATGTTATCTGAGGGAAGTAAAATATTTGTTCCTAGCTTTTCTCTCTGCTTAAGTCTGTCTCTGAAGAACCAACTTCTCTAGAATGATTTGTAGTTAAAATGGTAGAATTTGTGTTTACTGGGAAGTGGGAAGTTATTTCTTGTTATACATGACTTGTGTAAGTGTGTGTTACATTGTAGTTTCCTCTTAATTTTCTCTTTTCTGTATAAATACATGTAGTTAGTTTCAGCATAGACCTGGCTTTGGAAGTTCTTTTTCCCTCTCTCCATCTTCTTTTCCCCTTAGCTGGTTGGGGGGAGGAGGAACCCTTTTCACTCTGTCCTGGACAGTTGGCATTTTGCCAGCTCAACCCAGGACACTATTATTTATAGAAGAGATGTGTTTAGCTTTGGCCATCTGAGAACAGACAAAGGGGAGGGAAGAGAGAAATCAGAAGTGCTGATGCAGATCACAACGTGTGCCTGAGAGGGGAAAACTAGTCCTGCTTGGAAAGCCAGACTGACAGGCTGACCTGGTTATTGCTGTGCCAAGGGAGGACAGTGGGGCTCCAGGGGATGGCACCACAGCAACTCTACACAGGAGGGTCAAAAACCTCTCCCTTTTGCCCCAAACCCAGGAAAGCAAATGTTGGGGTCCTTTCAATTTCCCTTCCTCCCCAAAGGAGAGCACACTGTCATGGCACTGCCTAAATCAGGCTTGGTCTGGCTGCACTTCTGGCAGCTCCTCCCCAGAGCACCTCTCGGGAACAGCTCCAGGAGGTCGGGGAAGGGCAGAAAGGCAGCCGGGACAGGCTGAGGGAGCTGGAAAAGACTCCTGCGGCTCCCCCGGACCCACCCCGGCCCTCAGAGACCGGCCAATCACAGCGGAGCCCGCCTTCTGCTCAGCCAATGAGAGATCGTGTCACGCTGTCAATCATAGGTGGGTTGTGCCCGCCCATGACGAGCACTCCGCCAATGGAAGCTCGGCTCGGGCTGTCAATCATAGGAAAGGCGGGACAGACTCCCCACCACCCTCCCTGAGGGAGCGGCCAATCAGAGCAGAGCCCGCCTCCCGCTCAGCCAATGGGAGGGAGGACCGGGACGTCCATCCCGGGGAGCCGGGCGGGCAGCAGTTGAAGCTCCATCTGCTTTTCCAACCTTAATGATTTTATAACACTGGGAAAAGGAATTTCCCAAACCTTCCAGACTACACCCTGAGACAGGAGCCAAGTCCCACAATGAACTAAACAGGTTATAGTCACAAAATCCCCCCCAAACCCCTCCTCACCCTTCACCCCCCCAAAACCCCTTCCCAAGTCCTCCCAGTGCCCCCAAACCTCCTCCTCACCCTCCCAGCTCTCCCCAAACCAACTTCCAAGTCTCCCAAGCCCCTTCCTTTCCCCTCCAGCCTCCCAAATCCCCTCTCCAGACACCATTGCAGACCCCAAACCCCTCCTCACCCATCCCAGCCTCCAAAATCTCTTCCCAAGCCCCTCCAGCACCTCCCAAGCCCTAATCCTCCGTATGTCTGTGCAGCTGGTTGCTGATGGAGAATGATCTTAGCCAGTCTCTCTCAATTTGGGCAGCCTTTAAAATTAACATAGTTTTTGTAACACTGGGGATACCAGTTCATGCCAGATGTGTTCCTACAGCTGTGCCTCAATGGTCAGAAATGTCACTGAAATCTTAATAAAGAGCTGGTCTTGAAAAGATGAGCTTGTTGAAGGGCACCCCAGGGTGGGGGCAGCCCCTCGTCCTCATGGCACTGCCTAAATCAGGCTTGGTCTGACTGGGAATCCTGCCTGCACTTCTGGCAGCTCCTCCCCAAAGGACACCTCGAGTAGAGCTCCAAGAGCTCAGGGAAGGGCAGAAAGGCAGCTGGGACTGGCTGAGGGAGCTGGGAAAGACGCTGAGTAAAGGGGGGCCCAGGAAAGGTCTGCAGCATCCCGAGAGGCAGGGAGAGAGGGGCAGCCCGTGCCTGCCACTGCGGCAGGAGTTCAGATCTGCCACGAAGAGCAGACACAAGAGATGGAATGATTGACTCTTTTTGTCCCTGCTTTGCAGCATGAACGGGACAGGCTGCAAGCAGAGAAAGAACAACTGGAGTATCACATCAAACTTCTTGAGGAATCGGTTACAGCCTCTGCGTGCTGGTTTAAAGGTAAACCGGCAGGAGAAATGAACCCAGCTCAGGAGAGATTATAAGTCAGAGCTACAGTCTAATAAAAAGTATTACAATAAATATAATGACACAAAGAGAAATTGCTTTTAATGGACAAACCCCAGTAGTATAACCCAGTGCCCTGGGACACAAACACAAACAGGTTTGTTGGCCCCTGTGCCGAGTCCCACGTGGTTCCCCTGAGTCCATAGCAAAAGCTGGTAAAAAAACCTGTTGGTGCAGATGATGGTCACAGTCTGGTGGAGAGTGGAGGGCTCCTCCTGTTGAAGTTCTGCTCCTCCTCTCAGTCCGACGAATGGTTCCCTGAGGTCTTCAAACCCCACGATTCTATTCCCTCAGCTCCAGGTGGGAGCCCCCAGTGCCTCCCCCAGGGCAGGGAGTTCCACTCTGGGGGATCTGACTCTGGCAGTCAGGGGGGATTTTGGAATCGTTGCTGGCCCATGGGCAGAGTTGAGCCCTCAGGTGGGTGTGGAGGTGCCAAGGACTCCCTGCAGGGCAGTTCTCCCAGCTCCTCTGCCAGGCTTCTTTCCCAGCCAGCTCCCAGCCTGAGGGCTCAGCTGTGCCCTGGGCAGCTGCTGCCAATGGGCCATTGGGAACAGTTGCTGGGCAATGGCAGAGAGGGTTTAGAATGCACAGCTTTGGTCACACCCACACAGGGAGAAACTGGTCCCACCTGCTGAACTGGGACACTCAAACACGAGCAAATTCAGCAACAGACAGGAATCACTCCCTTGAACAAGAACTCCAAACTGCACCTTCCAAAGTTAAAACTGAGGAAGTTGAAAATCAGGGGAAGACAATGGAGATGCTCCAGAAAGTGGCAACACAGGGCAAAGTTTTGCAGGAGAAACTCACTGGTATCACTGCCATCCTGTCAGAGAGGGAGAGAGAAATAAAGATTTACCAAGACAAGATGGCAATGCTGGAAAAGCAGAATGAAATGTATTTGACTAACTTGCAAAAGGAGGAGGAAAGAGCACAACAAGGGCAAGCTGAGAGGGGAGCCATGCAGGAAGAAGTGGAACGTGTGGCTGCTGCTTTGGAGCAGACACGAAGCAGAGAACTCGAATGCAGAGAGAAGACACAAGTCCTGCGTGCTGTCCTTACCAAGAGTGAAATGGAGAAAGAGTCCCTGGTGAAAGAATTAGCCATCCTTCAGGAAAGGGTTTCAGAGAGAGACACAGCAGAACCTTGCACACAGGTAGACCTTGGGATTGATCTTAATGTCCCTCCAACATCCATGAAGGGTTCCAGTGACGTTCCCCACCAAGAGGTGGCAATAGAGATTCCCATCAGTACATGAGCAGCTTGGGCAAAGCAGCCAGGGCTGCAGCCTCGTCGGTCTGTGTGGCTCCAGCAGAGACCATTCACCTGCGAGAATGTCTCCTGGCAGGCCCGCAGAGACTGACACAGCTCTGGAGTTTGCTGTTCCAATCAGCTCAGGTCCAAAAGCTGCCCATGGGGAACTGGTTCTCTCAGCATGGATTTCCTGTAGAGGAGCAGCTGCAGCATCGTGGGGCTCCTGCCTTGTGCCCTCCCCACACACTGGTTATGTTGAGCTGTGGGAAATGGTTGTTGTGTTTGTCTTTTGAAGCATTTCTTATATATTACTTTGTCATAAAAAGTTTTTTCTGGAAACAATTAGACATTTTATAAATACTTTTAATAAAATTTTTTTTCAGATGAAAATTACACTTGTTTTATTTTTGACACAATGAGTCTATTCCAAAGTGTTGTGGGATTTCCCCTCTTGAGGGCAGAGCTGTTCCATGTGAGAAGAAATGGGACTCTGAGATGTTACAGAAGAAAGGGTTGGAGAGAGCCCAGCAGGGATTGGAGGTGGAGAGAGCTGGGACAGAGGTTTACTTTCCCTGTGCCCTTCACTTTCTTTTTTGTTTCTCTTCCTTTCCCCCTGCCTTTTCCCTTCCCTTTCTGATGTTTCTCTACCTTTCCCCCTGCCTTTTCCCTTCCCTTTTCCCTTGCCTCCTCTGCACCCCTCCAAAGCAGAGGCACTCTGCAGGCACACTCTGCTCTTCCTCAGGTGGTGACCACCCTGATCCTCTCTTACAGTGGGAGGGACGTGCCTCCCACAGCCCCCGTGCTGTCCATCCACTCCTGAGGTGGTGCTGCCATTCAAGACTGAAGCAAAAGGTTGTGCAGTACCTCAAGCTTCTCCTTGGCTGTTGGTACCAGTTGCCAGCCTTGCTGAGCTGGGGCAGAGGGTTCAATCTCTTTGACCTTCCTTTTCTGGCTGGCAGAGCCAGAGAAGCCCTCCCTGTTATTCTTTGCACCCCTTGCCAAGCTCAGCTCTGCCTTTGCCTTGGCCTTCCTCACCCCATCCCTACACAACCAGACTGCATCCCTCTGCTCTTCCCAGGATACCTGTCCCTGCTCCCACTGCCTGGGCATTTGCTTCTTGCCCTTTAGTCTGACCAGGAGGTCTCGACCCAGCTGTGCCTGTGCTGGACGGTGCCACTGTTGGCATTTGCTCATTCCCTGCAATCTCGGGGCTCTTCTCTCAGGATGAAGTATTTGAGCTGCCCAAGCAGCTGGCACACTCCCTTGCAATAAGGCAAAGACCTCCTGTGGGATTTTTTGCTATCCCAGGACTCCAGATGGGAAGAGCACAGCAAATACTGCACAGCCTGGTGCTTTTCCTGATAAGAAAAGCCATGGCAAAGCAGAGCTTTAGAAGGCAAGAGTGGCCAGGAAGATGTGGGGTAAAGGAAAACGGGTTTGTAACTGATTTTACCACGAGTGTCCTCACTGTGCCACACAATGCTCTGATCCTCCTTTTGCCTCTTGTCCCTGGGACTGACTATTCCTCTGAAATACCCAGGGGAAGGGAGAACTGGCAGAAGAGAGAGAGTGGTGAGAGAGTTTAAAGGAGAAGTCCTGAATGAGCATGGAGTGGTTCTGCTCTTGTAGAGAAGGTTGGGAACTCTTGCAGGAGGAACACAAGCAGCAGCTGCCGCCGGTTTGTGAATATGGAGTAACAGGCCAGGAGTCAAAAAGAAAGTGGCTGGAGAGCATTGAGGTGAGAACTCTTTGCCACTCAGGCAGTTTCACATGCATGTCATTCCATGCTGCAAAACTCTTGTGTCTTTAGGGGAAAAGGAAGGAAGAAAACCCGTCAAGCCCAAGCCAAGAAGATCTTTTCCTTGCCAGCCCAAAACTCCACTGCCTGCCACAAACGCCTTTTCAGTTGCTGTGTCCAAATGCCAATCCCCAGGGCTTGTTGGCTGTTGCCAGCATCCAAACCAGGAGCTGTTGGACAACCCCTCGCTGGCTCTCTCCCCCTCCCAGCTCCCTGCTGGCCCTGGCACCTGCACCACCACCCCTGTGTGCCCACAGCCCTGCTGGGCAGCTGTGCAGGGGCCGGGCTCATGACCTGTGTTCAGAGTGGCTTAGTTCCTCTAGTTTTGGGATTCTGCCCTTGGGATCTGAGTCACAGGAATCCTTCTGTCTTCCCTGACAAAGGGTAAATGAAGGAAAAGTGTAAAAAGGTGCTTGGTGGTTAAACATACTCATGAAAAGTAAAACTGCAGGTTTAGAAAAGCCATGTGGGGAGGAAAATTGGATTTTTTTGATCTTTCAAAATTTCTACTGTGCAAGGAGTTGTGGTTTTTAAGGCTCATAAAATAGATTGAGAATCCAGTGACATCCAGGAGTGAACTTTGTTTTTTCTGCTCTCTGCTTGGAGAGATATCAATAGGTCTTCCAAGCCAAAAGAAAAGTCTTCCTAACTACACTAAGGATTCCTCACGTATTTTTTGCTCTGACCTTCGAGAGCACTCGTCTGTGCCCTAAGGATGATTTGTGGCCCCCATTCCATGGCAAGTGGTTTCTGAGCTGCCCCTGCTTTTCCAGGCCCCTCTGTGGGTGAGGGCTCAGCCCCACGTCTCGCCCTCCCAGGGCAGCGTCTGTCCCGTGGGCACGTCTTCCACCAGGGGCTCCCGGAGCCCCGAGACCTGTCCCAGGGAGCAAAGAACACACCTGCAGGTCACCAGAGGCCACCTGAGCAGGTGATGCTCGGCCGGCACCCCCAGCTGATGTGTGCGGGGCCTGCCGAGACTGCGCTGCCTTTTGGCCGCTGTGCTGCCTTTGTGAGAAAGGAAAAGTCAGCCCTCGGTTCCCGGCCTTTTCTGGTTCAAGGGAATTCTCAAACAGAAGGGGGGAAGGGAAGGAAAAACCCAGCTCCAGCCCTAAGAGTGACAGAAAGTTTGAGGAGCTGAAAGGTGTTGAGGCACTTAATTGCCATGCTGGGTTTAGCACAGGCAGGAGTGTCAGTGGTCGACTTTTAGGCGCCAGGGCCCATGTTCCCTGTCCCCGGGCCCGCCCCCGGCCCAGAGCGGCTCTCCCTGCCCGGGACTCGCTCCCCGTGCCGGCCGCGGCCTCCGGCGGTGCCAGCGCTGCCCTTGGGCACTGAGGCCCTTTGGGAGCAGCCGAGCTGTGCCCCGGGCCGGGTGTCGCGGAGAGCAGAGCGTGCCCGCAGAGTGCCCGTGCTCTGGAGGGGAGCAGAGAGGGCCAGGGAAAGGGAAAGGGAAAGGGAAAGGGAAAGGGAAAGGGAAAGGGAAAGGGAAATGGGAAAGGGAAAGGGAAAGGGAAAGGGAAATGGGAAAGGGAAAGGGAAAGGGAAAGGGAAAGGGAAAGGGAAAGGGAAAGGGAGAGGGAAAGGGGGAGGGAAAGGGAAAGGGAAAGGGAAAGGGAAAGGGAAAGGGAAAGGGAAAGGGAAAGGGAAAGGGCCAGGGAAAAGGGAAGGGAAAGGGCAAGGGGAAGGGAAAGGAAAAGGAAAAAGGGAAAGGGCAAGTGAAAGGGAAAAGGGAAAGGGGCAAGAAAAAGGGCCAGGGAAAAGGGGAAGGGAAAGGATAAGGGAAAAGGCAAGGGAAAAGGAAGAGAGAAAAGAAAGGAAAGGGGCAGGGAAAGCGGAAACTCCCCATTCTCTCCTCTGCCTTCAATCCCTGCTGTGCTCTCTCCATCCCATCCTTTCATAACACCTCAAATTCCCATTTCTCCTCACATGGAACAGGTCTGCCCTCAAGAGGGGAAATCCCACAACAGCTTGGAAGAGACTCATTGTGCCAGAAAAAACAAGTCTAATAATGGTTTTACTATTTTTCAATATATATATGTATTTCTATATATTTATATAAATGTCTATATTTTTATTTTTTCTATATTTACAGTTATTACATTTTCTATAATATATTATTGTAATATTATCCATAGATAGAATATAAATATGCCAATATATAATATAAATATAATAATATATTAACATATAAGAAAATATAAATAAAAATCTGTTTTTATAAAAGTTTATTTATATTTTTATTTTACATATGAATATTCCGAGTGCCACCCTGACACCCGATCCCGCCAGATCTCAGTAGCTCGGTAGGGTCAGCCTTGGTCGGTACTTGGATTGGAGACCTTCTGGGAATACTGGGCGCTGTAGGTTCTAATCCCAAGGACTTCACAGTCACCGTCCAAGCTCCTTCGGCAAATCTTCGTTTGCAAAGCCGACCCATACATCTCTGTCTCTATCTCTATCTCTATCTCTATCTCTATCTCTATCTCTATCTCTATCTCTGTCTCTGTCTCTGTCTCTATCTCTATATCTCTATCTCTATCTCTATCTCTATCTCTATCTCTATCTCTGTCTCTATCTCTATCTCTATCATCTCTATATCCATCTCTATATCTGCATTTATCTCTGTATTAATCTCTCTCTCTAGGTATTTCTCTCTATCTGTGTATTTACATGTATCTATCTATCTATCTATCTATCTATCTATCTATCTATCTATTTATCTATATTTAAATCTACATTATCAACATGTTTATATCTGTCTATCTATTGCTGTATTTATATATGTATTTATCTCTATATCTATTGTTATCTATCTATCTATCTCTGCATTTATATTTATCTCCATGTTTATATCTATATTTATCGTTTTCTATGTATTTATCTTTATATTAATATTCATGTTTATATCAAACTCTCTGTATTTATATCTATCTATTAAACTGTATTTATATCTATATTTGTATTTACCTCCACATTTATCTCTCTATATTTATAGCTATATTCATATCTATCTACCTCTCTGTATTTATATCTATCTATCGATCTATGTATTTATCTCTGTATTTATCTCTATATTGATCATTATCTATCTATATATCTGTCTATCTGTCTGTCTGTCTATCTAGTCATATCTGTATTTATATCTATCTCTGCATTTATCTCTGTATTTATCTCTCTATCTCTGTATTTATCTCTGTATTTATCTCTATAATTATATCTATGTTTATATCTATATCTCTGTATTTATAGATATCTATCATCTCTGTATTTATCACTGTATTTATTTCTATATTTATCACCATATTTAGAGATATATCTATCTATTTAAAACTCTCTATGTTTATATCTACCTATCTATTTATCTCTCTATTCATATCTATGTTTATATCTATCTCTCTGGATTTATTACTATCTATTAATCTCTGCATTTATCTCTGCATTGATCTCTATGTTTATCTCTATATTTATATCTATCTATTCATCTCTGTATTTATGTCTATCTATGTATTTATCTCTATATTAATCTCTATATTTATATCTATCTCTGTATTTATATCTCTCTATCTCTGTATTTATCTATATGTCTGTATTTATCTCTATGTCTATCCATCTCTCTGTATTTATGTCTATCTCTGTATTTATCTCTGTATCTATGTCTATCTCTATATCTATCATCTATATCTATAGATCTATAATAATTGATAATATGAATATGATATATAATGCAGCCCTATTAATAATGTAAATAAACATATAAAATTATAGATTAAAACATATATAATATATATATAACATCTCTATATATTATATATATATATATATATATTATATATATTATATCTATAACATATACAGAATATATTTTTTTTTCTTATTTCTAGCTATGTCTACCCTATCTCTACAAGAATCTTCCTAATTCAAACTTGAGTTTGATTTTTCACAGCATTGCATCTTGTGCAGTTCCTCAAAATCTGGATGTTGGAGTAGGAGATAAAACATCTCCTGCATGTCCTTACATCAGTAATGTGCATCTTCACCCTTGATGAATCTTCACCCAGATGCAGCTATGTCTACCCTATCTCTACAAGAATCTTCCTAATTCAAACACAACATTTCCCACAGCCCAATAGAATCCATGTGTGGAAAGGCACAAGGCAGGAGCCCCGTGATGCTGCAGCTGCTCCTCTACAGGAAATCATTGCTCAGAGGCTGCTGCGGGTTCTGTGTCTGTCTCTGCCTCTGGAGCTGCAGCGTTGGGCTCCCTGCGCGCAACTGCCGAGGAACGGGACGGCTCCTGGCTGGTCCCTGCACAGCTCTCCAGGTCATCCTGACTGTGCTGTCGGTCTCGTGCCAGCAGTGCTGTCTTAGGGGACACCTGAAAGAGACACAAGGCCCAGCTCAGACAAGCCCACGCTGTCAGAACCATCTGGAGCTCCACAGTACCGGCTGTCGGGGCAGACACAGCCTCGAACTCCAGCCCTGACAAACACTTGGACCTGGTGGAAGAGAAAGGAACAGGCTCCCAGAGTCCCCTGAACAGGGCTCAGCTTATCAACAAGTCAAGTTTCTTGCTGGCCAACACTTCCCACGTCCAAGCCTCAGCCATCCCAGGTCTCTTAGAGATGCATTTCTGACAGGATTGACTAAGCCAGCTCTGATTTCCAAAGGAGACATTTGGGCCACTGGGCCCCGAGTTCCACAGCTGTGGCTTATCAGGAGGGCTGCTGCTTCCCCGAGGTGCTAGAGAACTGTTCTACTTGAGCACCGTGAGAGCCGGCCCGCGGACAGGGAGCCAACTCTCCCTCTCCCAAACTTTGGAGCGTCCCACGCATGAGCAGAGAAGAATGTGGGGAACAAAGCCCAGGGACCTTAAAGCACTGCTGAAGCCTTGAAAATCCTCATGCTCTGCCATTTCCTGAGCCCACAGGGTTGTGCCTGCTGGGCTGGCTGGGGGCAGAGACCTGCTCCCCTCTCCTACTCGGCTTGCAGTGCGCTGCAGCCCCAGCAGCTCTGACACGCTGCCCCCTGCCTGCTCTGGAGGGCAGGAGATGCCAGCCCTGGGAGCAGCACTCAGGCCTCGGCTGGCTTGGGGACAACAGCTCAGGTCACAACTTTTCTCCTCTTTCTCAGGGACAGGTGCTTTGCCACGGCCCATGTTCCTCCCATCAAGGACAATTCCGTTCTCACCTTTCCATAAGTGGGGACCTTGAGCCTGCGATTGTTCTCATCATAAAATACAATACTATCTGGAGGAAATACTTTCTTGAAAACTCTCTTGATTCTCCTCTCTTCAGGCTTCACCTGCACATTGGATGGGACAAAGCATCATGCAAAGCTGCACCCAGCAGTACAGCCACAGCAGCTTTTGAGGAGAGTTTTCCTACTCCTCACCTGCTCCTGTAACTCAGGTAATTGCTGACTGCAGTGAGCATGGGACTCCTCCTGTGAAGAAAACAAGGATTTCATTTTGGTCTGATGCTTGGTGAGGGCCATGCTCTATATTTGACTTTTATTAGGTCTCTAATGGGGGGCTGCTGCCACTGGAATTTGCCCTGTTTCCTCTCTATGCCCAGACAGCACTCCCACCAAAGAAGGTTCTGCTTTCATCTGTATCCAAGTGGACACCATGTGCTGGTCAGACTGGGAGAGAGGCAATGCACAGGCATCTGGGAGCAAGAGACCCCTAAAACACCTCCTCAGCCTCCTCCTTTCAGGTTCCACCTGCACATTGGATGGCAGAAAGGCTCACAGAAACCTGACAGAAACCCTGGGCCAAAAGGACCTGTGGACATCAAGGCCAGGAGGTCTCTGCTCACAGACCCTTAATTGCACCAGGGAACAAAAGAGCACTGAATGTGGTCTATGGAAGAGAGTCAGGTGTGTGTCTGGGGACACTGGGCCCAGGAAGGGGGCACTGCAGTGAAGGTGCATTTGTGAAGTCCTTGGGATGCCAGAAGAGAGAGAAAATAAAAGGTGTGCACACAGCGAGGAGAGGGAGAGGGAAGGAAACAAAGCGAGGACTCCAAAGTGCTGTCTGGGAAATGGTGTTGTGGTCCAGAGCACTGTGAGGCTTGGCAGAGGCAGCAAAAGCCCATTTTACCTGCTCAGGACTCCTCCTGGACTCAGCACAGAGTTCTCTCCTCTCCCTGTTCTCTTCTTCTGATGTTGAAACTCGCTGCTGTTCCAGGTTGGTCACTGAGAGCTGTGACAGCTGCTTCCTTTCTGCTCCAACATCCTGCTGGGTAATGAGAGAGGAGATGATCCCATTCTTCTCACACGCTGCACAAGCTGGGCCTCAGAAATCTCCCTCTGGGAGAGCACCCTCTGAGCTCCAGCAGTGCAGCTGCTGTTCAGCCATGGGTACAAAACTGCCATGGTCAGTCCATCAGCCTGGTCAGTGGCTCCCTTTTATTTCCATGCCAAATCCAAGCTACCACATGTTGGCTGACCTTGCCTAGGCATGGGAGAAAGAGTTCCCCATGGGCAGCTTTTGGACCTGAGCTGATTGGAACAGCAAACTCCAGAGCTGTGTCAGTCTCTGCGGGCCTGCCAGGAGACATTCTCGCAGGTGAATGGTCTCTGCTGGAGCCACACAGACCGACGAGGCTGCAGCCCTGGCTGCTTTGCCCAAGCTGCTCATGTACTGATGGGAACCTCTATTGTCTTTCCTGGGTTTGGGGCAAGAGGGAGTGGTTTTTGACCCCTCCTTTGTAGAGTTTCCCTGGTGCCATCCCCTGGAAGCCCCACTGTCCTCCCTTGGCACAGCAATGGCCACGTCAGCCTGTCAGTCTGGCTTTCTTTCCAAGCAGGACTAGTTTTCCCCTCTCAGGCACACGTTGTGATCTGCATCAGCACTTTTGCTTTCCTTCTTTTCTCCCCTTTGTCTGTTCTCAGATGGCCAAGGCTAAACACATCTCTTCTATAAAAACAGATAGACCAAACTTGATCTTCTCACCCCTTTTCCCAGATTTAGAACTTTAGAAATGTGAAGATGAATTTGGACACAAACAATTGCCCAGGCCATGGCACGTCAATAGAGAAAAGTGTGGAAATGACTTTCACTGTCAGGGGCCGAAAACTTCAGCATGGAGGGAAAAAAGCACCCTCAGCCCAAACTGGCCTTGACATGACTATGACACCTTTTCCTCCTTGTTCTGAACAGTGGTGATTGGAAAGTGAAACTGAAAAATGGTTCTTCTTAGAAATAGGAAGACAAGGTCCAAAACCAGCAAGGAAATGGCCTTTCCTGGCATCTGCCAGACTTACCAGCACATCCTGTCTTTGCTCCTCTCTGCTCTTCAGTTTCCTTTGCAGAGACTCCACCACCTGATGCACAATCCCAGCCACTTTCTTCTTGGCAGAGGCCTCTTCCTTCAGGGCAGCTTCTGGAGAGTCCCTCCTGTGTTCTGCTGTCCCCAGCGCTGCAGCAGGAAAGGCCAAGGGGAAGGAGTAGAGAAAACAAACTGATGTGCATCCTGCAGACACAACAGCAGTGTCTTCTCTGCCCATCTGTGTTACCCAGGGCCTAAGGCCACAAGTGATCCCAAAGCTGAGAGAAATGGAGGAACCTTGCAGGCAGAGAAAAAAGGGAGAATAAAGGTGGCAAGGTCCAGAGGAACATGAAAGTGTGTTTGCCCTTCTGCTTGTTGAAAGACCAGGACTGAGGGTTTGGCAGCTCCTCAGCCACAGTGTTAGAAGCAGGGAGAACAGACATGGGGCAAACAGGGAGAGAGACGGGAGGGGAGAGCCAGATGCAGGGTCCCAAAGGAGAAGGAGGAAGAGGCAAAAGCCAAGACTGACTATTACAGTGCTGATTGATGGGGAATACGGAGAAGTCTCCTGCTGGTTGTTTTTACCCTCTGCCATCCCCAGGTACTGCACTTTTCCACTCTGGGGCATCAGACAACGTTGTTGGTGAGACAGGAGAGAGACGTGGGTGGGAAAGGGAGAAGCTAAACCTTCCCAGCTTTAGCCAACTGTTTGTGCAACTCCTGACTGTGGGCACATGAGTTGTCTGTCAGAGTGTGACTCTCCCTCAGCTCCAGCTCCCAGACCCAACTCTTTGTGGCCAAGGCCTCTGCTCTCTTCTCAGAACTCTGGAGCCTCAAATCCAGCTCAGACCTTTCAGCCTCCAGAGTGTGCAGAGAGTCCCTCAAGCTCCTCTCACCTGCCCCTAACTCTTCCAGGGCCTGCAGCAGCTGCTGCTCTTGAGTTGCCTGGGCAGTCTCCTTCTCCAGTACTGCTTCCTGCAGGGCCTGGATCTGGAACATGCATGCACAGAGTGTCAGGGACAGGGCTGCTCCCGAGGCAGCAGAGCGGGCAGTACGGCCAGGAAGGAAGGAGAAATTCCTTCCAGCACAAAACACACCAGAAACAGGAGGTACAAAGGCAAGGAGTGCAATAGAGAAAATCAAATAGGGAAAGGGAAGATAATGAGCCTTGATGGGCAAGGAAAAGAAATGTAAACTTCCTGGGACCTGCCCTCAAACTCAGCTTTTTCTGCTTTCTCTCCCCAAATCCCATTCCTTTAGCCCCATCTTTTGCCTTCTCTCCCCAGCTCTGCCTGCATTGCCAGCCTTCCTTGCTGGGGCTGTGCTCTGGAGCTCAGCAGGCTCTGTGCTTTCAGTGCCTGCACTAGTCCTTCCCTCCTCAGTCCCAGGACCTGCATTTTATGCCCTTCTAAGTGCCCCTCACACTTTTCCCTGGCTCCTCAAACGTACCTGCCCCATCTCTCGCTCTGTTTTCACCAGTGCCTCCTGGACCTGCTGGCTGCCCTGCCTTATCCCCTTCCAAATGTGGAACAGGTTCTCTATGGCATCCAGCTTGTCTCTCTGCTTTTCCAGCAGGACCTGCACAGAAACAAAGAGGACACGTTCACACTCAGCATACAACATGTGTGTGTTAGGACAGAAGGACTGATGGGCTCCCGCCTTCTCAGAGCACTGAGCAGGTGCTGGGAGGGGAAAGCAATGGGATACTACAATCTGCAGGGGCTATTGTGTGTCCCTGGAGAAGAGGACCCCAGTGCATCGGTCACCTGGTGTTTGAGCTCCTGCACTTCTCCTGTGCGGTCTGAAAGAAGCTGCTCCATTTGGTGAAGAGCAGAACGGAGCTCTGACACCTCGTTCTGCTGAGCAAGGTCCTTTTCTTCCAGGGCTCTGATCCTCCGGTCCTTCTCTTCCAGACACACAGTCAGCCTGAAAGAGAGAGCATGCAACTCATTCCTACATGGTATCACATTCTATAACCTCTTAGGGCTGCAGCCACCTGGGCAAAAGTGCTCTGGCTGATGGGATTTATCTAAACAACTCGGCTGCCTGTTCCCACTGCAGTCACACCCCAGCACTGTGCCTTTATCCATGGGAGCCAAACTGCCTAAATGTGCTCTCTGTTTTCTGAGATGGGAATGTGAAGAGAAATATAACAAAGTCTTGACATGAATATATTACCGGCAACAGCATTTTTTTCTTTAGACTATCAAGACTCCAAGGGACAGGTTTTGTCAACAAGGCAGAGACATTTGCTTCCTCCGGATTGCATCTCCCGGCAGAAACAGCAGCAAGTGACAGCCAGGGGATCTCTGGGCAGTTCCCCAAGGTTTGCCAGAACCCAGTTTCCTTTCAGCTGGACAATAAAAGACTGAGAGCAGAAGTGCCAACAGGGGCTTGGCACACATACTGCCATCCTTCCACATGATGCAGGAAGCTCCAGGGGACGCCGGAGGGCACGGCCTTTTCATTGCCTTCTGCTCTGAAGAACCACCCTGTGCCATTCAAGACTGGCAGCACTTTATGGGCCGCAGGAGCCTACCCAGCCTTTCTATTCCTTCTTGCCTGCTTTGGCCACTCAGTGCCACCTGTGACGGTGCAGGGTGGCAGGGACCCTGCCTGAGCCTCTGCAGGCACCTCTTGGCACTGTCTGAGGAAGGAGCCAACAGAGGGCCACAAGAGACATTGGTATTCCTTGGGTGCCTCAGAGGGGAATCTGCCTTCCCTGCCCAATCATGGCCTTCAGATGGTTGTGCCAAGCACAGGGATCAGGATGCCAGGCTGATACACATCCCAGAGGTTTCAAACACCTGGACACAGGGTGGAGCTGATGGATGTATCCAGCTCATTACATCTCAGCTTGCCCAGACACACTGCCCTGAGAACAGAATACCCTCTCAGAGGGGAAGAGCTACTTGAAAGTCGTTTCTCTTTTGAAAAATACATCCCTGAAGAAGTAAAAGAAAATGAAACACATCTGCACTGTTAGTTCAGAACTCTGCCATTTAGTAATTGCTGGCAGAGCCACTTGCAGATGCAAAGATGGCAAAGAGGGAAGGCATGACACAGAAAGCACAGTCCCTGTGCTGCAGCCTTCCCGTGTCCTTCTCGAGGCTTGCACAGTCCCTGCAGAGAGATGGCTCAGTGAGAAGAACCACGAGGCCTGGAGAGTCACAGATCCCATTTTCAGCACTCCAGCATGGAGCTGAGGGCAGCAAGCTAAGGGAGATCTTGCTCTTTCCCTCTCAAGGAAACCCCTGGAGAGGGAAAGGAAGGCAGACTTCTGTCTCCCTTCAGTGAGAAGCAGTGGCTGGGAAAGGGCACCCAAAGAACAGCATTCAGAGAAGCAACTTGGTCACAGGGAGGTGTCTGGTGTTCCAACATCGCTGTCCATCTCCCAGACAGCCTTGGCAGTCACAGCAGAGCATGACAAGCCCTGACAGGACAATGCTGAAGTGCCACACTGAGGCCTACACGTGGAAGGGCAGGTGTGTTCTTTGGCCACAACACCTCTGAAATCCCACAAGCACATTCCCTCTGGAACGTTGAAGGAAGAGCAAAATCTCACCTTCTGATCTCTTCCTCTAAGGATTGCAAGTACTTTGGAGGGCTGCTGGATGTCTTGTCTTTCTCCTCCAATTTCTCCAGGTTTTGCTGCCCCTCCTGGCACTGCTCTTCCTGCTGCAGCAGGAAATTGTTTGAGTCCTGCCTGGCAGAAAGCTCTTGTGTCGGGGCCTGCAGGAACAGACAGGGAAAGAGCACAAACAAGCAATAAGGAGCAGGGAAGGAGGCTCCAAAGAGCTGGCAGAAGCAGCAAGCAGGGACACAGCTGCACTGAAGGCAAAAGTTGTGCTGGAGGGGTGGGCATCAAGGAGGGACAAGCAGTAGAACACAGAGCTGGTGACACCAGCAAGGCAGTGCTGGACCACAAGGGAAAATATTTGGCTGGTGAAGTGCTGCCTCATTCCAAGCCCTCGAGCTTCCTGGAAGAGCTCAGGGATGAGTCCCCTCAGACTGCAGGGCTGGCCCTGAGGCAGTGGCTCCCAAAGGCTTTGCAGCCTGCCCCAGCTCAGCAATTGCAGCTCAGCTCTTTCTCGCCTCTTTGGGAATTTTTTCAACCCAATAGTTTGACAATGGCATAAAACAAATCTGCTGCAAGGTGTCTCACTTTTCTCCTCTTTCTGAGGGACATGTGTTTAGCCACGGCCCATGTTCCTCCCACCAAGGACAATTCTGTTCTCACCTTTCCACAAATGGGAAACTTGTGCTTGTGACACCTGGAGAAAGAAAATCTAGTGCTCCGTGGGGAAAATACTCTCTTAAAAACACTCTTGATTCTCCTCTCTTCAGGCTGCACCTGCACATTGAAGGAGACAAAGCATCATGCAAAGCTGCACCCAACAGTACAGCCACAGCAGCTTTTGAGGAGAGTTTTCCTACTCCTCACCTGCTCCTGTAACTCAGGTAATTGCTGACTGCAGTGAGCATGGGACTCCTCCTGTGAAGAAAAAACAAGAATTTCCTTTCAGTCTGCAGCCTGGTCATGGCCATAATTTTATATCTTCCTTCTTAGGTCTCTAATGGGGGGCTGCTGCCACTGGAATTTGCCCTGTTTCCTCTCTATGGCCAGACAGCACTCCCACCAAAGAAGGTTCTGCTTTCATCTGTATCCAAGTGGACACCGTGTGCTGGTCAGACTGGGAGAGAGGCAATGCACAGGCATCTGGGAGCAAGAGACCCCTAAAACACCTCCTCAGCCTCCTCCTTTCAGGTTCCACCTGCACATTGGATGGCAGAAAGGCTCACAGAAACCTGACAGAAACCCTGGGCCAAAAGGACCTGTGGACATCAAGGCCAGGAGGTCTCTGCTGACAGACCCTTAATTGCACCAGGGAACAAAAGAGCACTGAATGTGGTCTATGGAAGAGAGTCAGGTGTGTGTCTGGGGACACTGGGCCCAGGAGGGGGGCACTGCAGTGAAGGTGCATTTGTGAAGTCCTTGGGATGCCAGAAGAGAGAGAAAATAAAAGGTGTGCACACAGCGGGGAGAGGGAAGGAAACAAGGTGAGGACTCCAAAGTGCTGTCTGGGAAATGGTGTTGTGGTCCAGAGTACTGTGAGGCTTGGCAGAGGCAGCAAAAGCCCATTTCACCTGCTCAGGAGTCCTGGACTCAGCACTGAGTTCTCTCCTCTCCCTGTTCTCTTCTTCTGATGTTGAAACTCGCTGCTGTTCCAGGTTGGTCACTGAGAGCTGTGACAGCTGCTTCCTTTCTGCTCCAACATCCTGCTGGGTAATGAGAGAGGAGATGATGCCATTCTTCTCACACGCTGCACAAGCTGGGCCTCAGAAATCTCCCTCTGGGAGAGCACCCTCTGAGCTCCAGCAGTGCAGCTGCTGTTCAGCCATGGGTACAAAACTGCCAAGTTCAGTCCATCAGCCTGGTCAGTGGCTCCCTTTTATTTCCATGCCAAATCCAAGCTACCACATGTTGGCTGACCTTGCCTAGGCATGGGAGAAAGAGTTCCCCATGGGCAGCTTTTGGACCTGAGCTGATTGGAACAGCAAACTCCAGAGCTGTGTCAGTCTCTGCGGGCCTGCCAGGAGACATTCTCGCAGGTGAATGGTCTCTGCTGGAGCCACACAGACCGACGAGGCTGCAGCCCTGGCTGCTTTGCCCAAGCTGCTCATGTACTGATGGGAACCTCTATTGTCTTTCCTGGGTTTGGGGCAAGAGGGAGTGGTTTTTGACCCCTCCTTTGTAGAGTTTCCCTGGTGCCATCCCCTGGAAGCCCCACTGTCCTCCCTTGGCACAGCAATGGCCACGTCAGCCTGTCAGTCTGGCTTTCTTTCCAAGCAGGACTAGTTTTCCCCTCTCAGGCACATGTTGTGATCTGCATCAGCACTTTTGCTTTCCTTCTTTTCTCCCCTTTGTCTGTTCTCAGATGGCCAAGGCTAAACACATCTCTTCTATAAAAACAGATAGACCAAACTTGATCTTCTCACCCCTTTTCCCAGATTTAGAACTTTAGAAATGTGAAGATGAATTTGGACACAAACAATTGCCCAGGCCATGGCACGTCAATAGAGAAAAGTGTGGAAATGACTTTCACTGTCAGGGGCCGAAAACTTCAGCATGGAGGGAAAAAAGCACCCTCAGCCCAAACTGGCCTTGACATGACTATGACACCTTTTCCTCCTTGTTCTGAACAGTGGTGATTGGAAAGTGAAACTGAAAAATGGTTCTTCTTAGAAATAGGAAGACAAGGTCCAAAACCAGCAAGGAAATGGCCTTTCCTGGCATCTGCCAGACTTACCAGCACATCCTGTCTTTGCTCCTCTCTGCTCTTCAGTTTCCTTTGCAGAGACTCCACCACCTGATGCACAATCCCAGCCACTTTCTTCTTGGCAGAGGCCTCTTCCTTCAGGGCAGCTTCTGGAGAGTCCCTCCTGTGTTCTGCTGTCCCCAGCGCTGCAGCAGGAAAGGCCAAGGGGAAGGAGTAGAGAAAACAAACTGATGTGCATCCTGCAGACACAACAGCAGTGTCTTCTCTGCCCATCTGTGTTACCCAGGCCTAAGGCCACAAGTGATCCCAAAGCTGAGAAAAATGGAGGAACCTTGCAGGCAGAGAAAAAAGGGAGAATAAAAGTGGCAAGGTCCAGAGGAACATGAAAGTGTGTTTGCCCTTCTGCTTGTTGAAAGACCAGGACTGAGGGTTTGGCAGCTCCTCAGCCACAGTGTTAGAAGCAGGGAGAACAGACATGGGGCAAACAGGGAGAGAGACGGGAGGGGAGAGCCAGATGCAGGGTCCCAAAGGAGAAGGAGGAAGAGGCAAAAGCCAAGACTGACTATTACAGTGCTGATTGATGGGGAATACGGAGAAGTCTCCTGCTGGTTGTTTTTACCCTCTGCCATCCCCAGGTACTGCACTTTTCCACTCTGGGGCATCAGACAACGTTGTTGGTGAGACAGGAGAGAGACGTGGGTGGGAAAGGGAGAAGCTAAACCTTCCCAGCTTTAGCCAACTGTTTGTGCAACTCCTGACTGTGGGCACATGAGTTGTCTGTCAGAGTGTGACTCTCCCTCAGCTCCAGCTCCCAGACCCAACACTTTGTGGCCAAGGCCTCTGCTCTCTTCTCAGAACTCTGGAGCCTCAAATCCAGCTCAGACCTTTCAGCCTCCAGAGTGTGCAGAGAGTCCCTCAAGCTCCTCTCACCTGCCCCTAACTCTTCCAGGGCCTGCAGCAGCTGCTGCTCTCGAGTTGCCTGGGCAGTCTCCTTCTCCAGTACTGCTTCCTGCAGGGCCTGGATCTGGAACATGCATGCACAGAGTGTCAGGGACAGGGCTGCTCCTGAGGCAGCAGAGAGGGCAGTACGGCCAGGAATGAAGGAGAAATTCCTTCCAGCACAAAACACACCAGAAACAGGAGGTACAAAGGCAAGGAATGCAATAGAGAAAATCAAATAGGGAAAGGGAAGATAATGAGCCTTGATGGGCAAGGAAAAGAAATGTAAACTTCCTGGGACCTGCCCTCAAACTCAGCTTTTTCTGCTTTCTCTCCCCAAATCCCATTCCTTTAGCCCCATCTTTTGCCTTCTCTCCCCAGCTCTGCCTGCATTGCCAGCCTTCCTTGCTGGGGCTGTGCTCTGGAGCTCAGCAGGCTCTGTGCTTTCAGTGCCTGCACTAGTCCTTCCCTCCTCAGTCCCAGGACCTGCATTTTATGCCCTTCTAAGTGCCCCTCACACTTTTCCCTGGCTCCTCAAACGTACCTGCCCCATCTCTCGCTCTGTTTTCACCAGTGCCTCCTGGACCTGCTGGCTGCCCTGCCTTATCCCCTTCCAAATGCGGAACAGGTTCTCTATGGCATCCAGCTTGTCTCTCTGCTTTTCCAGCAGGACCTGCACAGAAACAAAGAGGACACGTTCACACTTCCCACACAACATGTGTGTGTTAGGACAGAAGGACTGATGGGCTCCCGCCTTCTCAGAGCACTGAGCAGGTGCTGGGAGGGGAAAGCAATGGGATACTACAATCTGCAGGGGGCATTGTGTGTCCCTGGAGAAGAGGACCCCAGTGCATCGGTCACCTGGTGTTTGAGCTCCTGCACTTCTCCTGTGCGGTCTGAAAGAAGCTGCTCCATTTGGTGAAGAGCAGAACGGAGCTCTGACACCTCGTTCTGTTGGGCAAGGTCCTTTTCTTCCAGGGCTCTGATCCTCCGGTCCTTCTCTTCCAGACACACAGTCAGCCTGAAAGAGAGAGCATGCAACTCATTCCCACATGGTATCACATTCTATAACATCTTAGGGCTGCAGCCACCTGGGCAAAAGTGCTCTGGCTGATGGGATTTATCTAAACAACTCGGCTGCCTGTTCCCACTGCAGTCACACCCCAGCACTGTGCCTTTATCCATGGGAGCCGAACTGCCTAAATGTGCTCTCTGTTTTCTGAGATGGGAATGTGAAGAGAAATATAACAAAGTCTTGACATGAATATATTACTGGCAACAGCATTTTTTTCTTTAGACTAACAAGACTCCAAGGGACAGGTTTTGTCAACAAGGCAGAGACATTTGCTTCCTCCGGATTGCATCTCCCGGCAGGAACAGCAGCAAGTGACAGCCAGGGGATCTCTGGGCAGTTCCCCAAGGTTTGCCAGAACCCAGGTTCCTTTCAGCTGGACAAACAAAGGCTGAAGCAGAAGTGCTAACAGGGGCTTGGCACACATACTGACATCCTTCCACATGATGCAGGAAGCTCCAGGGGACGCCGGAGGGCACGGCCTTTTCATTGCCTTCTGCTCTGAAGAACCACCCTGTGCCATTCAAGACTGGCAGCACTTTATGGGCCGCAGGAGCCTACCCAGCCTTTCTATTCCTTCTTGCCTGCTTTGGCCACTCAGTGCCACCTGTGACGGTGCAGGGTGGCAGGGACCCTGCCTGAGCCTCTGCAGGCACCTCTTGGCACTGTCTGAGGAAGGAGCCAACAGAGGGCTACAAGAGACATTGGTATTCCTTGGGTGCCTCAGAGGGGAATCTGCCTTCCCTGCCCAATCATGGCCTTCAGATGGTTGTGCCAAGCACAGGGATCAGGATGCCAGGCTGATACACATCCCAGAGGTTTCAAACACCTGGACACAGGGTGGAGCTGATGGATGTATCCAGCTCATTACATCTCAGCTTGCCCAGACACACTGCCCTGAGAACAGAATACCCTCTCAGAGGGGAAGAGCTACTTGAAAGTCGTTTGTCTTTTGAAAAATACATCCCTGAAGAAGTAAAAGAAAATGAAACACATCTGCACTGTTAGTTCAGAACTCTGCCATTTAGTAATTGCTGGCAGAGCCACTTGCAGATGCAAAGATGGCAAAGAGGGAAGGCATGACACAGAAAGCACAGTCCCTGTGCTGCAGCCTTCCCGTGTCCTTCTCGAGGCTTGCACAGTCCCTGCAGAGAGATGGCTCAGTGAGAAGAACCACGAGGCCTGGAGAGTCACAGATCCCATTTTCAGCACTCCAGCATGGAGCTGAGGGCAGCAAGCTAAGGGAGATCTTGCTCTTTCCCTCTCAAGGAAACCCCTGGAGAGGGAAAGGAAGGCAGACTTTTGTCTCCCTTCAGTGGGAAGCAGTGGCTGGGAAAGGGCACCCAAAGAACAGCATTCAGAGAAGCAACTTGGTCACAGGGAGTTGTCTGGTGTTCCAACATCGCTGTCCATCTCCCAGACAGCCTTGGCAGTCACAGCAGAGCATGACAAGCCCTGACAGGACAATGCTGAAGTGCCACACTGAGGCCTACACATGGAAGGGCAGGTGTGTTCTTTGGCCACAACACCTCTGAAATCCCACAAGCACATTCCCTCTGGAACGTTGAAGGAAGAGCAAAATCTCACCTTCTGATCTCTTCCTCTAAGGATTGCAAGTACTTTGGAGGGCTGCTGGATGTCTTGTCTTTCTCCTCCAATTTCTCCAGGTTTTGCTGCCCCTCCTGGCACTGCTCTTCCTGCTGCAGCAGGAAATTGTTTGAGTCCTGCCTGGCAGAAAGCTCTTGTGTCGGGGCCTGCAGGAACAGACAGGGAAAGAGCACAAACAAGCAATAAGGAGCAGGGAAGGAGGCTCCAGAGAGTTGGCAGAAGCAGCAAGCAGGGACACAGCTGCACTGAAGGCAAAAGTTGTGCTGGAGGGGTGGGCAACAAGGAGGGACAAGCAGTAGAACACAGAGCTGGTGACACCAGAAAGGCAGTGCTGGACCACAAGGGAAAATATTTGGCTGGTGAAGTGCTGCCTCATTCCAAGCCCTCGAGCTTCCTGGAAGAGCTCAGGGATGAGTCCCCTCAGACTGCAGGGCTGGCCCTGAGGCAGTGGCTCCCAAAGGCTTTGCAGCCTGCCCCAGCTCAGCAATTGCAGCTCAGCTCTTTCTCCCCTCTTTGGGAATTTTTTCAACCCAATAGTTTGACAATGGCATAAAACAAATCTGCTGCAAGGTGTCTCACTTTTCTCCTCTTTCTGAGGGACATGTGTTTAGCCACGGCCCATGTTCCTCCCACCAAGGACAATTCTGTTCTCACCTTTCCACAAATGGGAATCTTGTGCTTGTGACACCTGGAGAAAGAAAATCTAGTGCTCCGTGGGGAAAATACTCTCTTAAAAACACTCTTGATTCTCCTCTCTTCAGGCTGCACCTGCACATTGAAGGAGACAAAGCATCATGCAAAGCTGCACCCAACAGTACAGCCACAGCAGCTTTTGAGGAGAGTTTTCCTACTCCTCACCTGCTCCTGTAACTCAGGTAATTGCTGACTGCAGTGAGCATGGGACTCCTCCTGTGAAGAAAAAACAAGAATTTCCTTTCAGTCTGCAGCCTGGTCATGGCCATAATTTTATATCTTCCTTCTTAGGTCTCTAATGCGGGGCTGCTGCCACTGGAATTTGCCCTGTTTCCTCTCTATGGCCAGACAGCACTCCCACCAAAGAAGGTTCTGCTTTCATCTGTATCCAAGTGGACACCATGTGCTGGTCAGACTGGGAGAGAGGCAATGCACAGGCATCTGGGAGCAAGAGACCCCTAAAACACCTCCTCAGCCTCCTCCTTTCAGGTTCCATCTGCACATTGGATGGCAGAAAGGCTCACAGAAACCTGACAGAAACCCTGGGCCAAAAGGACCTGTGGACATCAAGGCCAGGAGGTCTCTGCTGACAGACCCTTAATTGCACCAGGGAACAAAAGAGCACTGAATGTGGTCTATGGAAGAGAGTCAGGTGTGTGTCTGGGGACACTGGGCCCAGGAGGGGGGCACTGCAGTGAAGGTGCATTTGTGAAGTCCTTGGGATGCCAGAAGAGAGAGAAAATAAAAGGTGTGCACACAGCGGGGAGAGGGAGAGGGAAGGAAACAAAGCGAGGACTCCAAAGTGCTGTCTGGGAAATGGTGTTGTGGTCCAGAGTACTGTGAGGCTTGGCAGAGGCAGCAAAAGCCCATTTCACCTGCTCAGGACTCCTCCTGGACTCAGCACTGAGTTCTCTCCTCTCCCTGTTCTCTTCTTCTGATGTTGAAACTCGCTGCTGTTCCAGGTTGGTCACTGAGAGCTGTGACAGCTGCTTCCTTTCTGCTCCAACATCCTGCTGGGTAATGAGAGAGGAGATGATGCCATTCTTCTCACACGCTGCACAAGCTGGGCCTCAGAAATCTCCCTCTGGGAGAGCACCCTCTGAGCTCCAGCAGTGCAGCTGCTGTTCAGCCTTGGGTACAAAACTGCCAAGTTCAGTCCATCAGCCTGGTCAGTGGCTCCCTTTTATTTCCATGCCAAATCCAAGCTACCACATGTTGGCTGACCTTGCCTACGCATGGGAGAAAGAGTTCCCCATGGGCAGCTTTTGGACCTGAGCTGATTGGAACAGCCAACTCCAGAGCTGTGTCAGTCTCTGCGGGCCTGCCAGGAGACATTCTCGCAGGTGAATGGTCTCTGCTGGAGCCACACAGACCGACGAGGCTGCAGCCCTGGCTGCTTTGCCCAAGCTGCTCATGTACTGATGGGAACTTCTATTGTCTTTCCTGGGTTTGGGGCAAGAGGGAGTGGTTTTTGACCCCTCCTTTGTAGAGTTTCCCTGATGCCATCCCCTGGAAGCCCCACTGTCCTCCCTTGGCACAGCAATGGCCACGTCAGCCTGTCAGTCTGGCTTTCCAAGCAGGACTAGTTTTCCCCTCTCAGGCACACGTTGTGATCTGCATCAGCACTTTTGCTTTCCTTCTTTTCTCCCCTTTGTCTGTTCTCAGATGGCCAAGGCTAAACACATCTCTTCTATAAAAACAGATAGACCAAACTTGGTCTTCTCACCCCTTTTCCCAGATTTAGATCTTTAGAAATGTGAAGATGAATTTGGACACAAACAATTGCCCAGGCCATGCCATGTCAATAGAGAAAAGTGTGGAAATGACTTTCACTGTCAGGGGCCGAAAACTTCAGCATGGAGGGAAAAAAGCACCTTCAGCCCAAACTGGGCTTGACATGACTATGACACCTTTTCCTCCTTGTTCTGAACAGTGGTGATTGGAAAGTGAAACTGAAAAATGGTTCTTCTTAGAAATAGGAAGACAAGGTCCAAAACCAGCAAGGAAATGGCCTTTCCTGGCATCTGCCAGACTCACCAGCACATCCTGTCTTTGCTCCTCTCTGCTCTTCAGTTTCCTTTGCAGAGACTCCACCACCTGATGCACAATCCCAGCCACTTTCTTCTTGGCAGAGGCCTCTTCCTTCAGGGCAGCTTCTGGAGAGTCCCTCCTGTGTTCTGCTGTCCCCAGTGCTGCAGCAGGAAAGGCCAAAGGGGAAGGAGTAGAGAAAAACAAACTGATGTGCATCCTGCAGACACAACAGCAGTGTCTTCTCTGCCCATCTGTGTTACCCAGGCCTAAGGCCACAAGTGATCCCAAAGCTGAGAAAAATGGAGGAACCTTGCAGGCAGAGAAAAAAGGGAGAATAAAAGTGGCAAGGTCCAGAGGAACATGAAAGTGTGTTTGCCCTTCTGCTTGTTGAAAGAACAGGACTGAGGGTTTGGCAGCCCCTCAGCCACAGTGTTAGAAGCAGGGAGAACAGACATGGGGCAAACAGGGAGAGAGACGGGAGGGGAGAGCCAGATGCAGGGTCCCAAAGGAGAAGGAGGAAGAGGCAAAAGCCAAGACTGACTATTACAGTGCTGATTGATGGGGAATACGGAGAAGTCTCCTGCTGGTTGTTTTTACCCTCTCCCATCCCCAGGTACTGCACTTTTCCACTCTGGGGCATCAGACAACGTTGTTGGTGAGACAGGAGAGAGACGTGGGTGGGAAAGGGAGAAGCTAAACCTTCCCAGCTTTAGCCAACTGTTTGTGCAACTCCTGACTGTGGGCACATGAGTTGTCTGTCAGAGTGTGACTCTCCCTCAGCTCCAGCTCCCAGACCCAACACTTTGTGGCCAAGGCCTCTGCTCTCTTCTCAGAACTCTGGAGCCTCAAATCCAGCTCAGACCTTTCAGCCTCCAGAGTGTGCAGAGAGTCCCTCAAGCTCCTCTCACCTGCCCCTAACTCTTCCAGGGCCTGCAGCAGCTGCTGCTCTCGAGTTGCCTGGGCAGTCTCCTTCTCCAGCACTGCTTCCTGCAGGGCCTGGATCTGGAACATGCATGCACAGAGTGTCAGGGACAGGGCTGCTCCTGAGGCAGCAGAGCGGGCAGTACGGCCAGGAACGAAGGAGAAATTCCTTCCAGCACAAAACACACCAGAAACAGGAGGTACAAAGGCAAGGAGTGCAATAGAGAAAATCAAATAGGGAAAGGGAAGATAATGAGCCTTGATGGGCAAGGAAAAGAAATGTAAACTTCCTGGGACCTGCCCTCAAACTCAGCTTTTTCTGCTTTCTCT
Source organism: Pithys albifrons albifrons (assembly GCF_047495875.1). Classification (NCBI taxonomy): domain Eukaryota; kingdom Metazoa; phylum Chordata; class Aves; order Passeriformes; family Thamnophilidae; genus Pithys; species Pithys albifrons. The sequence goes on along the minus strand of NW_027286062.1, from coordinate 41,225 downwards.
CCCCAAATCCCATTCCTTTAGCCCCATCTTTTGCCTTCTCTCCCCAGCTCTGCCTGCATTGCCAGCCTTCCTTGCTGGGGCTGTGCTCTGGAGCTCAGCAGGCTCTGTGCTTTCAGTGCCTGCACTAGTCCTTCCCTCCTCAGTCCCAGGACCTGCATTTTATGCCCTTCTAAGTGCCCCTCACACTTTTCCCTGGCTCCTCAAACGTACCTGCCCCATCTCTCGCTCTGTTTTCACCAGTGCCTCCTGGACCTGCTGGCTGCCCTGCCTTATCCCCTTCCAAATGTGGAACAGGTTCTCTATGGCATCCAGCTTGTCTCTCTGCTTTTCCAGCAGGACCTGCACAGAAACAAAGAGGACACGTTGACACTCAGCATACAACATGTGTGTGTTAGGACAGAAGGACTGATGGGCTCCCGCCTTCTCAGAGCACTGAGCAGGTGCTGGGAGGGGAAAGCAATGGGATACTACAATCTGCAGGGGCTATTGTGTGTCCCTGGAGAAGAGGACCCCAGTGCATCGGTCACCTGGTGTTTGAGCTCCTGCACTTCTCCTGTGCGGTCTGAAAGAAGCTGCTCCATTTGGTGAAGAGCAGAACGGAGCTCTGACACCTCGTTCTGCTGGGCAAGGTCCTTTTCTTCCAGGGCTCTGATCCTCCGGTCCTTCTCTTCCAGACACACAGTCAGCCTGAAAGAGAGAGCATGCAACTCATTCCTACATGGTATCACATTCTATAACCTCTTAGGGCTGCAGCCACCTGGGCAAAAGTGCTCTGGCTGATGGGATTTATCTAAACAACTCGGCTGCCTGTTCCCACTGCAGTCACACCCCAGCACTGTGCCTTTATCCATGGGAGCCGAACTGCCTAAATGTGCTCTCTGTTTTCTGAGATGGGAATGTGAAGAGAAATATAACAAAGTCTTGACATGAATATATTACTGGCAACAGCATTTTTTTCTTTAGACTAACAAGACTCCAAGGGACAGGTTTTGTCAACAAGGCAGAGACATTTGCTTCCTCCGGATTGCATCTCCCGGCAGGAACAGCAGCAAGTGACAGCCAGGGGATCTCTGGGCAGTTCCCCAAGGTTTACCAGAACCCAGGTTCCTTTCAGCTGGACAAACAAAGACTGAGAGCAGAAGTGCCAACAGGGGCTTGGCACACATACTGCCATCCTTCCACGTGATGCAGGAAGCTCCAGGGGATGCCGGAGGGCACGGCCTTTTCATTGCCTTCTGCTCTGAAGAACCACCATGTGCCATTCAAGACTGGCAGCACTTTATGGGCCGCTGGAGCCTACCCAGCCTTTCTATTCCTTCTTGCCTGCTTTGGCCACTCAGTGCCACCTGTGACGGTGCAGGGTGGCAGGGACCCTGCCTGAGCCTCTGCAGGCACCTCTTGGCACTGTCTGAGGAAGGAGCCAACAGAGGGCCACAAGAGACATTGGTATTCCTTGGGTGCCTCAGAGGGGAATCTGCCTTCCCTGCCCAATCATGGCCTTCAGATGGTTGTGCCAAGCACAGGGATCAGGATGCCAGGCTGATACACATCCCAGAGGTTTCAAACACCTGAACACAGATTGGAGCTGATGGATGTATCCAGCTCATTACATCTCAGCTTGCCCAGACACACTGCCCTGAGAACAGAATGCCCTCTCAGAGGGGAAGAGCTACTTGAAAGTCGTTTGTCTTTTGAAAAATACATCCCTGAAGAAGTAAAAGAAAATGAAACACATCTGCACTGTTAGTTCAGAACTCTGCCATTTAGTAATTGCTGGCAGAGCCACTTGCAGATGCAAAGATGGCAAAGAGGGAAGGCATGACACAGAAAGCACAGTCCCTGTGCTGCAGCCTTCCCGTGTCCTTCTCGAGGCTTGCACAGTCCCTGCAGAGAGATGGCTCAGTGAGAAGAACCACGAGGCCTGGAGAGTCACAGATCCCATTTTCAGCACTCCAGCATGGAGCTGAGGGCAGCAAGCTAAGGGAGATCTTGCTCTTTCCCTCTCAAGGAAACCCCTGGAGAGGGAAAGGAAGGCAGTCTTTTGTCTCCCTTCAGTGAGAAGCAGTGGCTGGGAAAGGGCACCCAAAGAACAGCATTCAGAGAAGCAACTTGGTCACAGGGAGGTGTCTGGTGTTCCAACATCGCTGTCCATCTCCCAGACAGCCTTGGCAGTCACAGCAGAGCATGACAAGCCCTGACAGGACAATGCTGAAGTGCCACACTGAGGCCTACACGTGGAAGGGCAGGTGTGTTCTTTGGCCACAACACCTCTGAAATCCCACAAGCACATTCCCTCTGGAACGTTGAAGGAAGAGCAAAATCTCACCTTCTGATCTCTTCCTCTAAGGATTGCAAGTACTTTGGAGGGCTGCTGGATGTCTTGTCTTTCTCCCCCAATTTCTCCAGGTTTTGCTGCCCCTCCTGGCACTGCTCTTCCTGCTGCAGCAGGAAATTGTTTGAGTCCTGCCTGGCAGAAAGCTCTTGTGTCGGGGCCTGCAGGAACAGACAGGGAAAGAGCACAAACAAGCAATAAGGAGCAGGGAAGGAGGCTCCAGAGAGCTGGCAGAAGCAGCAAGCAGGGACACAGCTGCACTGAAGGCAAAAGTTGTGCTGGAAGGGTGGGCATCAAGGAGGGACAAGCAGTAGAACACAGAGCTGGTGACACCAGAAAGGCAGTGCTGGACCACAAGGGAAAATATTTGGCTGGTGAAGTGCTGCCTCATTCCAAGCCCTCGAGCTTCCTGGAAGAGCTCAGGGATGAGTCCCCTCAGACTGCAGGGCTGGCCCTGAGGCAGTGGCTCCCAAAGGCTTTGCAGCCTGCCCCAGCTCAGCAATTGCAGCTCAGCTCTTTCTCCCCTCTTTGGGAATTTTTTCAACCCAATAGTTTGACAATGGCATAAAACAAATCTGCTGCAAGGTGTCTCACTTTTCTCCTCTTTCTGAGGGACATGTGTTTAGCCACAGCCCATGTTCCTCCCACCAAGGACAATTCTGTTCTCACCTTTCCACAAATGGGAATCTTGTGCTTGTGACACCTGGAGAAAGAAAATCTAGTGCTCCGTGGGGAAAATACTCTCTTAAAAACACTCTTGATTCTCCTCTCTTCAGGCTGCACCTGCACATTGAAGGAGACAAAGCATCATGCAAAGCTGCACCCAACAGTACAGCCACAGCAGCTTTTGAGGAGAGTTTTCCTACTCCTCACCTGCTCCTGTAACTCAGGTAATTGCTGACTGCAGTGAGCATGGGACTCCTCCTGTGAAGAAAAAAACAAGAATTTCATTTCAGTCTGCAGCCTGGTCATGGCCATAATTTTATATCTTCCTTCTTAGGTCTCTAATGCGGGGCTGCTGCCACTGGAATTTGCCCTGTTTCCTCTCTATGGCCAGTCAGCACTCCCACCAAAGAAGGTTCTGCTTTCATCTGTATCCAAGTGGACATCATGTGCTGGTCAGACTGGGAGAGAGGCAATGCACAGGCATCTGGGAGCAAGAGACCCCTAAAACACCTCCTCAGCCTCCTCCTTTCAGGTTCCACCTGCACATTGGATGGCAGAAAGGCTCACAGAAACCTGACAGAAACCCTGGGCCAAAAGGACCTGTGGACATCAAGGCCAGGAGGTCTCTGCTGACAGACCCTTAATTGCACCAGGGAACAAAAGAGCACTGAATGTGGTCTATGGAAGAGAGTCAGGTGTGTGTCTGGGGACACTGGGCCCAGGAGGGGGGCACTGCAGTGAAGGTGCATTTGTGAAGTCCTTGGGATGCCAGAAGAGAGAGAAAATAAAAGGTGTGCACACAGCGGGGAGAGGGAAGAAAACAAGGTGAGGACTCCAAAGTGCTGTCTGGGATATGGTGTTGTGGTCCAGAGTACTGTGAGGCTTGGCAGAGGCAGCAAAAGCCCAATTCACCTGCTCAGGACTCCTGGACTCAGCACTGAGTTCTCTCCTCTCCCTGTTCTCTTCTTCTGATGTTGAAACTCGCTGCTGTTCCAGGTTGGTCACTGAGAGCTGTGACAGCTGCTTCCTTTCTGCTCCAACATCCTGCTGGGTAATGAGAGAGGAGATGATGCCATTCTTCTCACACGCTGCACAAGCTGGGCCTCAGAAATCTCCCTCTGGGAGAGCACCCTCTGAGCTCCAGCAGTGCAGCTGCTGTTCAGCCATGGGTACAAAACTGCCAAGTTCAGTCCATCAGCCTGGTCAGTGGCTCCCTTTTATTTCCATGCCAAATCCAAGCTACCACATGTTGGCTGACCTTGCCTACGCATGGGAGAAAGAGTTCCCCATGGGCAACTTTTGGACCTGAGCTGATTGGAACAGCAAACTCCAGAGCTGTGTCAGTCTCTGCGGGCCTGCCAGGAGACATTCTCGCAGGTGAATGGTCTCTGCTGGAGCCACACAGACCGACGAGGCTGCAGCCCTGGCTGCTTTGCCCAAGCTGCTCATGTACTGATGGGAATCTCTATTGCCACCTCTTGGTGGGGAACGTCACTGGAATCTTTCATGGATGTTGGAGGGGCATTAAGATCAATCCCAAGGCCTACCTGTGTGCAAGGTTCTGCTGTGTCCCTCTCTGAAACCCTTTCCTGAAGGATGGCTAATTCTTTCACCAGGGACTCTTTCTCCATTTCACTCTTGGTAAGGGCAGCACGCAGGACTTGTGTCTTCTCCCTCCATTCGAGTTCTCTGCTTCGTGTCTGCTCCAAAGCAGCAGCCACACGTTCCACTTCTTCCTGCATGGCTTCCCTCTCAGCTTGCCCTTGTTGTGCTCTTTCCTCCTCCTTTTGCAAGTTAGTCAAATGCATTTCATTTTGCTTTTCCAGCATTGCCATCTTGTCTTGGTAAACCTTTATTTCTCTCTCCCTCTCTGATAGGATGGCAATGATACCAGTGAGTTTATCCTGCACAACTTTCCCCTCTTCAGCCTCTTTCTGGAGCATCTCCATTTTCTTCTCCTGGTTTTCAACTTCCTCAGTTTTAATTTTTAAGATGGACAGTGCTGTTTGGAGTTTTTGTTCAAGGGAGTGACTCCTCTCTGTTGCTAAATTTGCTTGGGTTTCAGAGGCTGTAACTAATTCCTCAAGAAGTTTGATGTGATACTCCAGTTGTTCTTTCTCTGCTTGCAGCCTGTCCCGTTCATGCTGCAAAGCAGGGACAAAAAGAGTCCATCATTCCATCTCTTGTGTCTGCTCTTCGTGGCAGATCTGAACTCCTGCCGCAGTGGCAGGCACGGGCTGCCCCTCTCTCCCTGCCTCTCGGGATGCTGCAGACCTTTCCTGGGCCCCCCTTTACTCTGCGTCTTTCCCAGCTCCCTCAGCCAGTCCCAGCTGCCTTTCTGCCCTTCCCTGAGCTCTTGGAACTCTACTCGAGGTGTCCTTTGGGGAGGAGCTGCCAGAAGTGCAGGCAGGATTCCAAGTCAGACTAAGCCTGATTTAGGCAGTGCCATGACAGTGTGGTCTCCATTGGGGAGGAAGGGAAGTTCAAAGGACCCCAACCTTTGCTTTCCTGGGTTTGGGGCAATAGGGAGTGGTTTTTAATCTCTCCTGTGTAGAGTTTCCATGCTCCCATCCCCTAGAGGATGATCCAAAACCAACAAGAAAACAATCTTTCTGGCTTCTGCCAGTCTCACCAGCGCATCCTGTTTTAGCTCCTCCATGCTCTGCAGTTTCCTTTGCAGAGACTCCACATCCTGACGCAGAGTCTGAGCCTCTTCCTTCCTTGCAGAGGCCTCTTCCTTCAGGGCAGCTTCTAGGGAATCTCTCTTGTGTTCTGCTGTCCCCAGCGCTGCAGCAGGAAAGGCCAAAGGGCAAGGGAAAAAGCAAAGAAAGACAAACTGATGTGCATCCTGCAGACACAACAGCAGTGTCTTCTCTGCCCGTCTGTGTCACCCAGGGCCTAAGGCCAAAGGGCTTCCAAAGCTGACAGAAATGTGGGAAACTTCCATGTAGAGAAAAAGGGAGAATAAAAATGGAAAGGTTCAGAGGAACATGAAAGTGTGTTTGCCCTTCTGCTTGTTGAAAGAAGAGGACTGAGTGTTTGACAGCCCCTCAGCCACAGTGTTAGAAGCAGGGAGAACAGACATGGGGCAAACAGGGAGAGAGACAGGAGGGGAGAGCCAGATGCAGGGTCCCAAAGGAGAAGGAGGAAGAGGCAAAAGCCAAGACTGACTAGGACCCTGGGAACTGACCAGCAATACCTGAGAGACAGTTTGAGGCCAGGAAAGCAAGAGAGGGAAATGAAAATGCAGTTCTGAGGTGCACTGTGGGCAAACTAAAACAGGGAAAGGGGTGGGGATACCTGTCCAGCCATTCTATAGACAGGCCAACAGCCCTGACAGCTCTGGGATGGCCTGGAGTTTGGAGGCATCAAAATGAGACATCAAACTCCACCTACTTAGCAGAGATGTGGGACCTGAAAGGCACCTCCTCTGCACAGGATCCCGGTAGCACAGCCAGGTGCACTGCCAGCCATGGGATCTTTCTCTATTACAAGCTTGCCCTGTGATTTCTATAGAGAAGTGTCCTAATGATTGTTTTTTCCCTATGCCATGAGCAGACACTGGACTTTTCCTCTGTGTGGCATCAGAGATCCTTGTTCATGAGATAAGATGGGGCAGAGAGTGGAAAAGGAGAAGCTGTACCTTCCTGGGTTTCAGCCAAGTGTTCTTGCAGCTCCTGATTACAGGCACGCCACTCATCTGTCTGATCCTTACTCTTCCTCCACTCCAGCTCCAGGACTTGACACTTTGTGGCCAAGGCCTCTGCCCTCTTCTCAGAACTCTGGAGCTTCAAACGCAGATCTGACCTTTCAGCCTCCAGCATGTGCAGAGAGTCCCTCAAGCTCTGCTCGCCTGCTCGAGACTCCTCCAGGGCCTGCAGCAGCTGCTGCTCTTGAGTTGTCTGGGCAGCCTCCTTCTCCAGCACTGCTTCCTGCAGGGCCTGGATCTGGAACACGGATGCACAGAGTGTCAGGGACAGGGCTGCTCCTCAGGCAGCAGAGAGGGCTGTACGGCCAGGAACGAAGGAACACACACAAAACACACCAGAAACAAGAGGTACAAAGCCAAGGATTGCAATGGAGAAGAGTAAACTCCAGAAATGGAGAGGGGAGGCCATGGGAATGTTTGAGGGTGCAGCTCCAGAACACCAGATGAACTGGCTGAGGCAGAGGCACCTGACAGAACCACCTCTGTGTCCCCACATTGCTCAGTGCCCAGCACAGGCACAAACTCCATCAGGGACTACACTGGCAACAGAGGGATGGAGAAGCTCAAAGCAGTCTGCTGCTTCTCCTCAGAGAGTTCATGCTGGGACCCAGGAGAGAACAGGGCAGGAGACACCAGATCCAGCCTTGACCTCAAAGTGTGGCATCTCTGGGCAGAGCACAGGAGCAGCTTGTGCTGCTGGGAGGGAATCCAGTAGGGTTTAAGCAAGCTGGACATGGTATTGTATGTCCCTGGAGACAAGGACTCCAGTGCATAAGTCACCTGGTTCTTGAGCTCCTGCACTTCTCCCTTGTGATCTGAAAGGACCTGCTCAGTTTGGTGAAGAGCAGAACGGAGCTCTGACACCTCGTTCTGCTGGGCAAGGTTTGTTTCTTCCAGGGTTCTGATCCTCCGGTCCTTCTCTTCCAGACACACAGTCAGCCTGAAAGAGAAAACATGCAACTCATTCCTACATGGTATTACATTCCATAACATCTTAGGGCTGCAGCCACCTGGGCAGAACTGTTCTGTCTAAAGAGCTGTGTCTGAACAGCTCGGCTGCTTGTTCCCATTGCAGTCACACCCCAGCACATGCCCACTATGCTTTCATCCATGGAAAAAAAGTCACAAAGTCTCTAAATGCCCTCTCCTTTTTGAGTTAGGAATGTGAAGAGAAACATAAAGTCTTGAAAGGAAGACCTAGCTTAAGACTGCATTTTTTTTAGACTAACAAGACTCCAAGGGACAGGTTTTGTCAAAAAGGCAGAGACATTTACTTCCCCCAGATTGTATGTCCAGATAGGACCAGCAGCAAGTGACAGCCAGGGGATCTCTGGGCAGTTCCCCAAGGTTTGCCAGAACCCAGGTTCCTTTCAGCTGGACAAACAAAGGCTGAGAACAGAAGTGCCAACAGGGGCTTGCCACACATACTGCCATCCTTCCACATCCTTTCAGAACCACCCTGTGCCATTCAAGACTGGCAGCACTTTATGGGCTGCAGGAGCCTACCCAGCCTTTCTATTCCTTCTTGCCTGCTTTGGCCACTCAGTGCCACCTGTGACGGTGCAGGGTGGCAGGGACCCTGCCTGAGCCTCTGCAGGCACCTCTTGGCACTGTCTGAGGAAGGAGCCAACAGAGGGCCACAAGAGACATTGGTATTCCTTGGGTGCCTCAGAGGGGAATCTGCCTTCCCTGCCCAATCATGGCCTTCAGATGGTTGTGCCAAGCACAGGGATCAGGATGCCAGGCTGATACACATCCCAAAGGTTTCAAACGCCCGCTCCCAGGGTGGAGCTGATAGTTGCATCCAGCTCATTATATCTCACCTCAGCAAGCTAAGGGAGATCTTGCTTTTTCCCTCTCCAGGGAGAGGGAAAGAAAGGCAGACTTTGTCTCCCTTCAGTGAGAAGCAGTGACTGGGAAAGGGCACCCAAAGAACAGCATTCAGAGAATCAGCTTTGTGACAGGGAGGTGTCTGGTGTTCCAGCATCGCTGTCCATCTCCCAGACAGCCTTGGGAGTCACAGCAGAGCATGGCAAGCCATGACAAGATGATGCTGAAGTGCCACACTGAGGCCTACATGTGGAAGGACAGGTCTTTGCCCACAACACCTCTGAAATCCCACAACTGGAAGCAGATTCCCTCTGGAACACTGGAGGAAGAGCAAAATCTCACCTCGTGATCTCTTTCTCTAAGGAGTGTTGGTACTTCGGAAGGATGTTGTATGTCTTGTATTTCTCCTCCAATTTCTCCAGGTTTTCCTGCCCCTCCTGACACTGCTCTTCCTGCTGCAGCAGGAAATTGATGTGTTCCTGCCTGGCAGAAAGCTCTTGTGTCGGGGCCTGCAGGAACAGACAGGGAAAGAGCACAAACAAGCAATAAGGAGCAGGGAAGGAGGATTCAGAGAGCTGGCAGAAGCAGCAAGCAGAGACACAGCTGCCCTGAAGGTAAAAGCTGTGCTGAGCGGTGGAGATCATGGAGGGGCCAGAACTGGAACACCAAGCTGGTGACACCAGCAAGGCAGTGCTGGACCACAAGGGAAAATATTTGGCTGGTGAAGTGCTGCCTCATTCCAAGCTCTCGAGCTTCCTGGAAGAGCTCAGGGATGTGTCCCCTCAGACTGCAGGGCTGGCCCTGAGGCAGTGACTCCCAAAGACTTTGCAGCCTGCCCCAACTCAGGAATTGCAGCTCAGCTCTTCCTCCCCTCCCTGGGAATTCTTTCAGCCCACTACTTTGACAATGCCACAAAAGGAACCTGCTGCAAGGTGTCTCACTGGTACAGAACACCAGAAGGGGAGATGTCCAGGGGCTCAGGTACCTCAGCTCTTGCAGCCTTTGCCCCTGGCAGAGGTGCTCCAGCCCTCACAGCATCTTCTAATCATCCTCACGGCCTCCTTTGGGCCAGGAGCCCTCTGTTCCCTCCCCAGGCATGTCCCCACGGCAGCACCGACTGTGAAAGCCTTTTAGTCTCAAAGGGAGCCATTCCTCATGGGACAGCTCTGGCCCAGCCCGACCCCACTGGGCAAGGGACAGGGAGAGCAGCAGCTTTCTCACTAACCTGCCGGGTCTCCACCTGTCCCATGGTAGTTGGAGTGTTTAAACCTCAATGTTCAAGGGCAATGGCCTTTGCACGGTTCAAACCCCAACCTCCAAAGGCTGGAGCCCTTCGTAGGGTCAAAGGCCCTTTTGTCCTTGGGCCTTTGGCCTTTGCAGTTTACAGTCCCCGCTATGCAAGGCCTGGGTCAAGTATCAATATCCAAAGCCAAAAGCCACAAGACGCTCGCAGGTGCAGGGTTGAAACCCCAATGTCCAGCCTCTGTTGACGGTTGCCAGGATCCAACAGCCAGCATTCCACAGAATGTTGACTGTTGCCATGGTGCAAACCCCAACATTCCAGGGGCTCTTGCAAAACCCCTCCCCGGACTCTCCCCCATCCCAGCTCCCTGCTGACCCCAGCTCCTTCACCACCACCCCTGTGTCCCCACAGCCCTGCTGGACAGCTGGGCAGGGGCCTGGCTCATGACCTGTGTTCAAAGTTGCTGGTCCAAACACCATCATTTTTATGGCTCAGCATTCCCAAGACTGCAGGGTTTGACTCGAATGCTCTTTATGGATGTGCTTAGTTGCTGTTGTTGTGGCTTTGTGCACATGGGATCTGAGTTACAGGAATTCTTCTGCCTTCCCTGACAAAGGGTAGATGGAAGAAAAAACCTCAGAGGTTCTTGGTGTTTAAACATATTCAGGTCGAGTAAAACTCCAGGTTTGGAAAAGCCACATGAGGACACAAAATGGAGCCTGGGATCTTTTTTCATTGCTGGGAGCAATGTTTTCCACACTGTAGCACAGCACCCAGTGCCCCTGTGCCCGTGGCAGGTGACAGTTCCCGAGCTGGCAGTGAGACTGTGCCAGTCTCCCACTCAGCACAGCCCAGGGCTGCGGCGGCTCACGGCGGTCACGGCCTCGGCCACCTGCCCTCAGGCCCCTGTTCTGCCAAGACACACACCAAAACCTCTTGTGCCACAGCAGCCCGCCCTGCTGGAGGCACAGCAGAGAGCCGAGTGCCAGCACCTGCTGCAAGGGTGGCCTGTCAGTGCCCGGGCTGTGTCCCAGGCAGACGGGTGACACCCAGCCTGCCCCGAGCAGCACCGCCTGCTCTGGCACACATCGCTGCCGCTGTGTGCTGGGCTCAGAGCAGCAGCAGCGTCAGGCTCAGCACAAAGTTCTCCTCAGCACCCCTGCAGCTCACACTGGTGCCCCAGCAGCACTCAGAAGGTCACTGTGCTACTGAGGGGGGCAATATGCATTCAATTCAAGTGAGCTCCCTTATTCAAATGCAGAGCAGTGACACCAGACAGACTTGGAACCTCCCACAGCTGCAGCTCCCAAGCCCTCTTAGGATGGAAGCCATGAAAAGTGACTTTACACCACCAAGACTGGAATTCTTTTCCAATCCAGTTCCATTGTTCCCAATTACTTTTCAAACTTCAGCGGGTAAAGGTGTTTTCTTCCCCTTCCCTGGCACTCTTGTTTGCACCCACCCTTGAGCCTGGATACAGCTCAGGGCCCAGGACACATGACCTTGGGCTGCACCAAGTGCCTCTGGGGTCCCTTTGTCATCTTCTTCATTGATTCTTTCCTGCTGAGGCCACATATCAGATAACAGCTGTTGACCAGTTGCTGCTGCTGATAGAGAAGACGGACTGCGAAAGGGGTTCCACTTTGGGTACATCCCCTGCTCTTGTGCTCAGTGCATTTATGAGAACTTGGGCATCTCTGCGGTTTAAAATGCCCAATCCTGTCCTGCTGATTCCAGTCACATCTCTTCTTGTTCCTTTTGGAAAAGGGTGGCTTTGCCCATGTAACCCAGGGAACCATCCTGCACAAGAGGAACTTAGGAATGGTGAGCAGGTTGGCTTAAATGCAGAAATAATAATCTGCCTCACTAATTGCACCTGTTTGACAGACCAAGATGGATCAAACAAAAGCTGCTGCTAACCTGTGTCTTTCATCACTTGGTCCAATTTCCAAAATTTGTGGAGGTAGAATTTTCTCACCCTCTCTGATCAGGGAAATCTCTGATTGGGTTCCAAGAATATCTGATGTGAATTTAAATGACACTCCCATGTTACACTGTCCCCAATGTCACGTCCCAGAAACAGATTACAGGGTAAAATTGTACAAACAATCCCCTTTTCAGAGGGGCAAACTTTGATTTCTGTCACTGCTGGTTTTGCTGTGTCAGGCCTAGAACTCTGGGATGGCTCTTTTTATGCAGATGCATTAATCCCCCAGGAGCTTATTTTCATTTCATCTGCTGCCACTCCCTTATGCCATGCTATTTTATTACCAGCTTCATCCTTATCACAGCTCCATTCCGTGTCTGGACATGCTTCAGCTCCTTAATGACTAAATTTAAAACAGTAGGCTGAGGGTGCTTTTTTCCTCCATGTTGAAGCTTTGTGCCCTTGGGCCTTTAGTCAAGGTCAATTCCACCCTTGTCTCTATTTCTATTGCATAGTCTGGGCAATTTCTTTTGTCCCATCTTCAGATTTCCAAAGAGTGAGAAGACGAAGACCGGTAATAACAGAAATGTGTTCAACCTTGGCGGTCTGAGACAATACAGTGGGGAGGGAAGAGAGAGGGGCAGCCCGTGCCTGCCACTGCGCAGGAGTTCAGATCTGCCACGAAGAGCAGACACAAGAGATGGAACGATTGACTCTTTTTGTCCCTGCTTTGAAGCATGAACTGGACAGGCTGCAAGTAGAGAAAGAATGACTGGAGTGTCACATCAAACTTCTTCAGGAATCACTTACAGCCTCTGAAACCTGAGCAAATCCAGCGACAGGAATTGTTTCCTCCAAGAACAACTGCAGACTGTCATGTTCATCATCCAAAGTACAAATGATGAACTGAAAAATCAGGGGAACAAAATGGAGATGCTCCAGAAAGAGGCCGAAGAGGGGAAAGTTGTGCAGGAGAAACTCACTGGTATCACTGCCATCCTGTCAGAGAGGGAGAAAGAAATAAAGATTTACCAAGACAAGATGGCAATGCTGGAAAAGCAGAATGAAATGTATTTGACTAACTTGCAAAGCAAGAAGGAAAGAGCACAACAAGGGCAAGCTGAGAGGGAAGCCATACAGGAAGAAGTGGAACGTGTGGCTGCTGCTTTGGAGCAGACACAAAGAAGAGAACTCGAATGCAGAGACGAGGCCCAAGATCTGAAAGTTGCACTTTGATGAGAATGAAATGGCCAAAGGGACTGTGGTGAAAGAATTAGTCGTCCTTCAGAAAATGGTTTCAGAGAGGGACACAGACTGATTTTATCACCAGGTAGGCCCTGGCATTGATCCTCAGTGCACTCAAACATCCAGGAAAGATTCCAGTGATGTTTCCCACCAAGAGGTGGCAATAGAGATTCCCATCAGTACATGAGCAGCTTGGGCAAAGCAGCCAGGGCTGCAGCCTCGTCGGTCTGTGTGGCTCCAGCAGAGACCATTCACCTGCGAGAATGTCTCCTGGCAGGCCCGCAGAGACTGACACAGCTCTGGAGTTTGCTGTTCCAATCAGCTCAGGTCCAAAAGCTGCCCATGGGGAACTGGTTCTCTCAGCACAGGTTTCCTGTAGAGGAGCAGCTGCAGCATCGTGGGGCTCCTGCCTTGTGCCCTCCCCACACACTGGTTATGTTGAGCTGTGGGAAATGTTTGTTGTGTTTGTCTTTTGAAGCATTTCTTATATATTACTTTGTCATAAAAACTTCTTTCAGGAAACAATTAGACATTTTAAAATATTTTAATAAAAATTTTTTCATATGAAAGTTACACTTGTTTTATGTTTGACACAATGAGTATGTTCGAAACTGTCGTGGGATTTTCCTCTTGAGGGCAGAGCTATTCTGTGTGAGCAGAAATGGGAATCTGAGATGTTCATTGTAGTTTTGATGTAAATTCTCTCCCCGCCAGTAACTGCCCATGTCATTAGTTAACAAAAGAAGTAGCCAACTACCACCAATTCCTTCTTGATCTTTTTGGGTGGGGGAAACTGGGGAAAGGTGGATTGGGAAACAGGCTTGGACGGTCTCTTTTTTTCTTGGGGACTACACACACTTCTGGCAGTGTGTGTACTGCTGTAGGAGAGAGGCCATTGCTGCTCCTCCTTGCTGCTACTGTGGAGTAAGCCAGTTTTTCCCCTGCCACTGCTGTTTCTCCTGGTTTCGGCATTGGGGTCCCGGTCTCCGCTTCAGGCTCACCCACACCTGCAGTGTCCTGGCCTGCCTGCCCTGACTGCAGCAGCGACCCAGGAGAGAGAGGTCACTGCTGCTTTCTGGGACACGCTGCGGCTGTCTGTTTTCCAGCTTTCCTTCTTCATTTGGGACAAGGGACACAGGGGGAGAGACAGAATTCCTCTGAGTGCTCACCGCTCGTCTGTCTCGCTGGAGAGGGACTGGGAGCTCATCCTGCAGCCAGCCGGGCTGTGACACTGACACTGCCCATAAGTATAACTTTTCTCCAGGAGGAAACCTGCTGGTTTGGTTGTTGTTGTGTTTTGGGGTTTTTTTCTCTTGTGTTGGGGAAGCAGTTTGTTCTGGTCTGTTTACAGTTATACCTATACCTACACATATATCAGTTAAGAACAGTTATCCTTCTTATATCCATTTTCTGATTAAAGATACCTTTCCTCAATTTGATAAAGGGTGATGTGATTATTGTGGAGGAAATCCCCTCCCCGGTTTGTGGGTAAACATTTTGGCTCTTCCCCTCAAACTAAGACATATGTTGGATCCCAGCATGGGGCTTGTGAACAAAGAAGGATAACTGTTCTGTTGCCACCATGTGCGTGTTGAGTTTCGGTTCCATCAGGACCATCCTGTAGAATATTTTGGCTTTTTCTGGTACAAATTCATGCCAAAAGGAGCAGCTGGTTTAAGTCTTATCAACAAATCAATGAGTAAAACTCAAATAGCCACAATTATTATTGAGTTCTTACTTTGGATTTATGATGCTATGAATTCAATGCCTGTGGGTGTCATTTGGATGGTGTTCTCAAGGCTGCATTCCTGCCCTAATCTCAGTTGTTACCTCTGGGCATTTAGTGATAATAGTACTGACCCTTGGGAAGGAACAAAGGGGAGTGTTTTCTCCCAACCCTTCGTCCACTTCCCCTTCAGCTCTGCTACAACAGCTTTTGAGATGGTTAAATTCTCCCTGGATGCCAGAGATATCTTGCTCTTTATGGTTTTTCTGCAAGGTTGTATCCCTGTGGCCTACAGTATGTTTGAAGGTAGGGCCAGGGTTTTTTGAGAACGCATTCAGAAGCCCAACCCAGTTAAGGGGGAAAAGGAAGAGAGTAAAACACCTGCTGTCACAGTGAAGAGGGAGAAGGAAGAGGGTAAAATCTCTGACGTCACAATGACGCAGGACGGGGCTAAAAAAAGGGAAGAGGGTCAAACGCCTGACGTCACAGTGATGCAGGACGAGGCTATACCAGGAGGACAGTCCAAGCCTATGGAAGTTGCCCCTATCCAGAAAAGGAGATATAAGAGCAAATCAGTCCCTCCAGTGGATGGTGAGGGGGCTGCTGCACCTTCACATCAAGCAAACCCAGAGCCTGAGATCATCACCGAGTCATTGCCATTTGACAACCTCTGTGGTTTGCGGAAAGACATTGGTCGACACCTGGGCGAGCCCATCCTGACTTGGTTGATCCGAGTTTGGGACCTCATGGGTGAAACCTTACAACTGGATGGTGCTGAAGCCAGGTTTTTAGGGGCTCTGGCCCAGGATGTGGCTATTGAACAGGTGTTTGTGAGGGAATCAAAGCCCCTTTCACTCTGGGCACGACTTCTAATGAGTGTAAGAGAGAAGTTTGTTTATAGAGAAATCCTGCAGGAAGGAACATCACATTAAGAAGACTTGGAAGAAGGAATTCTACATCTGAGGGAAATGATGGAAGTGCTTTTTGGAAGGGGTGGGCAAACCAATAATGACCCTGACAAGGTCAGATGCACACCACAGATGTGGTGGAACCTTTCACACACGGGACCAGCTGAATACACCAATTTTCTGGCATCCATGTATAGAGAAGAGAACCAAGAAACGGTGGGCGCTGTAGCAAATAAGCTGCGGATATATGAAGGCATGACCCACAGCCCAATGCAGGCCCGTATTTCTGCTGTAGAGACATTGGTTGAGAGTCTCAAGATGCTGCCTGCAGAGGTAAAAGCGATCAGAGAGGAAATTAGGGAAAGTCTCCAAGTGGCACCAGTGCGAATGAGAACCTCTGAAGTCAGAGCCAGACGCCCCCCAGCCAGAGGAAGTGGACAGACCTCACGAACTGAGATGTGGTACTTCCTGGCCAAACAGGGAGAAGACATGGGACGGTGGGATGGGAAACCCACCCGTGCCCTTGCAGCCCAAGTACAAGAACTGAAGGAGAATGGAAGAAGGTCAGTGAGAGTAAGTGCAGTCCCAGTTTCCCATGGGCAAGAATCTGACCCACTGGATGGCACCTCCCAGGTGTACTCATCGAGAAATGTTCTGACCGCTATGACCAAGACCAGTGTTAGGGGGGCCCTGCCTCTAGCCAGGTAGAGGCACAGGACAACCGTGTCTATTGGACTGTGTGGATTCGATGGCCTGGCACATCAGACCCACAAAGGTATAAGGCTTTGGTTGATACCAGCGCTCAATGCACATTGATGCCATCAGGACATGTGGGCTCAGAAACTATTTCTATCTCTGGGGTGACAGGGGGATCTCAAGAGTTGACTGTGCTAGAAGCTGAAGTGAGCTTGACAGGGAGAGATTGGCAGAAACACCCCATTGTGACTGGTCCAGCCGCCCCATGTATCCTGGGCATTGACTACCTCAGGAATGGATATTTTAAGGAGCCAAAGGGGCATAGATGGGCTTTTGGAATAGCCACGGTAGAGACAGAAGGGATTGAACAATTGAACTCATTGTCAGGTCTCTCAGAAAGTCCTTCTGCTGTCGGACTGTTGAAAGTTGAGGAACAGCAGGTGCCAATCGCCACCACAACAGTGCACCGTCGACAATACCAAACAAACCACGATGCTGTGATCCCCATCCATAAGATGATCCATGAACTGGAGAGCCAAGGGGTGGTCAGCAAAACCCACTCACCCTTCAACAGCCCCATCTGACCTGTACATAAGTCTGATGGAGAATGGAGATTGACTGTGGACTATCGTGGCTTGAATGAAGTTACCCCACCGCTGAGTGCCGCTGTGCCGGACATGCTGGAGCTCCAGTATGAGCTGAAGTCCAAGGCAGCAAAGTGGTATGCCACTACTGACATTGCTAATGCGTTCTTCTCCATTCCTCTGGCACCAGAGTGCAGGCCACAGTTCACCTTCACCTGGAGGGACGAGCAGTACACCTGGAACTGACTGCCCTAGGAGTGGAAACACAGTCCCACCATCTGTCATGGACTGATCCAGACTGCACTGGAAATGGGTGAGGCTCCAGAACACCTGCAATACATTGATGACATCATTGTGTGGGGGGACACAACAGAAGAGGTTTTTCAAAAAGGAAAGAAAATCATCCAGAAGCTTCTGGGAGCTGGCTTTGCCATCAAACGGAGTAAGGTTAAGGGACCAGCCTGAGATCCAGTTCCTGGGAGTGAAGTGGCAGGATGGACGCCGTCAGATTCCAACAGAAGTCATCAATAAGATCACAGCAATGTCTCCATCCACCTGCAAAAAGGAAACACAGGCCTTTCTGGGTGCCATAGGGTTCTGGAGGATGCATATCCCAGCATACAGTCAGATCGTAAGCCCTCTCTACTTGGTAACCCGTAAGAAGAATGATTTCCACTAGGGTCCTGAGCAGCAACAAGCCTTTGACCAGATTAAGCAGGAGATTGCTCAGGCTGTAGCCCTTGGGCCAGTCAGGACAGGACCAGACATACAGAACATGCTCTACTCCACTGCCGGGAATAATGGCCCATCTTGGAGCCTTTGGCAGAAGGTGCCTGGTGAGACTCGAGGCCGACCACTTGGATTCTGGAGCCGAGGCTACAGAGGATCCGAAGCCAACTACACCCCAACAGAGAAAGAGATCCTAGCTGCCTTTGAAGGAGGTCAAGCCGCCTCAGAGGTGATTGGCACGGAAGCACAGCTCTTCCTGGCACCTCGACTACCAGTGCTGAAGTGGATGTTGGCAGGACAGGCTGCCTCTGCACATCACGTCACTGATGCCACCTGGAACAAGTGGATTGCCCTGATTACGCAGCATGCTCGTATGGGAAAACCAAATTCCCCTGGGATCCTGGAAATCATCATGAACTGGCCTGAAGGTGAAAATTTTGGTCTAGCAGAAAAAGAGGAAGAGCAGGTGACACGTGTGGAAGAAGCTCCACCATACAATCAGTTGCCAAAAGAGAAAATACTCTACGCCCTTTTCACTGATGGCTCCTGTTGCATTGTAGGGACCAACTGCAAATGGAAAGCAGCTGTATGGAGTCCCACCCGACAAGTTGCAGAAGCTACTGAAGGAGAAGGTGGGTTGAGTCAGTTTGCAGAGCTTAAAGCCGTGCAGTTGGCCCTGGACATTGCTGAACGAGAGAAATGGCCAAAGCTTTACCTCTACACTGTGTCATGGATGGTGGCCAATGCTCTCTGGGGATGGTTAGACCGATGGAAGAAAACAAATTGGAAACACAGAGCGAAACCCATCTGGGCTGCCGATATATGGCAAGACATTGCCACCCGAGTAGAGAAGCTGATTGTGAGAGTCCGCCACGTAGACGCACACGTGCCCAAAAATCGGGCCAATGAGGAACATCTCAACAACCAACAGGCAGACCGAGCTGCGCAAGTGAAAGTATCACAGACAGATCTGGACTGGCAGCACAAGGGAGAGCTGTTCCTGGCTTGATGGGCCCGTGATGCCTCGGGCCATCAGGGCAGAGATGCCACTTATAAATGGGCACGAGACCGAGGGGTGGATTTCACCATGGACATTATCTCTCAGGTTATCCATGGCTGCGAGACATGTGCTGCCATTAAGCAGGCTAAGAGAGTGAAGCCCCTGTGGTATGGTGGACGCTGGGATAAGTATAAGTATGGGGAGGCCTGGCAGGTTGACTACATCACACTGCCACAGACCCGCCAAGGCAAGCGCTATGTGTTCACCATGGTGGAAGCAACCACAGGGTGGCTGGAGACACACCCAGTGCCTCACTCCACTGCCCGGAACACCATCCTAGGCCTGGAAAAACAAGTCCTGTGGCGACATGGCACCCCAGAGCGAATTGAGTCAGATAATAGAACTCATTTCAAGAACAGCTTAGTCACCACCTGGACGAGAGAGCACGACATTGAGTGGGTGTATCATATCCCCTACCATGCACCAGCTGCCGGGAAAGTTGAACGGTGTAATGGACTGTTAAAAACCACTTTGAAGGCGTTGGGTGGAGGGACTTTCAAACACTGGGATCAACATTTGGCAAAGGCCACATGGCTAGTCAACACTAGAGGCTCAGTCAGTCAAACTGGTCCTGCCCAATCAGAACCCCTTCACACTGTAGATGAAGTCCCCGTAATACACCTGACAGGTATGCTAGAGAAAACAGTCTGGATCAACCCTGCCTCAGGCAAAGGCAAACCCATTCGTGGGATTGTCTTTGCTCAAGGATCTGGTTCCACATGCTGGGTGATGCAGAAAGATGGAGAGACACAATGTATACCTCAAGGGGAACTTATCTCTGGCTAAACTACTCATACTACTGTATCTGTAAACATTTATATATTTGAAAAGTTTAAGTTTCAGGTGGAGGAGTCTTGGCATGGAAGAGAATTTAGGGGTGGAAAATGTTGTAGTTTGGAATTATTATGTAAATTCTCTCCCCTGCCACTAACTGCCAGTGCCATTAATTAACAAAAAGAAGTAGTTAACTGCTACCTTCTTCTTCTTGATCGGTTGGGTGGGGGCAGGTTGTCTCTTTTGTTTTTGGGGACACTTTTCCATTCTTAGCTCGGCGGAACACAGGAGTGGGGTGTGTGTGCTGGGGAGAGGAGAAGCCATCTCCTGGCTGCTGCTGCCTGCCCCGGACTGCTCCTGGCTGCTGCTGCTGCTGCTGCTGCTCCTGGCTGCTGCTGCTGCTGCTGCTGCTTCTTGGTGAGCCGCTTGTTTTCTCCTTGCCATGGCTGTTCTCCTGGTTCCTGCATCTGGGGTCCCGGTTTCTGCTCCAGTCTCACAACTACTTGCAGCATCACGGCCTGCCCGCCCCGGCTGGGGCAGCGACCTGGGAGACAGAACTTGCAGCTGCTTTTCCAGGACACGCAGACGTTCGTTCCTTCTAGATTTCCCTTCTTCATTTGGGACAACAGAGAGAGAGACAGAGTTCATCTGGGAACTCACCCTGCCGCCAGCTGGGCTGTGACACTGATACTGCCATAAGTATAACTTTTCTCCAGGAGGAAACCTGCTGGTATTTGGGGCTTTGTTGTTTTTTTTTCTCTTGTGGTATTGGGGAAGCGGTTTGCTCTGGTCTGTTTACATATATATATATATCTGTTAAGAACAGTTGTCCTTCTTGTATTAAAGTTCCTTTTCTTAAATTTGACAAAGAGTGGCGTGATTATTGTGGAGGAGGCCCCCCTCGCCTGCTTGTGGGTAAACATTTTGGTTTTTCCCCTCCAACCAAGACACATGGGACAGGTGGAGACCTGGCAGGTCAGTGAGAAAGCTGCTGCTCTCCCTGTCCCTTGCCCAGTGGGGTCTGGCTGGGCCTGGGCTGTCCCACGAGGAACCATTCCCTTTGGCAATAACAAGGGACTCACAGTCGGTGCTGTGGGGACAGGCCTGGAAGGGAAGAGATGGCTCCTGGCCATCCCAGAGGACACCCACAGCTCCTCCTGTGTCACTGTCATGGTGCAGGCCATGGGCACTAACGAGGGAGCAGCTTCTCTTTGCCTTCCATCACCCCAGTTTGCAGTTCAGCCTCAGCACTTGCAGGAGACTCCAATGGGTTTCTCCCAGCAATCTCCCAGGTGATTCCCCATGGCCCAAAGGAGGCCATGAGGATGATTAGAAGATGCTGTGAGGGCTGGAGCACCTCTGCCAGGGGCAAAGGCTGCAAGAGTTGAGGTATCGGAGTCCCTGGGCATCTCCCCTTCTGGTGTTCTGTACCAGTGAGACACCTTGCAGCAGGCTCCTATTATGCCATTGTCAAAATAGTGGGCTGAAAGAATTCCCAGGGAGGGGAGGCAGAGCTGAGCTGCAATTGCTGAGCTGGGGCAGGCTGCAAAGTCTTTGGGAGTCACTGCCTCAGGGCCAGCCCTGCAGTCTGAGGGGACTCATCCCTGAGCTCTTTCAGGAAGCTCAAGGGCTTGGAATGAGGCAGCACTTCACCAGCAAAATATTTTCCCTTGTGGTCCAGCACTGCCTTGCTGGTGTCACCAGCTTGGTGTTCCAGTTCTGGCCCCTCCATCATCTCCACCGCTCAGCACAGCTTTTACCTTCAGTGCAGCTGTGTCCCTGCTTGCTGCTTCTGCCAGCTCTCTGGAGCCTCCTTCCCTGCTCCTTATTGCTTGTTTGTGCTCTTTCCCTGTCTGTTCCTGCAGGCCCCGACACAAGAGCTTTCTGCCAGGCAGGAACACATCAATTTCCTGCTGCAGCAGGAAGAGCAGTGTCAGGAGGGGCAGGAAAACCTGGAGAAACCGAAGCAGAAATACAAGACATACAACATCCTTCCGAAGTACCAACACTCCTTAGAGGAAGAGATCACGAGGTGAGATTTTGCTCTTCCTCCAGTGTTCCAGAGGGAATCTGCTTCCAGATGTGGGATTTCAGAGGTGTTGTGGGCAAAGACCTGTCCTTCCATGTGTAGGCCTCAGTGTGGCACTTCAGCATCATCTTGTCATGGCTTGCCATGCTCTGCTGTGACTCCCAAGGCTGTCTGGGAGATGGACAGCGATGTTGGAACACCAGACACCTCCCTGTCACAAAGCTGATTCTCTGAATGCTGTTCTTTGGGTGCCCTTTCCCAGTCACTGCTTCTCACTGAAGGGAGACAAAGTCTGCCTTTCTTTCCCTCTCCCTTGAGAGGGAAAAAGCAAGATCTCCCTTAGCTTGCTGAGGTGAGATATAATGAGCTGGATGCAACTATCAGCTCCACCCTGGGAGCGGGCGTTTGAAACCTTTGGGATGTGTATCAGCCTGGCATCCTGATCCCTGTGCTTGGCACAACCATCTGAAGGCCATGATTGGGCAGGGAAGGCAGATTCCCCTCTGAGGCACCCAAGGAATGGGCTCTTGTGTCCCTGCCTGGACATACAATCTGGGGGAAGCAAATGTCTCTGCCTTTTTGACAAAACCTGTCCCTTGGAGTCTTGTTAGTCTAAAAAAATTGCAGTCTTAAGTTATGTCTTCCTTTCAAGGGCATTTAGAGACTTTGTGACTTTTTTTCCATGGATGAAATTATAGTGGGCACATGCTGGGGTGTGACTGCAATGGGAACAAGCAGCCGAGCTGTTCAGACACAGCTCTTTAGACAGAACAGTTCTGCCCAGGTGGCTGCAGCCCTAAGATGTTATGGAATGTAATACCATGTAGGAATGAGTTGCATGTTTTCTCTTTCAGGCTGACTGTGTGTCTGGAAGAGAAGGACCGGAGGATCAGAACCCTGGAAGAAACAAACCTTGCCCAGCAGAACGAGGTGTCTGAGCTCCGTTCTGCTCTTCACCAAATTGGGCAGGTCCTTTCAGATCGCAAGGGAGAAGTGCAGGAGCTCAAGAACCAGGTGACTTATGCACTGGAGTCCTTGTCTCCAGGGACATACAATACCATATCCAGCTTGCTTAAACCCTACTGGATTCCCTCCCAGCAGCACACGCTGCTCCTGTGCTCTGCCCAGAGATGCCACACCTTGAGGTCAAGGCTGGATCTGGTGTCTCCTGCCTGTGTTTGTCCCTGTTCTCTCCTGGGTCCCAGCATGAACTCTCTGAGGAGAAGCAGCAGACTGCTTTGAGCTTCTCCATCCCTCTGTTGCCAGTGCAGTCCCTGATGGAGTTTGTGCCTGTTCTGGGCACGGAGAAATGTGGGGACACAGAGGTGGTTCTGTCAGGCCGCGGAAGGTGCCTCTGCCTCAGCCAGTTCATCTGGTGTTCTGGAGCTGCACCCTCAAACATGCCCATTGCCTCCCCTCTCTGTGTTTTGAGTTTATTGTTCCCCATTGCACTCCTTGGCTTTGTGCCTCCTGTTTCTGGTGTGTTTTGTGCTGGAAGAAATTTCTCCTTCATTCCTGGCCGTACAGCCCTCTCTGCTGCCACAGGAGCAGCCCTGTCCCTGACACTCTGTGCATCCATGTTCCAGATCCAGACCCTGCAGGAAGCAGTGCTGGAGAAGGAGGCTGCCCAGGCAACTCCACAGGAGAAGCTGCTGCAGGTCCTGGAGGAGTCTCCAGCAGGTGAGAGGAGCTTGAGGGACTCTCTGCACACCCTGGACGCTGAAAGGTCTGAGCTGTGTTTGAGGCTCCACAGATCCAAGAAGAGAGCAGAGCCCTTGGCCACAAAGTGTCAAGTCCTGGACCTGCATTTGGAGCTGAAGGAGAGTCAGGCTCAGACACACCACTGGTGTACCCGCAGTCAGGAGCTGCACAAACACTTGGCTGAGAGCTGGCAAGGGTTAGCTTCTCCCTTTCCCACCCACTGCTCCATCCTGTGTAAGCCATGGGGATCTCTGATGCCACAGAGTGGAAAAGTGCAGTGCCTGGGGATGGGAGAGGGAAAAAACAACCAGCAGGACACTTCTCCATAGTGTTGGTCAATCAACAGTGTCATAGTCAGTCTTCATTTTGGCTTCCTCTTCCTTTTCCTTGTCCTCTTGGACATTGGGCATTGGAACCTACCAAGGGCAACAGACCTTGGACATTTGGCATTAGACCCAGTAAAGGCAACTGCCCTTGGACACTGGGCATTGAACCCTACAGAGGCCCAGACCCCTTGGACATTGGGCATTAGACCATAGAAAGGCCAAAAGCCCTTGGTCGTTGGGCCTTGGACCCTAGAAAAGTAAACAGGTTGTGGACACTGGGCATGGGGCCATAGAAAGGCCAACAGCTCTTGGACATTGGGCATTCAAGTCCACTTAGATTACTGATCTTGGACATTGGGCATTCAATCCCACTTAGATTACTGACCTTGGACATTGGGCATTCAATCCCACTTACGCTACTGACCTTGGACATTGGGCATTGAATGCTAAAAATTGCGCTGGACACTACAAAGGGAAACAGCCCTAGGACATTGGGCATTGGACCCCACTTTGGCCGCTGCCCTTAGATACTGACCACTGAACCCTAGAAAGGCCAATGGCACTTGGACATTGAGCATTAGATCGTATAAAAGGTGAAAATCTTTTGGACATTGGGCATTAGACTACACAAAGGCCAACAGCTCTTGGAGACTGGACCCTTCTTAGAGCTCTGCCCTTAGACATTGGGTATTGAACCCTGCAAATGTCAACAACCCTTGGACATTGGACATTTGACCACACAGAGGCCAAAAGCCCTTGGACGTTGGGCATTCGACTGTACAAAGGCCAAAAGCCCTTGGATATTGCGCATTGTACATTGAACTATAAAAATCTGAACAGTCATTAGACATTGGGCATTGGGCCCTACAAAGGCAATGGCCCTTGGAAAGTGCACAATGGAACAGGAAAAGGCACTGCCTTTGGACATTGGGCACTGGCCCCCAGAAAGGCCAACAGCACGTGGACATTGGACATTGGACCAGACACAGGCCAAAGGCCATGGACATTGGGCACTGGACCCTGAAATGGGCAACGGTCCTTTGACTTTGGGCATTGAACCCCACAAATGCCAACAACCCTTGGGCATTGGGTATTGGACCATGCAAAGGCCAACAGCCCATGGACATTGGGCATTGGACCACTCAAAAGCCAACGCTCCAAGAACATTGGGCATTGGACCCTATCAAGGACAATGGCTCTTGGACATTGGGCACTGGACCCTGAAAAGGTCAGTAGCCCTTGGACACTGGGCATTGAACCACTCAAAGCCCAATGGTCTTTGAACACTGGACATTGGACCCTACAAAGGCCAAAAGCCCTTGGACATTGGGTATTGCACTGAATAAAGGCTAAAAGCCCTTGGACATTGCCCATTGGACTATACAAATCCCAACGGTCATTGGACATCGGGCATTGGATCCTACAAAAGACAACAGCACGTGAACATTGGGCATTGGACTGTACAGGTGCCAAAAGCTCTTGGACACTGGGCATTGGACCCCACTTAGACCACTGCCCTTGAATGTTGGCATTGGACCATACCCAGGCCACTGGCCTTGGACATTTGGCATTGGACCATACAAAGGACAACGGTCCTTCCCCACTGGGCATTGGATCCTTCAAAGGCCAGAACCACTTGGATATTGGGCTTTGGGGCATACAAAGGTGAACAGCTCTTGGACATTGGGCATTGGGCCCAACTTAGGCCACTGCACTTGGACATTAAGCATTGGACCAAACAAAGGACAACCGCCCTTGGACATTGGGCATTGGACCCTGCAACACCAAACGCCCCTTGGACATTGCTCTTTAACTGTCACTTCCTGCAGGGCCCCAGACAAGAACATTTTTTCCCAGGCAGGACTCGAAGAATTTCTGCTGCAGCAGGAAGAGAAGTGCCAGGAGGTGCAGCCAAAGCTTGAGGAACCGTAGGAGAAATACAAGACATCCAGCAGCACTCCAACAATCCAAACACTGTTCCAGATCCCTGCAGGATTGGAATACAGCTCTGCTCTGTCTTTAATTTTCAATATTGGCTGAATTACTAGTATTTTTAGTTTAAATTTTAGTTTCTCCCTATTGGTTTGAAGTGCTGTTGTTCAATTTTGGGGTTTTTTTTCCAAATTTCTCAAAGGAACTTAATCAAGATCTGCAGTATTGCCATTTAAACCTGGAAGCTCAGGACCTGAAAGCCCAGATAAAGCACATGTTGGGTCAGCTGTTCCTTCAGGACCAGTATTGTAAGCAAACAGAAAAGTAAGTTTGGTTTCATGGCAGAGGTGACAAAACCTGTGTTCTGACACTCAGAACTTCAGAAGAGCTATTCAGAGAATTTAGTTTTAATTGAAACAGAAGGAAAATGTTGGGGTTCTTTTCTGGGTAAGAATTGTGTTTTCCCGAGGAAACTTCTCTTGCCTCTTTCTGTTGTACAGAGTCCTGAATCCTTTGCATCCAGGAAGCAGTGCTGGAGAAGGAGGCTGCCCAGGCAACTCGAGAGCAGCAGCCGCTGCAGGCCCTGGAGGAGTCTCCAGCAGGTGAGAGGAGCTTGAGGGACTCTCTGCACACCCTGGAGGCTGAAAGGTCTGAGCTGTGTTTGAGGCTCCACAGATTCAAGAAGAGAGCAGAGCCCTTGGCCACAGAGTGTCATGTGCTGGAGCTGCAGCTGGATCTGAAGGAGAGTCAGGCTCAAACACACCACTGGTGTACCCGCAGTCAGGAGCTGCACAAACATTTGGCTGAAAGCTGGCAAGGTTGAGCTTCTCCCTTTCCCACCCACTGCTCCATCCTGTGTAAGCCATGGGGATCTCTGATGCCACAGAGTGGAAAAGTGCAGTGCCTGGGGATGGGAGAGGGAAAAAACAACCAGCAGGAGACTTCTCCATAGTCTTGGTCAATCAACAGTGTCATACTCAGTCTTCACTTTGGCTTCCTTTTCCTTCTCCTTTGGGACCCTGCATCTGGCTCTCCCCTCCTGTCTCTCTCCCTGTTTGCCCCATGTCTGTTCTCCCTGCTTCTAACACTGTGGCTGAGGGGCTGCCAAACCCTCAGTCCTCGTCTTTCAAAAAGCAGAAGGGCAAACACACTTTCATGTTCCTCTGGACCTTGCAACCTTTATTCTCCCTTTTTCTCTACCTGGAAGTTTCCCGCATTTCTGTCAGCTCTGGCAGCCCTTGTGGCCTTAGGCCCTGGGTGACACGGACAGGCAGAGCAGACACTGCTGTTGTGTCTGCAGGATGCACATCAGTTTGATTTTCTCTACTCCTTCCCCTTTGGCCTTTCCTGCTGCAGCGCTGGGGACAGCAGAACACAGGAGGGACTCCTTAAAAGCTGCCCTGAGGAAAGAGGCCTCTGCCAAGAAGAAAGTGGCTGGGACTGTGCATAAGGAGGTGGAGTCTCTGCAAAGGAAACTGAAGAGCACAGAGGAGCAAAGACAGGATGTGCTGGTGAGTCTGGCAGATGCCAGGAAAGGCCATTTCCTTGCTGGTTTTGGACCTTGTCTTCCTATTTCTAAGAAGAACCATTTTTCAGTTTCACTTTCCAATCACCACTGTTCAGAACAAGGAGGAAAAGGTGTCATAGTCATGTCAAGGCCAGTTTGGGCTGAAGGTGCTTTTTCCCTCCTTGCTAAAGTCGTCGCCCTTGAAACTTCAGTGAAAGTCATTTCCACACTTTTCTCTATTGACATGGCATGGCCTGGGCAATTGTTGGTGTTCAAATTCATCTTCAGATTTCTAAAGATCTAAATCTGGGAAAAGGGGTGAGAAGACCAAGTTTGTTCTAACTATTGTTTATAGAAGAGATGTGTTTAGCTTTGGCCATCTGAGAACAGACAAAGGGGAGGGAAGAGAGAAATCAGAAGTGCTGATGCAGATCACAACGTGTGCCTGAGAGGGGAAAACTAGTCCTGCTTGGAAAGAAAGCCAGACTGACAGGCTGACCTGGTTATTGCTGTGCCAAGGGAGGACAGTGGGGCTCCAGCGGATGGCACCACAGCAACTCTACACAGGAGGGTCAAAAACCACTCCCTATTGCCCCAAACCCAGGAAAGCAAATGTTGGGGTCCTTTCAATTTCCCTTCTTCACCGATGGAGACCACACTGTCATAGCACTGCCTAAATCAGGCTTAGTCTGACTTGGAATCCTGCCTGCACTTCTGGCAGCTCCTCCCCAAAGGACACCTCGAGTAGAGCTCCAAGAGCTCAGGGAAGGGCAGAAAGGCAGCTGGGACTGGCTGAGGGAGCTGGGAAAGACGCTGAGTAAAGGGGGGCCCAGGAAAGGTCTGCAGCATCCCGAGAGGCAGGGAGAGAGGGGCAGCCCGTGCCTGCCACTGCGGCAGGAGTTCAGATCTGCCACGAAGAGCAGACACAAGAGATGGAATGATTGACTCTTTTTGTCCCTGCTTTGCAGCATGAACGGGACAGGCTGCAAGCAGAGAAAGAACAACTGGAGTGTCACATCAAACATCTTGAGGAATTAGTTACAGCCTCTGAAACCCAAGCAAATTTAGCAACAGAGAGGAGTCACTCCCTTGAACAAAAACTCCAAACTGCACTGTCCATCTTAAAAATTAAAACTGAGGAAGTTGAAAATTAGGGAAAGAAAATGGAGATGCTCCAGAAAGAGGCTGAAGAGGGGAAAGTTGTGCAGGAGAAACTCACTAGTATCATTGCCATCCTGTCAGAGAGGGAGAGAGAAATAAAGGTTTACCAAGACAAGATGGCAATGCTGGAAAAGCAGAATGAAATGTATTTGACTAACTTGCAAAAGGAGAAGGAAAGAGCACAACAAGGGCAAGCTGAGAGGGAAGCCATGCAGGAAGAAGTGGAACGTGTGGCTGCTGCTTTGGAGCAGACACGAAGCAGAGAACTCGAATGGAGAGAAAAGACACAAGTCCTGCGTGCTGCCCTTACCAAGAGTGAAATGGAGAAAGAGTCCCTGGTGAAAGAATTAGCCATCCTTCAGGAAAGGGTTTCAGAGAGAGACACAGCAGAACCTTGCACACAGGTAGACCTTGGGATTGATCTTAATGTCCCTCCAACATCCATGAAGGGTTCCAGTGACGTTCCCCACCAAGAGGTGGCAATAGAGATTCCCATCAGTACATGAGCAGCTTGGGCAAAGCAGCCAGGGCTGCAGCCTCGTCGGTCTGTGTGGCTCCAGCAGAGACCATTCACCTGCGAGAATGTCTCCTGGCAGGCCCGCAGAGACTGACACAGCTCTGGAGTTTGCTGTTCCAATCAGCTCAGGTCCAAAAGCTGCCCATGGGGAACTGGTTCTCTCAGCATGGATTTCCTATAGAGGAGCAGCTGCAGCATCGTGGGGCTCCTGCCTTGTGCCCTCCCCACACACTGGTTATGTTGAGCTGTGGGAAATGGTTGTTGTGTTTGTCTTTTGAAGCATTTCTTATATATTACTTTGTCATATAAAGTTTTTTCTGGAAACAATTAGACATTTTATAAATACTTTTAATAAAATTTTTTTTCAGATGAAAATTACACTTGTTTTATTTTTGACACAATGAGTCTATTCCAAACTGTTGTGGGATTTCCCCTCTTGAGGGCAGAGCTGTTCCATGTGAGAAGAAATGGGACTCTGAGATGTTACAGAAGAAAGGGTTGGAGAGAGCCCAGCAGGGATTGGAGGTGGAGAGAGCTGCGACAGAGGTTTACTTTCCCTGTGCCCTTCTCTTTCTGATGTTTCTCTACCTTTCCCCCTGCCTTTTCCCTTCCCTTTCTGATGTTTCTCTACCTTTCCCCCTGCCTTTTCCCTTCCCTTTTCCCTTGCCTCTTCTGCACCCCTCCAAAGCACAGGCACTCTGCAGGCACACTCTGCTCTTCCTCAGGTGGTGACCACCCTGATCCTCTCTTACAGTGGGAGGGACGTGCCTCCCACAGCCCCCGTGCTGTCCATCCACTCCTGAGGTGGTGCTGCCATTCAAGACTGAAGCAAAAGGTTGTGCAGTACCTCAAGCTTCTCCTTGGCTGTTGGTACCAGTTGTCAGCCTTGCTGAGCTGAGGCAGAGGGTTCAATCTCTTTGACCTTCCTTTTCTGGCTGGCAGAGCCAGAGAAGCCCTCCCTGTTATTCTTTGCACCCCTTGCCAAGCTCAGCTCTGCCTTTGCCTTGGCCTTCCTCACCCCATCCCTACACAACCAGACTGCATCCCTCTGCTCTTCCCAGGATACCTGTCCCTGCTCCCACTGCCTGGGCATTTGCTTCTTGCCCTTTAGTCTGACCAGGAGGTCTCGACCCAGCTGTGCCTGTGCTGGACGGTGCCACTGTTGGCATTTGCTCATTCCCTGCAATCTCGGGGCTCTTCTCTCAGGATGAAGTATTTGAGCTGCCCAAGCAGCTGGCACACTCCCTTGCAATAAGGCAAAGACCTCCTGTGGGATTTTTTGCTATCCCAGGACTCCAGATGGGAAGAGCACAGCAAATACTGCACAGCCTGGTGCTTTTCCTGATAAGAAAAGCCATGGCAAAGCAGAGCTTTAGAAGGCAAGAGTGGCCAGGAAGATGTGGGGTAAAGGAAAACGGGTTTGTAACTGATTTTACCACGAGTGTCCTCACTGTGCCACACAATGCTCTGATCCTCCTTTTGCCTCTTGTCCCTGGGACTGACTATTCCTCTGAAATACCCAGGGGAAGGGAGAACTGGCAGAAGAGAGAGAGTGGTGAGAGAGTTTAAAGGAGAAGTCCTGAATGAGCATGGAGTGGTTCTGCTCTTGTAGAGAAGGTTGGGAACTCTTGCAGGAGGAACACAAGCAGCAGCTGCCGCCGGTTTGTGAATATGGAGTAACAGGCCAGGAGTCAAAAAGAAAGTGGCTGGAGAGCATTGAGGTGAGAACTCTTTGCCACTCAGGCAGTTTCACATGCATGTCATTCCATGCTGCAAAACTCTTGTGTCTTTAGGGGAAAAGGAAGGAAGGAAGAAAACCCGTCAAGCCCAAGCCAAGAAGATCTTTTCCTTGCCAGCCCAAAACTCCACTGCCTGCCACAAACGCCTTTTCAGTTGCTGTGTCCAAATGCCAATCCCCAGGGCTTGTTGGCTGTTGCCAGCATCCAAACCAGGAGCTGTTGGACAACCCCTCGCTGGCTCTCTCCCCCTCCCAGCTCCCTGCTGGCCCTGGCACCTGCACCACCACCCCTGTGTGCCCACAGCCCTGCTGGGCAGCTGTGCAGGGGCCGGGCTCATGACCTGTGTTCAGAGTGGCTTAGTTCCTCTAGTTTTGGGATTCTGCCCTTGGGATCTGAGTCACAGGAATCCTTCTGTCTTCCCTGACAAAGGGTAAATGAAGGAAAAGTGTAAAAAGGTGCTTGGTGGTTAAACATACTCATGAAAAGTAAAACTGCAGGTTTAGAAAAGCCATGTGGGGAGGAAAATTGGATTTTTTTGATCTTTCAAAATTTCTGCTGTGCAAGGAGTTGTGGTTTTTAAGGCTCATAAAATAGATTGAGAATCCAGTGACATCCAGGAGTGAACTTTGTTTTTTCTGCTCTCTGCTTGGAGAGATATCAATAGGTCTTCCAAGCCAAAAGAAAAGTCTTCCTGACTACACTAAGGATTCCTCACGTATTTTTTGCTCTGACCTTCGAGAGCACTTGTCTGTGCCCTAAGGATGATTTGTGGCCCCCATTCCATGGCAAGTGGTTTCTGAGCTGCCCCTGCTTTTCCAGGCCCCTCTGTGGGTGAGGGCTCAGCCCCACGTCTCGCCCTCCCAGGGCAGCGTCTGTCCCGTGGGCACGTCTTCCACCAGAGGCTCCCGGAGCCCCGAGACCTGTCCCAGGGAGCAAAGAACACACCTGCAGGTCACCAGAGGCCACCTGAGCAGGTGATGCTCGGCCGGCAGCCCCAGCTGATGTGTGCGGGGCCTGCCGAGACTGCGCTGCCTTTTGGCCGCTGTGCTGCCTTTGTGAGAAAGGAAAAGTCAGCCCTCGGTTCCCGGCCTTTTCTGGTTCAAGGGAATTCTCAAACAGAAGGGGGGAAGGGAAGGAAAAACCCAGCTCCAGCCCTAAGAGTGACGGAAAGTTTGAGGAGCTGAAAGGTGTTGAGGCACTTAATTGCCATGCTGGTTTAGCACAGGCAGGAGTGTCAGTGGTCGACTTTTAGGCGCCAGGGCCCATGTTCCCTGTCCCCGGGCCCGCCCCCGGCCCAGAGCGGCTCTCCCTGCCCGGGACTCGCTCCCCGTGCCGGCCGCGGCCTCCGGCGGTGCCAGCGCTGCCCTTGGGCACTGAGGCCCTTTGGGAGCAGCCGAGCTGTGCCCCAGGCCGGGTGTCGCGGAGAGCAGAGCGTGCCCGCAGAGTGCCCGTGCTCTGGAGGGGAGCAGAGAGGGCCAGGGAAAGGGAAAGGGAAAGGGAAAGGGAAAGGGAAAGGGAAAGGGAAAGGGAAATGGGAAAGGGAAACGGGAAACGGAAACGGGAAAGGGAAAGGGAAAGGGAAAGGGAAAGGGAAAGGGAAAGGGAAAGGGAAAGGGAAAGGGAAAGGAAAAGAGAAAGGGAAAGGGAAAGGGCGAGGGAAAGGGAGAGGGAAAGGGAGAGGGAAAGGGAAAGGGAAAGGGCCAGGGAAAGGGAAATAATGGGAAAGGGAAATAATGGGAAAGGGAAATAATGGGAAAGGGAGAGGGAGAGGGAGAGGGAGAGGGAAAGGGAGAGGGAAAGGGAGAGGGAAAGGGAGAGGGAAAAGGAAAAGGGAAATGGGAAAAGGGAAATGGGAAAAGGGAAATGGGAAAAGGGAAATGGGAAAAGGGGCCAGGGGAAAAAGGGCCGGGGGGAAAAAGGGCCAGGGGAAAGGCAGACAGGGAAGGACACAGGGAAAGGGAACCTCCCCCTCAGTTCTCTCCTCCACCTCCAATCCCTGCTGTGCTCTCTCCACCCCTTCCTTCAGTAACACCTCAAATTCCCATTTCTCCTCACATGGAACAGCTCTGCCCTCAAGAGGGGAAATCCCAGAATAGCTTGGAATAGACTCCTGTCAAAAATAAAACAAGTCTAACTTTCATTTGAAAAAAATTTTATTAAAAAAATTTTGTAAACGTCTGCCTCTAGGGGATGACTGCAAATGCAAGCAAAACAAATGCTGTTGTGCCCCTTCAATTCTTTGCAGCACACACTTTATGTCCTTTTCTTTTATTTCAGCAGCTGCCCTTGGACAGATGTCACCCAGAGGTCTTACTGTTCAGGAATTGTTCATTTCGTGTTTGGGTTTCCTTCTCCACACATCATTCCCCCTCCTTATCTGTGCCTTCAGTCTCACAGAGTCACATTTTGTCCCCAGAAATCATCTGCCTAAAAAACCCACTTCATAGATCTTAATCCTCTACAAAGGGTGAGGTTTGACAGCACCAGCTGAATGTGAGAGGAACAGAGGGGAAACGCAGAGAGCAGCCTTGTGCCTACGAGTTCATCCTATTTCTCACATCCATTTGCTCCTTGTATTAGCAGAAATCCTTCCATTCAAATGGAGATCAGAGGTGTCCTAGTTCAGCAGGAGGGACCAGCTAACCCTGTGTGGGGGTGATCAAAGCTGTGTATTCTACCCCCTCTATTCATTCCCCAAGGACAATGGGCCATTAGCAGCAGCTGCCCAGGGAGCCATTATCACTTCACACCCAGCCTGAGGGGGGCGGAGCTGCTAATGGGCCATCAACAGCTCAACACCCCCTGGCTCCCAGAGTCAATCACCCATTGTGTGAGTCCCCGCCCAGGGGGAGGGACTGAGTGCTCCCTGAGGGTACATAAGTGGTGGGTAAGAAGACCTCGGGTACTTCTCGTC
Organism: Pithys albifrons albifrons; assembly: GCF_047495875.1. Taxonomy (NCBI): domain Eukaryota; kingdom Metazoa; phylum Chordata; class Aves; order Passeriformes; family Thamnophilidae; genus Pithys; species Pithys albifrons. The sequence goes on along the minus strand of NW_027286062.1, from coordinate 7,970 downwards.
GGATCCAGAGCAGCAGCAGGACCTCGACAGGAGGAGATCACCGCTCTCGCCCAGACCACAGCCCTCGCCTGCACCAACAGGTCTTTCTTTTCCTTTTGCTCTGAACTTGGGGGAGCCACAGGGGTCTCAGCACAAGGGCAAACAAACCCCCTTGGGTTTGTGCCCCAGGACACTGGGTTATACTGCTGGGGTATTGTGAGTTGAAAGCAATTTCCCTTGTGTATCAGTGTTGCTATTGTAATATTATTATTAAATTTTAGCTCTGACTTATAATCTCTCTTGTGGTGAGTTCATTCTCCCTTGCTGGTTCACCTTCAAACCAGCACATCTTTTGGCGCCCAACGTGGGGCACGAGAGAGAAGTCAGAACTACAATTTCATTTTGTGTATTTGGGTACAGAAACTCCCTGACTACCATGTTGCTTGATGTATTCATGTGGATGGTGTATCTGGGCCTGTTCATATTTCGACACATGGGGAACCATGTGCCTGTTTTGATGCTCTCTTTAATACCAGGGAGAAGGATCAAAATTGCTTTATTAATATACTATGTTTATGTTGTCATAACATCAGAAGCAATGAATTTCATTGCGAATGTATATTCAGTCTGGTGTGCCTGTCCTGGTTTGGGTTGTTACCTCTGGGGTCTCATTAAAAATAGCACCCAGACTGTGGGGAAAACAGGCGGAGATGGTTACTTCCACCTTTTCACCTCTGCTACAACAATCATTGAAAATATTGAGCTTCCTTTTGATGTTAGGGACAGCATAATCTTGCTGTTAGTGTTGCTTTGTCTCCTCTGTACTGTATACACCATGTTTAGGGTCAGAACTGGGCTCTCTAAGGAGACTTGCTGGAGGCCTGCCCTGGGAGCGGATGATGTTGAGTGGCACGGGAAGTGGGAAGATATGGGCCAGTATTTGGAGACCTTCTCTCCTCAAATGATCTGGAAATTCACCCCGGAACAACTGCAGGACCCTGCCAAAATGCTAAGCTATGTGAAAGGAAGATGCTCTGGTAGTCCCAGAGATGTGCAGCTCACAGCAACCTGCTGGGCCCTGGCCACTGCCTACCGCACACTGCTTGGTGTGGTACAGCATCATCAGGAGGAGGAGAAAAGGAGCAAATCCACAGGCACCATGTCCACCCAGACCATGACTGAGCCAGAGAGGAAGAGAGATACATCAACTAGCGCCATGTCCACCCAGACCATGACTGAGCCAGAGAGGAAGAGAGATACATCAACTAGCGCCATGTCCACCCAGACCATGACTGAGCCAGAGAGGAAGAGAGATACATCAACTAGCGCCATGTCCACCCAGACCATGACTGAGCCAGAGAGGAAGAGAGATACATCAACTAGCGCCATGTCCACCCAGACCATGACTGAGCCAGAGAGGAAGAGAGATACATCAACTAACGCCATGTCCACCCAGACCATGACTGAGCCAGAGAGGAAGAGAGATACATCAACTAACGCCATGTCCACCCAGACCATGACTGAGCCAGAGAGGAAGAGAGATACATCAACTAACGCCATGTCCACCCAGACCATGACTGAGCCAGAGAGGAAGAGAGATACATCAACTAACGCCATGTCCACCCAGACCATGACTGAGCCAGAGAGGAAGAGAGATACATCAACTAACGCCATGTCCACCCAGACCATGACTGAGCCAGAGAGGAAGAGAGATACATCAACTAGCACCATGTCCACCCAGACCATGACTGAGCCAGAGAGGAAGAGAGATACATCAACCAGCACCATGTCCACACAAACCATGGAGGAGCCAGAAGGACAACAGAAACCGATAGCAGTTGCCCCTGTCCAGAAAAGAAAATCAAAGACCAAATCAGTTCGTATAGTGCATGACGAGGAAGAGTCAGGACCTTCATCTCAAGCAGAAGAAATGGAGCCAGGAATAATCACCCGGTCCCTATCCCTGGGAGAGCTGCGTGAGCTCCGGAGAGAGTTCACACGACAGGCAAATGAGTCCATCTTGACCTGGCTACTTCGAATCTGGGATGCTGCAGCCAATGATACCATTCTAGATGGGAGTGAGGCAAGGCAGCTGGGATCCCTGTCTCGAGATGTTGTCATTGATCAGGGCATTGGAAAGAGACAGGAAACTCTCAGCCTCTGGCGGCGACTGTTGTCAAGCGTGAGGGAGAGATATCTTTGTAAGGAGGACCTCCACGTACAGCAAGGACAGTGGAACACGATGGAACAAGGTATCCGGTGCTTAAGGGAATTAGCCGTACTGGAGATAATCTTTTCAGAGGATGAGAGATTCCCTAAAAGTCCAGATGGTGTCCAGTGCACATCCCAGATGTGGTTAAAATTTGCACGACTTGGGCCAGAAATGTATTCTCGCTACCTTGCAACATTGCAGTGGAGAGAGGGAGAAGACAAGGTGGGTGCACTGGTCAGCAAACTCAGGATTTATGAAGACACTGTCACTGCTCCATTACGAGCCCATGTCTCAGCTGTGGAAACAAAACTGGCTGAACTGGAAGAGAAGATTAAGGAAGGACTCTTCCATATCTCTCCAGAACAAACAAGAGTCTCCGCCATCAGAAGCAGGCGTCTTCCAGCTAAGGAGAAAGGGTACACTCCACGCGGCAATCTGTGGTTTTACCTCCATGAGCATGGAGAAGATATGAGAAAGTGGGATGGGAAACCCACCTCTTCCTTAGCAGCTCGGGTACGTGAATTGCAAAGAGGCACAACTAACACAGGGAATTCTTCAAGGTTGAAGGCTGCTCCAGTCTCTCGTGGGCAAAGCTCCAGGCAGTATAGGAATGATGATGGCATGCCTGATCCTCTTGAAGGAACCTCCCGGTCATATTCACAGGGAGAGCGCAGTGAATACCATGACCAGAACTAGGGGGGCCCTGCCTCTAGCCAGGTAGAGGAGAGGGACAATCGGGTTTATTGGACTGTGTGGATTCGGTGGCCTGGCTCATCAGACCCACAGAAATACAAAGCTTTAGTGGACACTGGCGCACAATGCACGTTGATGCCATCAGGATATGTTGGGGCAGAATCCATCTCTATTTCTGGGGTGACAGGGGGATCCCAACAGCTGACTGTACTGGAAGCTGAAGTCAGCTTGACTGGCAAGGAATGGCATAGACACCCCATTGTGACTGGTCCAGAAGCCCCGTGTATCCTTGGCATAGACTACCTGAGGAATGGATATTTCAAAGACCCAAAGGGACTGCGTTGGGCTTTTGGCATAGCTGCTGTGGAGACAGAGGAAATCAGACAGCTGAGCACCTTGCCTGGCCTCTCAGAGGACCCTTCTGCTGTAGGACTGCTGAAAGTTGAAGAACAATTGGTACCGCTGGCCACAGCCACAGTGCACCGTCGGCAATACCGCACTGACCGAGACTCTGTGACCCCCATACACAAGATGATTCGTGACCTGGAGAGCCAAGGGGTGGTCAGCAAGACTCACTCACCCTTTAATAGCCCCATATGGCCAGTACGAAAGTCCAGTGGAGAGTGGAGGCTGACAGTGGATTACCGTGGTCTCAATGAGGTCACACCCCCCCTGAGTGCCGCTGTGCCGGACATGCTGGAGCTTCAGTATGAGCTGGAGTCCAAGGCAGCCAAGTGGTGCCACCATCGACATTGCCAATGCCTTTTTCTCCATTCCGTTGGCAGCAGAGTGCAGGCCGCAGTTCGCTTTCACCTGGAAGGGGGTGCAGTACACCTGGAATCGACTGCCCCAGGGGTGGAAACACAGTCCCACCATTTGCCATGGACTGATCCAGACTGCATTGGAAAAGGGTGAGGCTCCAGAACATCTACAGTACATCGATGACATCATTGTATGGGGGAACACAGCAGGGGAGGTTTTTGAGAAAGGAAAGAAGATAATCCAGATTCTCCTAAGAGCTGGTTTTGCCATTAAACGAAGTAAGGTCAAGGGACCTGCTCAGGAAATTCAGTTCCTAGGAGTGAAGTGGCAAGACGGGCGTCGTCAGATTCCAACAGAGGTGATCAACAAAATAGCAGCTATGTCCCCACCGACCAGCAAGAAGGAAACTCAGGCTTTCCTAGGCGCCGTGGGCTTTTGGAGGATGCATATCCCTGAGTACAGTCAGATTGTAAGCCCTCTCTACCTTGTGACACGGAAGAAAAATGATTTCCAGTGGGGCCCTGAACAACAACAAGCCTTTGAGCAGATTAAACAGGAGATTACCCATGCAGTAGCCCTTGGGCCAGTCAGGACAGGACAGGATGTGAAGAATGTGCTCTACACTGCAGCCGGGGAGAATGGCCCATCCTGGAGCCTCTGGCAGAAAGTACCTGGGGAGACTCGAGGACGACCGCTGGGATTCTGGAGTCGGGGATACAAAGGATCTGAGGCCAGCTACACCCCAACTGAGAAAGAGATCCTGGCAGCTTATGAAGGAGTTCGAGCTGCCTCAGAAGTGATTGGCACTGAGGCACAGCTCATCCTGGCACCCCGACTACCAGTGTTGGGCTGGATGTTCAAAGGAAAAGCTCCTTCTACCCATCACGCCACTGATGCCACATGGAGTAAGTGGATCGCTCTGATCACGCAGCGAACCCGGATAGGGAATCCTAATCGCCCTGGGATTTTGGAAATCATCACCAACTGGCCAGAAGGTGAGAGTTTCGGATTGTCCTCTGAAGAAGAAGAGGAGCAGGTGACACGAGCTGAGGAGGCCCCACCATATAACCAGCTACCAGAAGAGGAGAAGCGATATGCTCTCTTCACAGATGGCTCTTGCCGCATTGTAGGGACAAGCCGGAAATGGAAAGCAGCTGTATGGAGTCCTACACGTCGAGTTGCAGAAGCGACTGAAGGACAAGGTGGATCAAGTCAGGTTGCAGAGCTGAAAGCTGTTCAGCTGGCTTTGGATATCGCTGAACGAGAGAAGTGGCCAAGACTCTACCTTTACACTGACTCGTGGATGGTGGCCAATGCTCTGTGGGGATGGCTGGAGCGCTGGAGAAAGGCCGGCTGGCAGCGCAAAGGGAAACCCATCTGGGCGGCTGAGATGTGGCAGGACATCGCTGCCCGGGTAGAGAAGCTGAGTGTGAAGGTCCGTCACGTAGATGCTCATGTACCTAAGAGCCAGGCTAATGAGGAGCATCGTAACAACGAGCAGGTGGATCGAGCTGCCAAGATTGAAGTCTCTCAGGTAGATCTGGATTGGCAGCATAAAGGTGAATTGTTTCTAGCCCGATGGGCCCATGATGCCTCTGGTCATCAAGGCAGAGATGCGACATACAGATGGGCTCGTGACCGAGGGGTGGATCTAACCATGGACAGTGTCTCACAGGTTATCCATGACTGTGACACATGTGCTGCCATCAAGCAGGCCAAGCGGGTGAAGCCTCTATGGTATGGTGGACGGTGGTCGAAATACAGGTATGGGGAAGCCTGGCAAGTTGATTACATCACTCTTCCCCAAACACGCCAAGGCAAGCGCTATGTGCTGACCATGGTAGAGGCAACCACTGGATGGCTGGAAACATACCCCGTATCTCACGCCACTGCCCGGAATACCATCCTGGGCCTTGAGAAACAAGTCCTGTGGAGACACGGCACCCCAGAGAGAATAGAGTCTGACAACGGCACCCACTTCAAGAACAGCCTCATAGACACCTGGGCCAGAGAGCACGGCATTGAGTGGGTGTATCATATCCCCTACCATGCTCCAGCTGCCGGGAAAGTTGAGCGATGTAATGGACTGCTGAAAACAACCTTGAAGGCGTTGGGTGGGGGAACTTTCAAACACTGGGAGCTGCATTTGGCAAAGGCCACCTGGTTGGTCAACACTCGGGGCTCCATCAATCGAGCTGGCCCTGCCCAATCAGAACTCTTGAATACTGTAGATGGAGATAAAGTCCCTGTGGTCCATATGAGAGGTATGTTAGGAAAGACTGTTTGGGTTAGTCCCACCTCAAACAAAGGCAAACCCATCCGAGGGATTGTCTTTGCTCAAGGACCTGGTTGCACTTGGTGGGTAATGCAAAAAGATGGAGAAACACGTTGTGTACCACAAGGGGACCTAATTTTGAGCGAGAAGAGTTTGTAATGTTTCATTGCATTTATGTATATATATATATGTATAGGTAAAAAGGGGATTAATTTGGGAATGACTAGATGGAGTAGAATAAGGGGTGGATAATGTCCTAGTTCAGCAGGAGGGACCAGCTAACCCTGTGTGGGGGTGATCAAAGCTGTGTATTCTACCCCCTCTATTCATTCCCCAAGGACAATGGGCCATTAGCAGCAGCTGCCCAGGGAGCCATTATCACTTCACACCAAGCCTGAGGGGGGCGGAGCTGCTAATGGGCCATCAACAGCTCAACACCCCCTGGCTCCCAGAGTCAATCACCCATTGTGTGAGTCCCCGCCCAGGGGGAGGGACTGAGTGCTCCCTGAGGGTACATAAGTGGTGGGTAAGAAGACCTCGGGTACTTCTCGTCGGATCCAGAGCAGCAGCAGGACCTCGACAGCAGGAGATCACCGCTCTCGCCCAGACCACAGCCCTCGCCTGCACCAACAGGTCTTTCTTTTCCTTTTGCTCTGAACTTGGGGGAGCCACAGGGGTCTCAGCACAAGGGCAAACAAACCCCCTTGGGTTTGTGCCCCAGGACACTGGGTTATACTGCTGGGGTATTGTGAGTTGAAAGCAATTTCCCTTGTGTATCAGTGTTGCTATTGTAATATTATTATTAAATTTTAGCTCTGACTTATAATCTCTCTCGTGGTGAGTTCATTCTCCCTTGCTGGTTCACCTTCAAACCAGCACAAGAGGTAATGTTACCTCTGGCTGCTTCTGGCAGGTCTGGCTGCTGGATGCATAGTCTGTCTCTCAGGAGACTGACAGTTCAGGGATGGCAGTGTCAAGTTAAGGTTCAGAGACTGATCCAGCTTCTGAGTCTCTGCTTCCAGAACAGCAGCTTTGGGCTCCCTGAGCACAGCTGCTAAGGAGCAGGACAGCTCCTGGTGAAGCTCTGACAGCTCCTGGTTGTTCCTTGCACAGCTCTCAATGTAGTTTTGCCTGTGCTGTCGCTCTCGTGCCAGCTGTGACTGCAGGAGGGACACCTGAAAGAGACACAAGGCCCAGCTCAGACAAGCCCACGCTGTCAGAACCATCTGGAGCTCCACAGTACCGGCTGTCGGGGCAGACACAGCCTCGAACTCCAGCCCTGACAAACACTTGGACCTGGTGGAAGAGAAAGGAACAGGCTCCCAGAGTCCCCTGAACAGGACTCAGCTTATCAACAAGTCAAGTTTCTTGCTGGCCAACACTTCCCACGTCCAAGCCTCAGCCATCCCAGGTCTCTTAGAGATGCATTTCTGACAGGATTGACTAAGCCAGCTCTGATTTCCAAAGGAGACATTTGGGCCACTGGGCCCCGAGTTCCAGAGCTGTGGCTCAGCAGGAGGGCTGCTGCTTCCCCGAGGTGCTGGAGAACTGTTCTACTTGAGCACCGTGAGAGCCGGCACGCGGACAGGGAGCCAACTCTCCCTCACCCAAACTTTGGAGCGTCCCACGCATGAGCAGAGAAGAATGTGGGGAACAAAGCCCAGGGGCCTTAAAGCACTGCTGAAGCTGCTCCCACCTCCTGCTCGGTCTGCTGTGCAGTCAAAGGGTGCAATGGGGTTCAGCAGATGGAACATTCTTACACTGACAAACCAAACACTGACGGCGTGCTGAGGTCTCTGACATGGTCCCACATCAGAGCAGTATGAGAGTGAGAATGGCCTAAAGGCTGCCTGGACCTCTGCTACGATGCAAGCTCCACTGCTAACAGAGGCAAGGGAAAATGGGAATGGGCAACAAGGGGGAACATCCTGGAACAGGCTACCAGGGAATGGTGGAATCACCATGCCTGGAAGTGTTGAAAAACATGTAGTTGTGGTGCTTAGGGGCATGGTTTAGGTTTGGGTCAGACAGTGTTGGGCTAACAGTTGG